>NW_009647680.1:3226339-3284196 GCF_000708025.1 Charadrius vociferus
GCGGTTCAGAGCACGGCTGCTTCTTAACAAATTAGAAATGACAAATTTAGTGCAAGTTCAAAGGGAGCAGAGTACTGATACAGGAGCCAGGGCACCACATAAGCTCTTTTACTAATACCAGTGCTTTGGTTCAGTCAATACTCCCTACACACACATTATCCCACTTCATCATTTTTGCTCTAAGCAATGGGTCCTTCACACCTCAACACAGGATACTTGATATTATGCGGCTCCGTCCGTTTCTCCTGGCTTTTCCATTCACACGTCACTCCACCACTTGCCTACTTAGTCTAGTTTCCCCTGGAATTCAAAATTAGGGCTAAGGTCAGAGGTCCAGCAGGCAGAAATCAGCTCAGGTTCAGTGAAATCTCTAGTCAATCCAAGCTGTAATAGAGCAGATTGAGTAAATATTTCTGTTCAGAGGGGGAGCATCCCTAGTCTTCTTCACTCAGCCCACACTCACTTCCAACTGTTACAAGCTTGACAGCGCCTGCTACCACCAGTCTGAGAGCAGTTTTACTTCTATTCTCCAGTTAGACTCTGGTTTTATGATATTTTGTGACTGACCACACCGTGTCAACAACCGCCCACATTGCAGGATTGGACCTGGAACATGAACTGGAAGGACAAGGCTGGCTGGGCTCCCTCCCTGCCTGCAGACTGTCCCTCTTGCAGACCAGCTGCCCCGAAGGAAGCAGGGGGTGTCCCTTGAGATGAAGCCAAAAGACCAAAAAAAAAAAGGACAGGGGCTATACAAACCACTCCAAATGTTTTCCACTAAAAATGCCTGGCGACATGCCGTCAAGCCCGGAACGGTGAAGTAACGCTGTGTGCTTCAAGCATGAAGGAATAATGTGAAAAGACTTTCAACAGGGAATTGACTAAGACAGAACCAGGGGCTGCCAAAGAATTCAGGTTCCTAATGGTCCTACCACTTCATGACAGTGACATCTCGAATAAATGTCTGTATTTGATTAGATTCTACTGTAACTGGTGTGCAACAACTTTAAAGCGATAGATCTTTGTAATTGCGAGTACTCCAAACAGGAATGTACACGACCACGGGCAGCCTGCTACCGAGAGCATGTTGTCTGCACTCCAGTGTCAGGAGCTTTCAATCTGTTAAAATACCATGGAATGTATGTCAATATATCCATGCAAAAGGGCCATCGTACTTTCTATTACTCCTCCTTTTTCATTGCCAGGCTCTTTCGGAGCCAAGAAGGGACGTTTCTTTGAGCATTTGTGTTTCACCGTGCCTTCACTTCCATCAAGACACCCGTAACACATATTGCAGTCTGTTGCAAGCTCCTTTATGCCCCGAGGGGAGAGAGGGGGGCGAGCTGTTCCAATCCAAACCCTCACACAAACACCACGCAGCCTCAGAAACTGAGCCCCTGCTGCCAGCGGCAGCAAAAGGGAAAGCTACTGCACACCAAGCACCGTTGGCTGCAAGAGGTTTGGGTGGCAGTGAAACCCTCCGTTTAACACCGGCAGAGGAGCTCCTGTCTGGATTTAGCACAGTGAGAGCCGTTGACTAACCCGGGACACGGCTTGGTGGCCAGGATGCTTCCCAGGAAGGCAGGAGACCTGGGTTAGAGACTGTGCAGGCGCACGAGGGAACTGAACCTGCTTTCCCTTTTGGGAGAATTTCTGTAAACATCAGTAAATAAGGCTGCAGAGGGGTAATACTGTCATCTCCTTTTTGCAACACAGTTTTTGCTGCAAATCAGTTCTTCCAAAACTCCCCTTCCCGTAGTCCTGAGAAAGGCAGGACTCAAAATACCCCACAGGGACAGGAGCCCTGTGGCCCTGACACAGCCTGGATGTTAAATGCTGGTGTTTGTCCCATACTCTAAGTTTTACAACAATAATTAGCTGTACAACCTACGCACGGCTCCAAACCTTGTTAAGCCTGGTCTGGTCTTGAACATGTTTTAGCTTGATTTTCATTGTACCTGCAAAAGTCAAGAAATTTTTGCTGCGCTTGCTGCTTGCTCTCCAGTCAGATGCCTACTGTCCAGTTTGGCCAGCTGGAAAGTAACATTACCCTGTGATTATTTGCCTGTTGACTGCCTTGTGGTTTTGAACTTGGTTTAGCCGCATCCTTACCTTATTTACTTTAACTTCAGTTCTGCTTAACTCTGTGCAATCACAGATTCTTTCCCTCCCCCAAAAAAGAAATCATGGTTTATACAAGGAAGGATTAGCAAAAGTACAAAATTATGGTACAACTAACCATGTGAGCGCAACCTATGAACTACTGTGACGTTGAACCACAGAGAAAAAATAATTTTGAGTGAACCAAAAGTTCAGGAGAAAGAAAGCCGCATCATCACCATCATACTCCTCTCGCAAAGAACGTGCGGTGCTGATAACTCACCCTACTGATGCCTTAGAGGACGGTAATGTAACATCAGAAGAAAGGACAGATACTTGTGCACACAGTTTTACTGTACTACTAGTCGTCCTTTACAGAAATTTGGTGGTCTAGATTCTTGTTATAACTGGTCTAATAATATGCAGTTGTTGCATTTTGATTACACTAATTAGATACTAATTGAAATAAAAATAAATTCTGATTCTTGCATTCTCACATAAGATGTGTTCTTCTGGTGGCCTGTATTTTGTATAGAAACATTTTGAACTCTGTATGTAAAAATACGCACATGTATACACACATATAAACTGATTTACAGAAGACTTTTATTGTGCAGCTGTGGAAACTATCACGAGGTTGATTCATGAATTTAAAGTAAATCAGACCAAGTCAATTGCTGGAAGAGCTGTATGCTGCTATGAACAGCAGTAGATAAAGTGCATAAAATATCTGTGAAAGCGATCCTCTGAATCCCAGAGTTAATATACTTTTTTAAATGGACCATGGTGAATTATATTCTTTCCATTACTTAAAAATATTTAACTATAATTTGTGTTGCCAAGATAACTTCTCCTTCTTAGGAGAGATGATACTGGACAAAACAGAAGGCAAAAACTGCTTTTATAGCAAAAAAGGGACCTGATCAATCAATTCAGTGTTGTTCTGAGTAATGGCAAAGCTCTGAATTTAGTCCTTATCCCACACAAAACACCTAAACCAGAACAGTCTCCTTTTTCTTTATGTTACTTAAAAGAGTCTCTACCAAAAGAGATGCAAGTTAAATGAAAAAAATTATTGAAGATTTTCAGTGTTGACCCTTTCAATGCTCTTAATTTTTAATGTCGCATCAATCTCTCTCTTATTGTAACTATTATCATCAAGCAAAGATGATCACACTTTCTAAGCAGTCAAAAGAGGCTTCTGAGGGTTGCCAGCAAAGAACAGTTAAGGGAAAACTTTCCCAATTAATAGACTATTTCTCTTTTCCTCCTGAAGACCTAAGGTTATAAAATCTCCTTTAAAAATAGATTAAGGTGAAAAGAAGTCTTTGTGATTACGGGACAAATTTCATTTGAGGAGAGGTCAATGAGCGCTTTCTCAATTCATTATCAGACTACGCAGCAGAGGACCGGATGGTCAACCCCCAGCTTTTGCCACAACCATCTATCACAAGGCAAAACCAGCTCTCTCATTTCCCCTGTTGTTTCATGTTGCTCAGAGGGCAACATAACAACAGTACAATCACCTGCAGATTTGTTCTTGGCTGCCTCTTGCCCCAGTGAGTGATTACTAAAAATACTATAGAGATACTCTGATGAAGGATTTATTCAGGCTTGCAAAGTGAGCTCGTTTTACCAATGCTTTAATCACCAATTAGTACACACGCTGGTGCTATTAACTCGCTACAGCTATATCTAAAGTGAATATAACCCATTAGCTTGTTTCTGCTTTAGAGAAAGTAATAGGTATGTGCAGCACAGGACTGGCTGAGCTAAACAGTAGCTCTGCTTTTATGAAGATAACCATGTCATGGGCTAGACAGAAAGCAGCAGGCATTCCTAGTTTTCAGGGTCTGGACAAATTGCTTCAAAATGCTTCAAGGTCAAAAATCTTTTAAAACACATTCCAGACAAGCTCGAGACGTAGCATGTCTTTTACGTTGCACTGTAGACAATTACGGAGCAATACCAAAGGCACGATCTATGCAGACATAATGGTGAGCTGAAATCCTAAACCACTGCAGGTCATCTAATAATACATGGTTACAGCTGGTTTTATTACACCTTCTTTCTTTCTGCCTTGTCTGATTCCTATTTTATATATACCCTGGTCACTATTTCACCTGTGTTTTCAAGCATACACCTGAATTCCTGCTTCCAGTCCTGTATCACCTCTTTTTATTAATTTTTTTCCCCAAGGAAGGGGAATCTTTCCTCCACTGACTAATTAACAAAACTCATACCCACATAGAAATCTAATGCTCCACACAGGTGCCAAACAATGTGTAATTAGCATCTTCACCTTTAAATTTATGATATCTGATTAGTGCCCCAAGAAATTCTTAACTCTGCTACCTTCACTTTAACAGGGATGGGTATCGGATGTTCCTGAAGAAGTTAGACAATGCCATTGACATATGTACCCTGTGTACTGTGGAAGTTTCTTCATCCCTCCCTTCCAATTAACGGTTGGCTTTGAAGCATGAGGGTTTAGAATTCTTGTTTTTTTCTCCTTATCCTTCCTAGTACAACTATGGATATTCTCATTAGCCGGTTTCCTATTAAGTTCCATACCTTGAGGCCACAAGCAGCACAGGTTCATTATCTGGCATTACTTTTCATTCTGATTGTTTAGTGCTTGAAAAAAAATGAACAGTAAAAGCTTCTAAATGCCTTAATGACATGAGATTCTCTAAGGGTGCTCCTAATGGGAAATAAAGGCACCTTTTTCACAAGTAATAAAGTACCAGTGGTGGAATAAAGCTCACCACGACCAATGACTGTTCCTTACAAGCCGTACACATGCTTTTACGTTCCTAAATTTTTCACTAAACATTTGTTATGTGGCTACAACTTCTCATCCTACATCTTTGCCGAAGATATTTCAAAATCATTTAAAGCCCTAACAGCTTTAGTTTCTTCTTCTTTTTCTATTTTTGCAAGCAAAGCAGCAATTTAAGTCCACATAACAGACCCAACAGATTTGCATTAAAAATATGTGACTTGAACACAAAAACAAGGAGCCTTTTGACAAGCTCACTCTACAAACTGATGAATATACTGTACCTAACTGTGATGAAATATTTAATACTACAGGCTATTTGCAGTTCACTTACAAAAAGCCACTGACAACTCCGAGGAAACTGTGAAAAACATACTAAAGAATTCTGCTGATGAACTACATTTTCAAAGGGAAGAGTCATTCTTCTATTTTCCTAACCAACAAGGTTAGCATTAAGAAACTGCTTATTGTGACTCTGGCAATACCCTCCTGTGGTTTCACCCTCCCCGGCCTTCATGAGCTGTGCGCTTGTGACCGTGCCATCCCAGGTACTACACTGGGAACAAAGAACCACAGATGTCTGAGCGAGACGTAGCAGAACATTCGGTTCAGACGAAGCCTACAAAGACTATTTTTTCAGAAGCTTATGCCAACAAGACTATCCTTATCTCATATATACCCAAACACAAAGGTTCCTTGCAGCGTTAAGGCTCCGAATTAAAGGGTGACACTGGGAGAAGAAGCTGGAAATGACACAGGCAGCATGGAAAGAGTCAGGATACACAGAAAGAAGGTGTTCTGTACACAGTATCCAAAGTGAAGAGGCACAGCCTACGTGTTTTAGAAGAGCAGAGCTTGAAATGGAGCTCAAGTGAGACTCAGGACTGCAAGGGTAAGGATTGCTCCCAGAGATGATTCAAGAGAGTCAGGGGGTAGGAGCCCTCGAACCAAACTCGGTGGTTCCCAGTGACAGGACGAGGGGCAATGGGCACAAGTTGGAACATAGGAAGTTCTGTTCCAACACACGGAAAAACTTCTTTACAGTTCGGGTGACAGAGCACTGGCACAGGCTGCCCAGGGAGGGGGTGGAGTCCCCTTCTCTGGAGATTTTCAAGACCCGCCTGGATGCAGTCCTGAGTAATGTGCTCTGGGCAATCCTGCTTTAGCAGGGGAGTTGGACTAGATGATCTCTAGAGGTCCCTTCCAACTCTGAAGATTCTGTGATTCTGTGAAACGCAGGCACGTACACTGCAGATCTCTGCAGCTTGCTTAGCTCCCCAACACAAATTTGCAGTCAATGAGGAATACCCTTCATCCTCACACAGATGCCTGAACTGGGCCTTGTTTGTTTTCAGGGAGCATTTAGGGAATCCTGAGGAACTAGCTCACATGCAAGTATTCCTATGACTGCTTTTAAAAATCAGGTGACACAAATCCTACTGGGAAGTCTTAAACGGCTCAGCAATGGAACTGTTTTGAAATCAGATGCCTGAGATGCTGTTGGAAACAATGTCTGGAAATTTGGAAACTTTGTTTCCAGCTGGGAGCAATTTTTAGGAATTGTCAGTGAATTCTGAAATTTAAGACTTCTCATAATACGTGGTCAGTTGGCCTTATGATTGCAACTTCTTATTAAATAAAATTCCCAGAAGTCATCAGAATATTTGTGTAAATCAAGAAAACATAAACCAAAACTTTATTGCGATAAAGCAAAATTAGTCCAACCGCTAACACTTTAAGGATAGAGCCAGCTGCTGGGAGCACAGCCTTAACACACGCCGTGATGAAATGATATGCAGATTTTATCACACTTACTGTTATTGACCTGGACACACAGCCTGGATATAATGATTTGAGTACTGGTAATCTGTCAGTGCCTTCAAACCGTTGATCTGATTTACCTTGTCACAAGCCTCATTCCATCGCAGTTAAACCCCAGGGCTATGAACGTGGTCGTAACAGACTTGTCATCCACAGCTACTCAAGAGCTGTATCGAAATGCTGCATCAATCCTTCTTTTGAGCCCAGATTAGTTTTATATTCAAACCAAGACCACGGGCAGATGAAGATGGAGGTGATATCTGGAAAGTGGCAGTGATGAACGCTTGTGTCCCAGCAGGACCTGGATGAAAACTGAGGCTTGCAGTCCGGACACTCAGGTAGAAGTTTGCCCTAGCAGCTTAACTCAGTCTACCACCAGACAGCCCACGCCAACTTCCAACCACAGCATCTACATCAGGCAGAGAAACTGATCCAGGACCTTTACAGAAGGGGCCAAGACTGCAGCACGACATTATGGGATGTGTAGGCCCCCAAGCTGTGAGCATCCTACTGCAGCAGTAAGGACTTGTCAAGAGCAGGTTGAAGTGCTTTACTCTTACTCAAGCCTCTCATATGGCTTGTGCTCCCTCAAGTAATGCAAAAGAGGCACCTGAGGATGGGAAACTTGTTCATCTGGGACTGGTCACCTCACACTAGGCTTTTAGTGACACTAAAACTACCCTACTTTCTGAGGAAAAAAAGGAAGTAAATGTAAGTCAGTATTTCATCAAACTACCTGTGCTGCAGAACCCACATCCTTACAGAAGGATGGATGATCAGGAAATTTCACCTTTAGGGATTGTGCAAAGCTATCTTATTTACATCAGCAACTTCCCAGATCCAAACATTAGTATCAGGGAGGAAAAAGCCATACTACAGATATACACAGTTTTATTTGTATTTATATGATTCAACTATACCTTTATGCAAAAACATAAAATAAAACCAAAGTAAATTAAAGTAACACTAAACAATATTGAGAATTAACATATCTGAACAAAGCTACCCGTGTCATTCTTCAATAATGTCTGTAAATTCTAGCCACGGGCACTTCAACACTAGCACAGAAACATAACTGATTATAAAATCAGAGAGGGACTCCCATGAATAAAAGCATATGTAAGAATGCACCTGAGCATTCATTTATATCAAGAATAAAACCAGCAGATTTAATACTTATCCAGGACCAGTTACACGACTGCTGATATTCAGCTGCCTACAAATGCTCTATGCTTGAAAATATTCATTATTTATCCCACTGATCTCCATATTCAACAATGACAACCTTGTTAGTTGGCTAGGACTTATTTACTTATACGCTGCATTTCAGAATGGTGGGACTCTTACCCCTTACCACAGAAAAAAATAAAGATGTCCGACTCCCTGGGCCTGCTGGAAATGCAAGAGATCCAGCGTTTGGCAGCAAGCAAGTTAGTAGCAAGGCTTCCTTCTTCCAACCAGGTTTTAGAGATGCTGGCAAGGCTGGATGCTCTCCCTTTTAAGTCCTCTCAGGAGCTTCTTGAGTAATGAAAACAGCCATTTCTCTTTGGAAATCCCTAGCGTCCTTCTCAAGGTCTATTTCTATGACCTTTATAGAGTCCCCATTCCGGTACCTTTGGTCTTTGGAAAGTCACAGATTCAGATAGTTATCAAACTGGTAGTATGAAACCTCTTTTGACACAGCTGAGGTCTGGTATTGCCTCAGCCACCCTAAAAACTCCTTACTGAATTCCTCTTCCTAAGCATCATGCAGAGGAAAAAGCCTTCCACCTGCATCACAGTTTGGGGTTTGATTTGCACAGTATCTTACGCTGCTGAGTCTGGAGATATCTATATACACAGATATATACAGACACAGCCCTGATCTCATCAACAGAAAGTCACCACTGCCTTTTAAAATGCACCTTACTATGCCATTCATTTTATTACACATTCCATTGCTCAGACACACACATCCAGGGTGAACAGTCTGTTCAGAACAACCCATTAATCAACAAATTTAATAAAAGAATATGGAAGACAACACCAGAAGAACTTTAAGAAGTTTTGCCTATTTCACAGCCCCAAAGAGGGTTCAGCAATACCTAACCCGTTCTCAGCGGATACTCTGTTTACTACTCTTACTACTACAGATTTTGTTTTGCTACTCTACTACTCCTGAGGATGTTGCGTGGCATCTGATGCTTCATCACTGCAGTGCTTAGCTATCCTTATGGTTAAAAAGTTTCCCCTAAAGTTTAGCCTAGATCTCTCTCATTACCATGAAACTTACTGAAAAAAAATGAGCCTGTTTTTTTTCTTTTGATCACAAGTCCAGTGAAAAGGTGTCATATAAAAACTGATGTAAGAAAATCCCTTGGAAGCCTCCAGCCTGAATATCAAGTATGGGAGAAGAGCAGGAGTGATACGAGCTGTTCAGGCAGCGCACACTTACAGACGGGGCAGCAGCATCACCATCTGCTGGAAGGAGCGAATTTAGCTAACGTACCAGTTGCCACCAAAGGAGGAGTGAGAAATGCCTTTGGCAGACATGCAACATAACGAGAGGAACACAGAGAAGCCACACGCTGCCCAGTCCACAAGAAGCAAAAAGTCAAATGGCTTTCCCAGGCTACAGAGCAGAATAAATCTACCCTGGCATTCTTAATAATAGTAGTTTCAGATGTTTTGTATTTTATCTATTAAAGCACCATTTAGATAGAAAGTCCAACCTTTTTAAAATTCAACCCCGTCCCGGTAGAGGCCATCTGCTATGGTGGAGGATTCCTGGCCTCCTCTGCCCAAGCAGAGCCGGAGCCGACTTCCCATCGGTGAGATGGAGGGTCAGCTCAGAGGGATGAGGCAGGCAGGCACACGTGTGCTTCAGGATCTGCCCATCAGTTTGTGAGGAGCCAAGAGCAAAGGGAGTGTGAAAGGCTGATAATAGCCTCGGGAACAGATTGGGCTCCTGCCGAAGAGGAATTTAGCACTTCTCCACAGGCACCGCCTGGTCAGATGGTGCTCCTTTGTGCTGCAGCTCTCTGTGTGCGGCCGGGCAGCTAACGCTCACACTATCGGCCTAATATCTGTTCTCCTCTTCGCAACTGCTGTAGTAGCTCCAGGGGTCCTGCAAGAGGGGGAAGAGGAGGCCCCCAAGCACAGTTGGACGTGGGACACCCTACAGTGGAGCTCAGGGGACAGCGCTGGGGAGATGCCTCCAGGGCCACTGCGGGAGCGTGAGGCAGCCTGGTGCTCTCTGGAGGGACTCACCACATCACTGATGACTTCAAAGGCAAACCAGGGAGAGCAGTGTCTCAGTGCATTTGGCCGCTAGATTTGACTGCAACAGTGCTGTGGTTTGAGCCTTTCCAAGGGCTCACGCTGACAGCGCGATGGAGGCAAGTTTCTAATGCACCGACTTCAGTAGCCTGCGGTGTCGTTTTTGGTGGTGAGAGCCCAGCCTCCGAGAGGGGCTGAGGAGGGTTAGCACATCAATTAACATCACCTTTCACCACGGACAAATGGTGTTGAGACGCTGTGAGAGGAGAGCATGCAGACACGGCACAGCAACAGCCGTCCGGGCTTCGGCAGCTACTTTTTGTTTGGTTTGGCAGTAAAAAAGGCTGTAAACTGGGGCTGAGGGTAGGATGTGAATGACAAAAAAAAGTCATTCGTGCTGCACTGCTCACACCTCAGCCCCCTTTCATACCATCAAACTCTTCCAAAGCCATGGTCACCCAAGTCCCTGCACCAAGCGCCAATGAAAACTCATCCAGGAACATATTTTATCTGCAGGACAACCTGAATAATTTATCCCAATGTAGAAAAAAAGTGGTGACAAGGTCTTTTGGCCACTGGGGAGGTATGCAGGACCACTGCTGGTTAGCTTGCTAATGAGCAGCACTGGGAGGTTGTCACCACCAACGATTTTGGAGCAAAGCAACCACTGTATGATAGCTGTCTCTGGGGAAAAATAAAATAACGCATCCGACTTTATGTCATTGGAGATGGCCCTGGCGTCTCCTTTGTAGTCCTGCCAATGCAGTGGGGGTTTGCAGCATCTTCTCCCCCCACGCTCTGATGAACTGTCCCAGCCCCGGCCCCACCGAGCTCCCAGCCAAGCACCAACACCCACCTGCTCTGCTGATAACGTTTTCGATCACAGTCACTTCCCTGCTCTTACCAGGGAAGTGTGTGTCAAGGAGCCCATTCTCGTCCTCGAGATCTAACTACGACATTGCATTTAAAATATTTTGGGGGTATTGAATAGCTGTAGCTATCAGCAGCCCATCTTCTGCGGTCTGCTGAAAGCCAGCTTTGCACTTCACCAATATCTAATATCGGAGTTATTTTTAAGACACATTTGTTTCTTGCTGTAAGAAAAGACCAAAACCTCACCACCTAATGCTTCCTCAGAGACCACAAGCAAAAGGCATTATCACTTTGTGACTGAAATTGCTATGTTTTATTAAAGCTAGCGTGTCACATCCAAAGGAACCACATCAAGCAGGCCGCCTCATGGATGATATTACAGTGGAATCGCAACCGTGAGCGTGGCCCCGCTCCGGGCACTGCTAGGAAGGCTGATCAGATTTCAAATCTAATAAAAGGTGGGATACTGAACTCCTCTTAGCCCTTGCTGCTAATTGCAAAAAGCAGCATTATGCTGCTGATTGTGAATGGTTTGGGAACAACTACTCAAGTTCCCAGTTCCCAGCCCATTATGAACGACGTGAGATAAACCTCTATTTATAGAAAACAATAATGTCATCATCACCCTGACATGTTCAATTATTGTCCAAAAAATAGTGGTCAAGTACAGCAAAACGTAGCCCTGCACTGTTGACATTTTAGATGATACATCTACATCTGTACTGTCAACCACTGGTGGCATTACCCTTCTGCATCCTGTACAGTCCTGGTCTCCTGAGTTGGACTGGACTCAGTGGGTGCTCTGAGAGCAGATGTGAGAGACGGCAGCACCCAAAAGTGTATCACCAACACCATGATGGGTTACAATCATGCCCCATACCTGTGGTAGTGTTTTGCATACTTAGCAGCTACCAGGTAGGTCCAGGAGTACCAGAACTAAGTTGCCTCAGGTTTCATGTCTTGGGAGATTGATGTTAGGGTCAAAGAGGATGGAAACCTGCAAAAATGGCCTTGGTTACAATATCTCAAACACCCTCTACTTTACACCTTTCCACCTTTTGACCTGATTGCCCATCATGCAGCTTTTCCAGTGTCCAGTAAGTCACACATTCACAGAACTTGCTTCTTCTGTCTGTTCTTTCTTTCTGTCATTACTTATCCTTATGTCACCTGAAAGAACTTCATCATCTTCAAGATGTCTATCTTACTGCCAAGGTTGGAGCTGATCAATGAATTAGAATAAAAAAATATGGGGGGTACACTCAGGCACAGAGACAATGAAACAAATCAGGTGATCATGGAATAAGCCAGGTTATAAAAAATCACTGTGTGGTGGAAATATACTTGATTTATACCAGCACTGATGTCCTTCCCAGCAAACCTTTTTTTTCAGAAAGCAGACATAACTGATTTGAGAGATGAAAAGCATAAGGCTCCCTTCCAACTGTTGCCACGATATTTCTTTAATATAGAGATTTGGGAGTATTTAGAAACATCTTCCAGAGCAACATGTTGTATTTAAGCAAGGATCTCGAGAGGGTGTTAATTCTGGAAGCAAATATAGTATTATAGTGGAAGGTACCTGTAATTCACAACAGCAACCAAACATGATCTTTTTCTTTCAGTATTTATAGTTGCAGAAAAACAGCACTCCAGAAATACACCTAGAAGCAAGCAGGCAGTCAGGCCTAGACTTTCTGTTGCTCTGCACCCTGCACAGTCACTGAAAACAGTGAAAATAAGGTATTTATCATCGCGAGCCTAACTGAAGAACATGTTGTGTTCACAAGGGCATGACTACAAACTGCTGGGCTCTGTGGTCAGTCAGGCTTATGCTGCTTAGTCAATTAGGACATAGAAAGCTGATGTTGGTGTTCTCAGCTTGTTACTTTGTGGTTAAAAAGGCTCCGAAAGCCAAACTCCTTTGCATGAAAACAATATACTTGACATTATTTTCAATAATGAATACTCAGGATTGTTGTTCTTATGTCTTTCAACTCTGTTATCTAAGTGTGACATTAAGAAATGCCAAACACCACCACTTGTGAAAGAAGAAGGAATTATAAACAGGCTTAAAAAAAAAACCCAAACCCACAAAATAAGTGATGTAGAAAGTGAATATGCCATTTAGGACGAGTTGACGTGGAGAGTTAGTTATGTCTAGTTAGAATATCCAGAGAGACACTTAATAGGATAGTAGAATGCACTAAACCAAAAATGGCAATCAAGTGGCCAAGACTGCCACTGAAGTAACACCTTTGAAAATGTGGATTTTAGGCTTTCCTGAGATTTTTATTCACTATCCTTTTAGTTGAGCATAGTGCTGGACTGCAAAACAGAGACCTCTCCTAGGGGGTTATCACCAATTTTCAAATTAATACTCTGGCCTGTTCACAAAGCTGCCTGGTGGTCACCGTAACAGTGACAACAGCTTTCAATAATTATGACACTATGGTAAACAGGCTACCAAATATTCATGTTTTGATTTAAATTATTTTCAGCATGAATTGCTTCTGGTATTACCGCCCTTGTGAAACAACCATGTATTGTTACCCTAATCGTACCAGGGAACCAGATAAGCGAGTTCGGTGTTCCTGTACATCTGGGAAAGAGATTTGAAGAGCAGAAAAAAACAAAGGACTAAATGATATATCAGCTGGAGCAAAGAGGCTTAAAAACCATGCAGCTGTTTATACATTCAAGTAATATCAGATGTCTTCTACAGAGGAAATGTCTTTACATGTGCTAAGATATAGCCTTTCCAATGCAGGTCCCTAGAAGTTGCGACTGATTTCAGCTGTGCCAGAGAGCTGAGGTTTCAGCTCTTCCAATGGCCATTTACCGGCTGCTCGGCACTGCTGAAAACTGAAGGCTGTAGTCTGGTGTCCACAGAGAGATATAGGGGTCTATCAGTGGGACTACAGCTTTCCCCATCTTCTTTCTTACAAATAAATAAAACTCCAGCCCCAAACCTCTTCCAAAGAAGTTTTTACCATCAAAAGGGACAAATGTTGAAGACTTTGTGATACCCACTAAGGACTTTGGCTTGTGGAAGAGTTTCAACAGAAACTACAGTGGTACCTACAATGGTGGTACCTACAACAGCATCAAATTTGGAAAGGACGAGTGACTGAGACCTGCTGTTGTCCAGGAGTGCCAGACAATGGTTCCTGGCACAGCCCATGGACAATCAGTGGGCACACCACCTAAGCAAAGCTTTCAGAGCTGGAGTTCAAATACAGCTCTCGGCATAAACCCATGGATCAGCAGCCTTGCTGAACAGACTACTTGAGTTTTCAATCACTCTCTTGAATTCAGAAATCAGAGCAGGCAACTAGGTTTGACACAGTAAATCATCTGAATATGAGCTATGTAATTGCTTCTGATTTTACATGGAAAAAGCTTGGATAATGTTGAGAAGGATATTAGAGACATTTGAATAACGTTGTATTAAAGTAAGTCAAGCTCATAAGCAACAGAAAACACAACGCTCGGAAAAAGCAAAATGTGTAATAGTGTCAGAAGAAACCTCTTCACCAGAGAGTTCACCGAGTCCCATTTGATTCAGAAGCCATTACCCTGCATCTGTATGTTAACGAGGCAGCTGTTCCACTGCTAATTGCTGCTCCAACAAATTGCTTTTTTCCAATTAAGATTTTATTATCGGATTTATCATCGCAAACAGAAATAGATGTATTTCAATTTTAGAAAGACAACAGAATGGTGCAATTATCCACCAGTCTTCCAGCCAGGCATAAATCAGAATCCATAATTCCAAGGTTTTACAAGTTCTTTAGAAGTTGAGCAGATATCAAGATACACGTGTCTTCTGTGAATGTCTGCCTCCACAAGGATTAGCCATTTGAAAATGGGTTGCCTGGTTAAAATCCAGGCATTTTAAGCCTCATCTACACATTTAAGCAAATGGCTTGACTTTCAGAAAGGCTGAATACCTACAAACCCCATCCCCATTCCAGTTTGGTAGTCTTAAACACTTGATGCCACAAAGTGAATTAATCTTAAAGTAATAGTTACAGTAGTTTTCTTAAACAGCCCCCTACTACAAGGCTGCCTATGACCGATGGACCACTCAGTGGATAAGGAACTGGCTGGACAGTCCCACTCAAAGAGTGGTCAATGGCTTCATGTCCAAGTGGTGAGCAGTGACAAGTGGTGTTCCTCCGGGGTCGGTCCTGGGACCGGTACTTTTTAACATCTTTGTTGGTGACATGGAAGTTGGGATGGAGTGCACCCTCAGCAAGTTTGCCAATGACACCAAGCTGTGTGGAGCGGTCAACACTCTGCAGGGGATGGATGCCATCCAGAGGGACCTGGAGAGTCTGGAGAGGTGGGCCTGTGCAAACCCCATGAGGTTCAACAAGGCCAACTGCAAGGTCCCGCACATGGGCTGGGGCAATCCCATGCACAAATCCAGGCTGGGGGATGAAGGGATTGAGAGGAGCCCTGAGGAGAAGGATGTGGGGGTGTTGGTTGATAAGAAGCTCAACAT
Organism: Charadrius vociferus; assembly: GCF_000708025.1. Classification (NCBI taxonomy): domain Eukaryota; kingdom Metazoa; phylum Chordata; class Aves; order Charadriiformes; family Charadriidae; genus Charadrius; species Charadrius vociferus. The sequence goes on from NW_009647680.1 coordinate 3,241,684, forward strand.
GAGCCAGCCATGGGCACTTGCAGCCCAGAAGGCCAAACATATCCTGGGCTGCATCAAAAGTAGCATGGCCAGCAGGTCGAGGGAGTTGATTCTACCCCTCTACTCCGTTCTGGTGAGACCCCACCTGGAGTACTCTGTCCAGCTTTGAAGTCCTCAACACAAGAAGGACACGGACCTGTTGGAGCTGGTCCAGAGGAGGGCCACAAAGATGATCAGAGGGCTGAAGCACGTCTTCTATGAGGACAGGCTGAGACAGTTGGGGTTGTTCAGCCTGGAGAAGAGAAGGCTCTGGGGAGAACTTACAGCAGCTTTCCAGTATCTGAAGGGGGCCTACAAGAAAGCTGGAGGGGGGCTTTTCACAAGGTCATGTAGTTATAGGACAAGGGGTAATGGTTTCCAAAGGAAAGAGGGTAGGCTTAGGTTAGATATTAGGAAGTAATTCTTTACTCTGAGGGTGGTGAGGCACTGGCACAGGTTGCCCAGGGAAGTTGTGGAGGTCCCATCCCTGGAGGTGTTCAAGGCCAGGTTGGATGGGGCTTTGACCAACCTGGTCTAGTGAGAGGTGTCCCTGGCCATGGCAGGGGGGTTGGAACTAGACAATCTTTAAAGATTCCTTTCAACCTAAACCATTATGTGATTCTATCAAAGTCATAACTAGACTTTTAACTGAAAATTAATAGACTTTTTAAACTGAATTCAGCACTATTTTAGAAATAATAGGATCTGAAGAACCTCTTAATAAGTGTACATCGCAAAGTTCCTACAATGGTGCACCATGGTAGGAAGTACATTTCTCTGCTTACTATTTCTAAATGTAGTCACTTAAGAAACCCAATGAATACTGTGTTAACCACAGCAGAGGTGTAAGCGTGCTACCCTTGGATGGACGATGGAGGCTTTGCAAGCCTTTGTCCAATGTTGCACCAAGACCCCCATTCATGCAGGTGCTTCGGTTTACAAGTAGCTCCACTGAAGACACAGCAGAAGTGCTCCTGTGCTTGGCAAGAACACACTCAACTTTGCTGCACTGGAGGAAGCTGTGCAAGGATACTTGGGACTGTGTGGGGAAAAAAAAGAAATAAGTATGGTGGAGACTAAAGCATTAGGCAGCAAAAACTAAGATTTCGGCAGTTTCACAGATTCAGACACATCATTGTGGGAGGATAACATTTCTAAGACACTGTAGTGGTCTCAGGAGGAGAGGAGAAGAAAATTTCAAAGATATCTGTTTTTTCTATTTCTTCTACGAAGAAGCTTTGCTTTATAAACATCTCCCTGGCTTGCAGAGATGACATAGGAAATTCATGCAAGAGAGAGGAGTGATCCCAAGCTTTCTGATCTTTAGCTGTGTATCATACGCATCTTTCAAAATACTGCTTCCAGGCCCTAAACCTGTGTCTTCACTGGACTGGATGGATAATGGTATCTTCTCTCCAGAGGAAAACCAAATGGTTACCACGCAAATAAGGTATTTATCATCCTTACAGAAAGATCTGCAATTTCCAGTTCAGAAATGGGATGCAGAGGCAAACAAAGGGAATTTCAAGGGCACACCTGCTTCGTACCACTGCTCATGGCAAACGCCTGAGAGGGCAAACAGCAACCAACAATAACACGTAGTAATACTACAACTACAGTAAGGATGGCCAGTGCCAGAAAGCTGCTCCTCTATCACTGGTGATTAAGAAAGATTATAGCTGTATTTATTTTCATATTAATTGTTTTTGCTGTTCTGGTCTTTATGAACGTAGAACATATTTCGTATTTTTTAATTTCAAAACACTGTAAGTTTTCTAAAAAGATTTCACTGGCTTTTTAGACTGCTGGAAATAACTGACAGCAGATTTATAACTGGAGAAATAACTACTTTAAATACAAACAGGGCAATAACCGTCCATCTATCAAACATCAGCTTAGAGTAATGGATTACAGAGAAGAGCCACTTTAGTTAATCAGGTTGGACTTTGTAATACTTTTGTGTTCCATAAATAATATTCTAACAGTAGCTTTAATGTTGGAGACCACTTTAAGCAAATGGTGAAAATGAGTCTGTCCTTTACTTTGTCAGAAAGTATCAAATGAAGAGACACACTGATGGCTATCTCTGCCCTTTGAAGCAAACTATTAGAAAATCAATCTCGTTAAAGATGACCTGCCCCAGCCCCAGGAAAAACCTAGCAGCTTCAAAATCATACGCTGGCTGTCCGAAATAGCAAGGCTAAAAGGGCTAAGTCACAGAGATGCAAATGTGGTTATTTTCTCTACTTAAAAAAGGGGAAAAAGCTTGCACTGAAACTTTCAAGGTCTCGGAGCCAATGACTTGGGAAGACAACATGCACCAAGGAACTTTGATGGAGACTACGAAGGGTATGATTAAGCGGTCATGTAAGAATAGCATGCTTGGGTCCTCTTACGTATTTGTTTTCACCAAAAAATGGCTGTAATACATCGCACTGAGGTGAAATGTGGCAAGGCCAACAACTTTCTAGAGTCTTTAGAAAGTAAGTTTTCCTAATTATGCAAACCCTTTGACTCCCTAGGAACCTCCTGTTTAACTACCCTTAGGAAATCTATCAACAATGTAATAATAACAGTGAGTTAAAATGCTGAATCTATTTATGGCAGAGGAATCCAGAAAGCTTAGCAACAACGTGTAGTCCTGACACCTTCACGATTCACACGTCCTTCAGGAAGAAGTGAGCCTGCTATGATGATCAGAACCTCAATGTCATTCAGTGAGATGAGCACTGCCAAAGAGGCATTCCCCTGACGGATAGCTACTACAGTGTTGAAGGCTGGAGGCAATTAGTAAACAGCACATCGTGTAAGACAAAATTCTGTCTAAAGTGATTTGGCAAATTTCTACTGTTACGGAAAGTGGTAATGGAGTGTAATGGCCACATATATCAGATTGGGTCTCAGTCATTAAGACCTCATCCAAGAGAAGAAAACACAATAAAATAGCTAGTCTTTAATTCACATAACAGGAAAGGATAAACACTGAGGTGATTCTGCCAAGATTTACATCTGTGGTTCCAGGAAATCAAGGTATTTTTGGCTTGATGCTTAAGGTTAACAATCAATCTCATCTGGCTATTCACATATCATCTTTCATCCTGAAATATTCTATAGCACTTAAAAAATAATATACAAATCAGGATCTCTAGTCACAGGAGCATTCATTTCTACATTTCTACTCTTCACGCTTTAAGAGCTACTAGCACATCCAAGAGAGAAGTCATGGGCAGAGGCAACTTGATGTTTTATGGCCAGCACAGTTCATTTTCTGCCACTGCTACCATTAAATAAACATATAGTCATCCAAGCTCTTCCACCAACAAGTAAACAAAACTCAGTCTGGCTCTTGGGTTTCTGCAGCTTGCTTTCTCTTGCTTGGACTGCAGGCCACAATCAAAATGGAGACACACTGAGACTAGGCATAAATAAAAAGAAAATCCTTGATGAAAGAGCAGGGTGAACACATCCCTATACACTGTTCTTGCATATTTGAATATTAGCCAAGGCCATGGAAAAATGACAGCTACTCTGACAGATCTATTACGAATGCAACTGAGGTTCACAGAATCATAGAATAGTCTGGGTTGGAAGTGACCTTTAAAGGCCATCTAGTCAAACCTCCCCTGCAATGAGGAGGTTGCATGGAAAGTCTATGCTGTAAGATTAAAACTTCCAACAATATAAAAGGATTAAAAAAAAAATAATCTCTTCCATGTAATTGGTTCCTATTTCACAAAGTATGGTTTTTGTTAATTCTGCCTGGAGCTAGTCACAAGGACTGCTAAATATCCACAGCCAAAAGTGATGAGGATGTATGTACTTTACAATAAACAATGGCCCTTGCTTTCCAAAGTATGAACATTTTTAATTCAAGTAACCCATATTTTGCCCTTCATTAATTTCTTCTCCATTCCCCTGCTTAGCTGGATATTATCTCCCCTATATAATTTTTAATACAGTAACAGTCTTATTTAAAAGAACTGAGTGGTTCACTGAGAGTAATCTAGTAGTATACCACCAACAATGCTGATGCTGGATGCTTCCCACAGAGGTGCAATATACCTGTCCGTGGAAGGCTAGTCTCGCTGGAGGAAAAAAGCCTTTTTAACTTTATCAGAAGCATAGAATTATTTTCCCTTCCTCCCCAAAACATAAAACCTGGTATCACTTATCATTTTTATACTACCAAGTGTAACAGTGATTGTGACACCAAATCTCTCTTTTTAGAAAAAAAGTTCTACTTCACATCACCAGAATTTCTGAACACAGCTCTGGAAAACTCGGTACTGCCACTCCTGCGTGAATGAAGGTAAAACCTTTAAGAACCTAAGAATAAACCATTCCTTTTAAACCATACTCTGTCGACTCTTCCAACTCTCCCAACATAAGAAGGAGGACCGCTGGTATTTAATAGTTTGATTTGGAAAAGCAAATGACTGAGGTTCAGACTCACCTAAGAGTCACAATCAAAAATAAAACAAATTGAGGAAGAGTAACTCACTCCTCTTTTTTTTTTCTTTGCTATGTTCAAATTTAAAAAAAGCAAAGTTCTAAATTCCACTACAAGCAGAAAATACCTAGGAAACTACCTTAAAGACATAGTTTGACATTTCACCTTCCAGCAAAGAGGAGAGACGAGGAATCACCTCTCCTCCGAGTTCTGTTGCATCAGTGAAACAGACAGTAAACACGGTCCTAATAATGGAACTTTGCATCCAAAGCAACTTCCCTGCAAGTCAGAAGGATTTTTATTATCAAGTTCATTAGGAAAAGCTCAACCTGAAGAGCAGTCTTGATACAGTTATTAATAGCTACAATCAGGAGTTAAGGGAAATACACACTTTTCTATAAAAAATGAACACTAAAGAGAAACCACTGGCTCAGTGCATCTCCAGAAATGCTGGTTAGCACTTCTGAACAGACTGCCCATAGGTATCTCCACTGGAAACTGGACCTGGGAAGACACACTGTTTCAGCAGGTCTCAAGGTATCCTGGAGATGGGTCTCTGACTGTCCAACTTGTGTTTATGCCAGATGCAGCTTGAAAGCTGGTTTTGGCCCTTTTTTAAAATTTAACCAGCAGAATCGTCTTCAGCAGCAATAAGTAACATACCTAAGGACATAAGTAATTATTATTTTTTTAAATCTATCAGAAAAAAAAAAGAAAGAAGAAAGCCAAGCAAACGGCAGAAGATCTTCCATTTTTTAATGCAACTGTAAGATAATTCATCTTCCCGTTTTAAATATATCAGGAAGAATTTGCCAATTATGTCCTATTTGATGGTGTGTTAGTTTGGAATTATTTTGGATGAAGCTGCTGGCCTTTCTATATCTTCCTAATTTCACTGTGGAGGTCGTATCTGAGACCCTTCTCCCCTCCACTAACTCACGGTGTGAGGATGGAGGGAAGTGAACACCTCCTGCTCTGATGCAGCAATGCAATTCCTGGCCATTCCCGCACTTACTCTTGAACCTGATGGCTGCTCTTGCGAGAGTAAACCAAATACTTCAACTAAACCACCATTTCACTGCAACATGAACTTTCCTAAGAGGCACACACAGAAACCTCAGATACAATAGTTGCCTGATAACACTTTTGAGAAAATAAATTATTTAACCCATTTATAAAAACTTTGTTTGGAAGTGGAAGTGCTGTGTAGTACAAAGACTGAATAAATCCCGCTCCTGGCTGCGTAGGCACCCCACAGTAAAAGCACCTCTCCTTGGCCAAGGCACTCTTCCTCCACCACGGCCAGATCTGTGACTCATGGGACAGAGAACCACTGACTCCAGCACCCAAATGCTATCAGGAAACCTGTTTTGGAGAAGGCGCGTAGGAGTTCTGCACTCTCATTAGCTTTAGCGAGATTGATTTCCTTTACTTATGCCTCCTTGCATGACAAATTGTTCTTGATGCAGAGACTGATGGAAACATGAATGGCCCCACTGCGGATTCTCTTTATTAAGGATGTATGAGAGGATACACGAGCTGTTTAGCCGAAGGAGAATGACTCAATCCCTTCTGACACTAATGTAAAAATCCTTTAAAGTGTAGGTCAGTCACTTGGTTAATTTAGGGACACTGACAGCATAATAGCGGTTCTTTAAGTTGCGAGTCTTTGGGTTTGCTTTTTTTTTTTTCCCGTCACAAAGTTGCCATTTCCTTGAGGAAACACCACTTACTACTCAGTAGGGCTGGATCCCACTAAAAGACTTTTGTCAGGACCAAACTTCAGCCATCCTCTGAAACTGCCTCACATAATTACAGTACGGGATGAGATGATAACCTTCTGAACGCCCTTAACCCTAGGAGTGCCATTACTGCTCTTTCATAGGTTTGAAAAAGAAGTACAAAGATGAGAGGAAAGCACATTTTTATGTGCCCCTTTTCATTACACATCACCAAATTTACTTATCAGAAGAATTATGAATGTTCCAAAAAGGAAAAAATAACCTTGAATGTTTGACTGAACAAAATCTGTGCATTGTCCACCTCTTTGAAGTCAGTCAGAGAACTTCTCATATTCATTCTTTCAGGCCTTAGGCAACTGATATTCAAAAAAATGAAGATTTCATTATGATCTCTTGTATTTTCAGTAATGGTTTGATGGAGATTAACCTCTAGGTTACAGTGAAAGCTCTCATGTCTTCTGTTTGCAATGACTACAAGAACTCTCCAGCTGCGTAAGATTATTCGCTTAAGTGAAACTGGAAAGGTAACACAAAGCTTTTCTCATACGCAGTCAGATCGTACCATACTAAGTCATGCTAAACCGAGAGACAGACAGCCAACCATAAGCAAGGTGGGGGCAATCAAACAAATTACTGCAGTTCACAGATTGATCACTGAACACCTGCGTGCATGCTCTTACTCTGCTGCAAACACAAAGGCAAGCGTGCAAATTTCAAACCACCCTCATGGCGATTTTTGCATTGGAATGAGTCAAGAGCATACGATGTCCATCATCATGCTCTGCTGATGAGAGTAATTCATTAATCACAGAAGCTGTAGTATTTACATCTGTCAATATCCTCCTCCTAAGAGCGCTGGGAAGAGTTCTTGAAGAAGACATCATTGCAGCGAGAAAGGACAAGTAAAGCAAAAGACATTTCAGACAACAAAAAATAATCAATACATAGGTTGAATAAAGAGGCCAAAGGATTCAGTAATTAGATAACTTGTGACATAAATGTACTTTGTTTAAGCAGAGGGAGAAAAAAAAATAATCCTTGAGTAACTAGTGAAGGCAAGAGGACTCTGAAATTTAATTGTGGTTTACCAGAGGCAGTTCTGTCATTCTGAGAGAGGAAAGAATGTCTCTGGACTTGGACTGCCAGTCTCCAAACTCCGCAAAATGATATAAATAGAAGTGACTTAAATCACCCATTTTAATCATGATTTAAATCAGCAAGCAGGAAACATTCATTTAAATAATCAATCCTAATCTTGTTTTGCAGCTGTACTTTTTAGTTATTTCCCTAAAGTAAGTTTCAGTCCAGTGGTTGGTAATCATTAAAACACACTGAATTGTAACTAAACTGTAACTATACACTAAATTGGAAACCTTTTTCTAACCAGGACTGTACATTAAATCTGCACACGCTTTAAAGCAGTTCTATGCTTTGCTATGATAGATTTCTGATTTTTTTTATTTGCTAGATTACTTTTATTAGCTCAGTTTACATTTTATTCCTGTATCAAATTGCACTGGGAGGCTAACTAGAATTCAATTACCAAGTTCATAAACAATATTTTAAAATCATGCATTACTTACTATGAAATGATAGATTAAGTATAGGAAAAATACAATACAAACTAACTGATTTATTAAATTAATGAAATGATAGCCAGCGACTTGAACTGCTAGTTTCTAGTCACTCTTTCTGAAAATTTCAGACTTTTTGAATCTCAGTCTGTGCCTCTCCAATCTAGTCTGATGCCACACAAAGTCCATTTCCCTGCTTTTTGTACTTCAGGCATGTTTTAGGTGAACAGTACAAGAAAGTGAACCAGCAAAATAACCTGAACACACAACTCAAAAGAAAACTAAAGACAAGATTCAGGCTAACAAGACTTGGTCCCATTTGGAACCTGGTGACATCCAGCCACTCAGGGATGCGGACAACATTGACTGTGGCATTTCTCTTGGTTCAGTTCAGGGCTTGGAGAGTGCTCAAGTCTTCAAAGCTCCTCTTGGGAGAGCGAGGGACAGTGCTCGGGCAGGAAGGCATCATCCTCCAGCTTGCTCCTTGCCGTCTGGGCTATCTGCTGTGTGGCAAAGGCAAGGAGGAGGTCTGTCGGCCAATTATAACAGGAAAATGGAAGAATTTATAGCTTTGCCCCGGGGCAGTGCTCAGGAATGTGAGCCCGTATGCCACAGGTGAGGTTCTGGGGAAGGCAGCAGAGTTTTGCAGCTCTCCCAGTGCCTGAGCAAGAGGCACACCAGGAGTTTTGGTAGACTTGGGATGGATGAATTCACTGGGTTTCCTAATAAATTCATTCAAGAATCACTATTTTGAAAGGTCTGCCGCCATACAAACAATACTGGATTGCTCTAGGAGACAGTAAGAAGAAACTGGCAGTGAGATCAGTGTATAAACAGATTCATTATTCCAGAAATCACTGTCCTTTTGTGACTGTGCTTCTACATAGGGCATAGACAAGGATATTGGGTTTTAGGCATTTGTAAAATAGGGATGTTGGAGAACATCACAGAAATTTATTACGCAGAAGAAGCTGGCTGAATCCATACAGCATTGAGTATCAATATATCAGTTTCGTAGATTATAAATAGATAGGGATCATGCTGAACATCAAAGTGATGTTGTGTCTAAGGTATATTATTTGCACAGCATTATTCTTGCTTGCACTCAGTTTATCTTACTTCAGAGACAGCAGGAGCCAGGAACGAGTACATCAACATAGGACAAACCTGGTTTGCAGCCTTACGGGCAAGATGCAGCCTCGGGGATCCCCCCAGCCTCCTCCACTGTGTAGCAAGGGGCTGTGCTCAGGCAGAAAGCAGCCTCCTAACGGCCAAACAGCATCGACACGCAACTGTCGCCATTTGAAATGCAAATGTCGTTAATTTTATTTAATGATGCGCCATACTTCAGCTTGAATATTTACCATCTGAGTTCAACATACTTAGTATTTTATGCCCCTGCTCTGAGCACTCAGCAAATACAAGCAGTGAAACATGTGAAGGGGCACAAAGGTTATGGAGTCTTGCTTAATGTGTGCTGCTGAACAAATGTGACATAATTACTACTACTAAAAGAATTAACTGCTTTACTATTAAAAAAAAAAAAGTATGCCAATTCTCTTCACACATTATCTTTATGTTGAAAATTTCAAGTGTTTTTTCTGTTTATGCATATGTTTTTTACTGGATTATGCAATGGGCGAAGATTCAGACCAGCCATTAGTAAGGGAAGACACAAACCATGCCTTATCTTAAACTGCTGCAGAGGAAATGACTGACATGAGGAAAACAACAACAACATAATAATGGGATTTAATGAGTTGCTGTTTCAGGAAAGACGGATTCTTCTCCAAATTTGGATCCGTGTTGTAAAAAACAACCATGTAAAATAAAGCCTAATTGCAGAGCATCACCTCAAAATGAAGATTTCCTATAACTCTCTGCCTACTAACCTATTAATTAAGTGTGTGCAGAATCAAGGCAGTCAGAAGGCACAAAGAGCAGCCTGTGGGATTTTCAAACACGATCCCATGGTGTAAGGGTTCTTTGGAAAATGTAACACGTTGTGCTCAGCAACACATCTAATAATGCTACTAATTATAATACTAGAATATCATAATTGTACTCATGCTGAAAGACAGTGGTAATTGCTGCCTCTTGTTCTGGAGTGGGACCAGTCGACTTTTTAAATTGTGTTGGATCTAAACCTCTGGTTGGGTTGCAGACCATAAAACACAAGGGAAACGGCAACATGTTGGAACATTGCCTCTGCTTTTGAGATCTTAAAATTATTATCCATCTCTTTTAGTCTCAAAAGTTGGTCAGAGCTAGGTAAAATGGAAGGGAACGGCTATGATGATGATGATGGTGATGATGATGATGACGACAACGATGATGAAGGATGGGGCTTTGAGCAACCCGATCGAGTTGAGAATATTTCTGCCCATGGCAGGGGGGTTGGACTGGATGATCTTTAAGGTCCCTTCCAACCCAAACCCTTCTATGATTCTATGATTACATGACAGTTTAAAAGTCAGTCTCAGGATGGCAAGTCTGAGTTTTAATAAAGGTAAAATATTTAAGTTGCATTTACCTTCAGTTATTAACTATACTTATCAATGTTCGCTTCCATCTGCACCTTCTATAGAATATTCTGCATTATTAATGGAACGGAAAATTGCATTTTTAATGTAAAGTACTGACAATATTGAGTTTTTCTCTGCATACATTCAGAACTATATACCCATATATTCAAAATAAAAATTACAGAGCTTTACCAGACAGAAAACTGCTAAGGATAGGTTATTACCATTTTTTCTCAAGCACTTTCTAATTTTTCTTCTTTCTTTACAAAGAACTGAGTAATGTATACATAGATATATACGTATATATCACAGCATCGTTTTTCTTTCCACTTTTGCTATTCAGTCATTAATAATGCAAGGGACTAATTCTATGCTGATTTTTAAGCCATAATGACCCTAACTAAATCAACCGAGTTACACCAACGTGCAGTTGGTGAAGAATTCAGTCTTCAGGCACCATGCTATATTCCACTTGTATTTGTTGGAAATTGTCCTTTTGCCATAACCAAGTCAAATTTCTGTCCTCATAAAGGACAAACAAAACCAACAAAAGCTACACTGACTGTTGTGTTGGGTTTAGCAGCCTGAAATTCCTGGAAACGTCTTTTGAGATGTTTCTGAAGAGCGCTGTCAAACACTCTAGGTTATGCAGAATGGAATTCTGGGTTAGGAGGAGTAGTCGTAGTAAAAGAAAAAATAAAAAAAAAAGTTTGTGATACTGAGACTTGTAGAAAAGGTACCATGTAGCACAGTGGGAAAAGCTATGAACAACACTTCTGATTGAGACTACCTTTCAGAGTAAATGCATTCGAAAATTTTGATCCAAAATAGTCCAATAACTCTAGCACAGGAAAAGATGATGTAGATGAAAAGACCTTCTTTAAATCAGAACGCAAAGCAAATCTAAAATAATTCCACCATTTAGTTCTCTTGTTAAAATTCAGTCTCAGAGATGTCACTGTCTTGCACAGATACCCGCCTTTATTCGAAGAAAAAAATAAAGATGTTTAACCTACATGTGGAACACATAGAGAACGAATGAAGTGACTTAACATGCAAAATACATTGTCTATCTCACTTTGTACTGCAGAAGTGACTGGAATCCCTAATGAAGCTCAGCACACCTCCCTCTTTCATACGCTCAAAATGCCCTACTTTCCTCACAGTGCCGCCTGCACTAGAAACGTCACCCGTGCAACCCAGCTTCTCGGGCCCAGCGCAGTGCACTCCTTTCCAATAAAACTTATCTACAGCAACAGACTCCGGTTTATTCACCCGACTGTTTTTATTGGATCCTTCTCTCCTTTATTCTCATGCAAACTTGAGTTGAGAATAATGCACGTTTGTACAGAGTACAAACGTACATTTCTCACCAGGAGTTGTTGGTACTTTCTACACGCTGGCACCTGGGGAATATTTTTGAGAGCCTCCGGCAAACTGCCTCTTAGATTTAGACATTCCTTTTATATTGAAGAGTTTGTGCCTTTCCTTGAACAGTTCAACAACTGCAGTGTAAGATGTGTCTTTCGGTTGCTGCCTCAAAGCAGTTAATACAAGTAAAAACTGAGAACCTAGATAAACACAAGAAAAGGGATCAAAATTAACAATAAATAAGAAATGGTGTGCTTACACCTTTTCGATGTGTATGGCGATGAATTCAGAGTACAGTGTCTCTCCATATAAAAAAATAATTCAATACTATTCTGAGGTCCTGCCGAACAATGAATTTTACAAAGCTGTTTCTCACAAAATACAACCACAAGTGCTAAACCTTCTTCCCCAGTGACCTTTCAGCACCAGAATACCAGAGCTTTATGTCCAACTTTAATGTAAAACAATTCTTACCTTTCATCTTACGCTTGCAAAAATCCAGTCATTTTTTCCTGGTGAGATTAAATTAAATAGTTTAATATATGACACACCTTCCGTGCAGGCTATAGTTTTTGCTAGTCCTACGTGGTTTGTTACAGAATACTAAATGATACATTGGGTGTTGAAAGACCATCCAGAAAGAAATTCTTTTAAAAAAAAGATCCTACAGATTGAGTTCTTCTTCTACTCTGAAGAATATATGAGGGGAAATGGTTTGAGCCCCTACACATTGCCTCTTCAGCAACAAAGAACACAGACTACCTACCTTTTATGTCTGCTAGCACAACTAAGTGAGTGGATCTTCATTTCCAGATGCCCTAGCGGAGAAAAACCTCAAACACACACAAAAACATTATGGCGTTGGCGTACGTGCGCGTGCGTGACAAGGTGCCACAATGACAGACTGAGAAGCAGCCGCAGCCTCCACTAACCCTCCTTCACCCTGTCGCTGAGACATTAATCAGGCTCTGCTCCTCTGCAAGGACTTCAGGATGTTTTGGTCAACGTCAACTCCGGGAAAATGAGAAGTTTGCCCTTTTGTCAATCTTGCCTTCAGAGACATCTTCACCAATTATATCTAGGGGCTCTTCGGAAGAAAGCTCTAACTGTACGGGATTTGTACGAAGGTACTTGACAGCATAAAAAATGACCAATGACTCACAGAGTTCCCTTTCCTGTGTTTTACTGTCCCTTTATATCTTTTTCAAAAGTACTATGCAAAGCTGCAGTGTTCATCATTAATCCACCTCCTAACAGGATACCGCGGAGCTGAGGAAAGCTACTCAGGGCTCTCTGAAGCCGCACTCTTTGCTCTTTGTAGGCCTGGAAGTCATTTTGATCAACAGAGGTACAACGCTGGGACTCTGGACCTAGACAGTCATTTTAGGTTTTAATAGCATGAGAGGGTTGCTCATTATCAGTACTGCCAACCTGGAGAATTCAGAAACCAAGTGGTTGCTCTGACCAGAATGAGATTTATAAACAAATGGAATCAACAAAACACACAGGGTGGGCAGATAAGCCCCACTAAGTCTTCTCCTTTTCAACGATTTCTGATTTCAGCCCCCAGACCTCATGACATAAGGAAGTTCTGCAGATATTCTCCATCCCCTTTCTTCAGGCTCTTCTCCATCACTAAGTTCTTTCTGCACCGCAGTGGAGGTGAACTGAGCCTGGGGTGGATCTGCTTCTCTTGCACAGTGTCTGCTACAAGTTCACAGTGCTGGGACACTGTAAGTGAGTGCTACCATGCTGCTCATGTATGGTTTGGAAGATTAAAAAAGCTTCCCTTGCCCTCCCATCACACACCTTCTCCACCACCAACCCTCTCCACCCATCGTCCATCCCCTGGCCGCCTTCTCCCCGTGCCCATGCACACAGCCAAAGCTGAGGCGTTTGCTGTGTGATATTTCTGAACATGGTTAAGCTCTGGTTCCAGGAGCCTGAACAACGGGAGTTTGTGCAGTGTTTGGATTTCAGCCCATACCTTATGCCTACACCTACACAGCCGTATTTAGTCAGGCTCTGCAGTTCTCCCCATGTCAGTAGCTGACTGCTGACCGGCTGGCGGAGTTTTAGCAGCATATGATTTAAAACTTTTGACACACACTTCATATGAGGATGGCAGAAGCTATGTTAATGGAATCATGTGGCTATAGCCCAGAAGTAAAGACAGTAAATAGAACATGAAGTATTTGTCTTGTTGTTAGAAAACCACTGTGAGTTGTCCGACAAAGTTGAAGCGAAGATACTAGCGAAGTGCAAAGCAGGACTGTCCTGAGGTTGTATATATGGTGTCTCCTTGGGCTGGCACAGAGATTCTCTCTTGTTAGACAAGTCCCTGTTGTGGAGAGGTCAGGGAATGCAGTTGAGCATCACCTACTACAAAAGCCAATGGGTTTTACTTTTTATCCTCCAAACCTCCGGCTGCTGCTTGTGCGGAGGGTCTCCACCGCTTCACCCCTTCCTCCTCTTGGCTGCATGTGGCCACCAGACCCCAGCTCTGCTGCCTGCTCCTGAGGGGAAACACCCCCAAACTGCAGAAGGCTGAAGTCAACATGATCTCTGAGAGCCTTTGCAGTACAGACTCCCGGAGAAACCCACACAGCCTGTTTATACACCCACAGCTGCAGCAGAGGCAGAACAGACCGAGCACTTGCAGACTCAGGAAAACAGCATGGCCTTATTTCAGGAGATCATTGTAATGCACAAAATGTATAGCCCTTTTTGTTCAACTTTAAAGAAAAAGCTTAAACTGATCAATCTGCTCTCTATGATGGCTACAACGTGTTCCTCCTTAATGACTTCTGAATAGTGAGCATTTGCTAGAGCCCAGAGCAACTGCAGAGAAAAAATATTGAGACCCCGATTTAAAAAATGACGGGCAATTTTATCTGCTTCAGTACCCGAGTGGTGTATGTCTGCAGTCGATTAGTCACTGCATATTACTTTTCAGCCCACGTGGCAACATTTTATTTTTTTTTTTTTAACTGAGAACAAGGAAAACCAGGCTGGAATGGTGAAATTCAAGTCTAATTTTCTGATGTCCCTACAAATATGAAATTGCCTGTTTACCTGTAAAAAATACGGCTACATATCTTATGGGTATTATGATAAAAGTAAGAATTGATGATTAAAATGGTACTTTTAAAATTATATTAGGATTCTTTTAACACACAGGAAAAGGAAAAAAACAAAAAACCAAAAACAATCAACTAATAAACCCACCAGTGCCTAACACCGTATTTCTCTCAGCTTTGAAATCTAATCATTGAGTAGCATCAGAAGAATATTCTTTCTCCGGACACTGTCTCCTGAAAGACAATTTAAGTAATAACCAGATTTGCTATGTAAATTAAACCTTGATAAATCTCACTCAACATCTTTTTTCTGTGTAACCTCTTCAGAAAGACACACGCTTCATTTTACATTTTTCATTAATGCACCAAATCACAGGAGGTTGAAAAGGTTAAAGATGTTTGATTGTTACTAGATGATAATCAGTCAGAAATTATATTCTAGCATGTAACTGGCTGGCAAAGACGTTGTATTTTCAGATACATCCCTCCTAATTCTTACTTTCCCTTTGGAATTTATCATTAAGCTGCATTTATGTGTCTTATATGACACGTACGGTCAGGAATCAATCTGAAAAGCCAAATCTGAAAGCTTCTTGTCATTTCTCATTTTCCCTGACCAAGTAAGGGAAAAACCTACATGACTTCTTCATAGCCAGCTTTGCTATTTTCATCGTTTATACTATAACAGCCCTCAGAGGCCCCAAATGTGGGCGAAAACTAATTGTTCCAGACCCAGGGCAAGCAAAAGATGAAAAAAAGCTGCATGCCTATACATACATACATATATATATATATAAAATTTCACACCTCTCTTTCCTGTCTTTTTCCTGAAAGTGTTGCTGAGCTGGGGCTAGAAAGGCAAAGGAAAGGAGAGTAAAGGGACTTCTCATGCTACTTCTCCCGTGACGACCAGAAGTGGTGGAAGATGGGAGATGGGAGACAAAGTCATGGTAAATCCCACCCTAAAGCCTCCCTCTCCTTTCTGGTCTTCTCCTGATCTGGAGCCACATATGAGAAGACCATCCATGCTGGTGGTGAGTCTCCAAACTGTTACGTTAAGGCACCTAAACTCTTTCTCTAGGACCTTCAAAGAGCCATTCACCCACTTCTAACTAAAACCAGAATGGGAAGAACTGCCCTCTGGAGGGGTATCTCTCTGTGCTTTCATTACACAGGGATGTTGAAGGGTTTTTTTTAGACTTCTGATTTATATAAGCTCTAGTGCAACTTGAGTATTGAACAGTATATTAATAATATTTCTTATCTAGGACAAGTCTGTATCTTCCTGGAGATGTAAAATGGATTAGTTACTGCATTTTTGAAAGGTATTTAGATGCTGTGGCATTAAAGATTCATGTAAAAATCTGAATACAACAGAACAAAATGCAGTTTAATAGACACTACAGTACAGACATTACAGTATTTCAGGCACCAATTTAAGTGGCAAACAGTATGTTTTGATAACCTTACATCTGCCTTTGTTAAAAAAAAAAAGGAAGAGATAAATAGGCACAAGAGCACAGGAAGCTGCAAAATATATAAAAGGCTGCAAAAGGCTGCAAAATCTATAAATGGTCATAGAATTGGATGGGAAAAGTTCATTCAACTGGCAAGACATTTTGAAAATTTGCTCTTCTGCAGATACCGAGGGATACTGCAACATCTGCAAAACTGTGACTGGGCATAAGCCCGGGTCTTTGGGTGGGCTGGCAGGGGCACGGACAGGGAGAGCCCTGGGAGCCAGCAGGGCCTCCACACCCCACTTGCCTGTGGAGAGCCAACCCACAGGTTTGGGCCCTGAGGAGGCGATGAAACCCCCATACTCCCCCACCCCCCAAAAAATGGGAAACTGCCTTTTCCCTGGCTGGTTGTCTCAAACCACAGCAGCTCCTTCTGGCCTTGGAACCTATGGCAGCAGGTATTGCTTCCTTCTCAGACAGAGAGCGGACCAGGCTGTAAGAGGTGTTCATCACCTAAGAGTAACACAAGAGTAAAATCTTTGAAAGCAATCACAAAAATCTGTAAATGACTGGAGTCAACCACAGGGATAACCCAAATAGCACCATGGCCACCTCTTGGCACGGAGCGATACAAAACCAGGCACTAAAGGAAACCTGAGAAGGACAGGCATGGTACCCCGAGGCAAAACACCTTGCACCGCACCAGGGAGCCCTAAATGCAGGCGAAGAGCTCGGTGGACGTGGAAGACAGGTGAAAATAACCAGGGCTGAAGCTGTGTCCAACCGCAGAGCTGGGGGCTGCACCCTTTGCTCCTCGAGAGCAGCAGCAATGCCAAGTGTGACTTTGACTCTGCGAGTTGACTTTGGTGACAGAGAGCATTTACACTGAATGCAGATCGCATTTCCATGAAACCCAGTGCCACAGCATATTGCATCCTTCTAAACAATATTATTAAACTCCCATAATAATCACCCTGCTCTTCAATCCAAGGTCTCACAGCACATTACAGGCAGTAATGAAATAACTCACACAAGACCACTGCGAGGAAGAAGGGGATCGTTACTGCTGCTGCTCACAGTCATAAAGTTGTGCTCTCAGACACAGAATTTCATTGTCAGGAGCCAAGCACACAAGCATCACCATATACCTCACCCCACTGAAGTCAGGTACAGGTCCTATCAAAGATTTATCATTGCTTTCCTGATGCTCAGTATTTTAGCTGAAGTTCCAGGTCTTCAGACTCTTGTAATTACAAAAGACTCTCAGCTTTCATTTACAAGAAACAAAATGAAAACAATCCCCAGAAAAAAAGCTATATTTGTGGATCTGAAGTTGGAAAATCTGTTCAGTCTACCCTAAGACAGAAGGCAAAAGAAAACAACAAAAATGTATTTTCTTTTTGTGTTTCAGATACTCCCACTCTCTTAAAGAGCTGCAATATCTTCTCGGGGCTGAGTGAGGATTTGTGTCCACGCGTGGCTACCAGCCCTGCACTGCTGACGTGAAGTCGGCTGGCTGGGACAAAATCCTGACCTCTGCACAGGGAAGCTGCCCCAAGAGACATTTCCAGATCACACAAGAGCCTTACGGCAGAGCTAAGGAGGGAATCCAAGTCTTAATTACCCCACACTTCATATTAACGAGGAATCTCTAATACACAAGCAAGTTGACTGGCAACTCGCTAGAGCAAACGCGATGTAACATCTTGCGGTTCAGACTTGTAGCTGGAGTTCAGAGGAGCCAAGTTCAAATTTATGTCTCCCCCATTGCTTTCCTGCATCACCTAAAGCCAACCCCTCACCCGTGACGCTCCGTTTTCCAAAAGCACAACTCCCTCTGATTTATTACATTGGCTTCTGTGCTTTTAACGAGATTTTGCCGGTGGGTAAGGAAGCGAGCATCATCCTGTATGTAGGACAGAGCCCGCGACTGGATGGGAGAGCACAAAGCAACAGCCTGGACGTCAGCGCTGGTGCTTTGGTGGGCAAATGTGTCGCTGCAGTGCTAAGGCGATGGATCCCACTGGATCGTTCCTCTTCCGTGCTACACAACGTCCCTTGTTGACTGTGACTGATAAACCCAAATCGGTTGGGCTTGCAATGTGTGCAAATGTGAAATTCGCGGTAGCAAAGGGGAAACAAATGAGAGCTTCTAAGAGCATCTGCTGTATGCTTCAGAAACATCAGAACTTAGGCCTTCATCCTTTTTTTGTTTTTTCCTTTAAATATATATTGTGATGTTTAGAAAGCCAACATCAGTCTAGGTTGCCCACCCCCAAAATGCTTGCTATGTGTTCAGATGCAACACCAATTTTTTCAGCTTTTTGTCAGTAAAGGAAGCATTAAATGGGGTGACTGCCCCCCAAGCCAAAAAACTTCCATCTCTATCCATAAAAACAACCAAGTAATTTGTCCTTGGAGAAGGGGGGAATAGCCATGGTGGACGACGAACGGCTAAGCCGTACGCATTCACTTCCTACCTACACCAAAAATAAATTAAGCAGCTACCAGCTTACCATGGAAGCCAGAGCCACAAGCAATAACTTTTGTGAACGATAATCTGGCATGTCTTCTCTGCAACATCAGCAGCTGCTGTTGCTCATATTGGAAAGGTCCTTGGAACTACTTCGGACCCCCACATCTGCACCTGACGTCATCTTTCCTGCATGCTGGGGACTTGGGGAGGAAGGACTTTGGAGGTCACTGTTGGACTGTGACCACGAATGGCTTCACAGAGGCAGAACAACCTGTATTTTCCTGCACAAAACTCAATGACAATGTGGCACTAATTAAATCAGTGCTTCTTTTCCCCTCTCTGCATTAAAGAACTATACTGTGTTTAATTAATTAATAGGTGGATTAATGCACATAAGTACCTGCACAGGGAAAAATTACTAGGGAGTAAAGGGCTCTTTATTCCAGCAGAGAAAGGTACAACCAAAGCCAATGGCTGGAAAGAAGAGGCAGACAAATTCAAATGAAAAATAAACCAGACATTTCAAAGAACACAGGAGAAGCATCAGGAGAAAAAGGTCTTAGAGCCTTTAAATCAGTATCTTCCTGGAACACAGGCTGTAGTCAAACACCAGTTAGACATCTCAGTGTAGCAATTAGGTGACTTTCTACAACTTAACCTATGCAGGGGGTCAGAGCAGGTGATCTAATAACCCTCTGACTTTAAGACTGAATCTGTTCATTCACTGTCCAACCGCACTGCAAAACCTCTGCAAAACCTCTGCTCCCATCTCTAAACCAGAAAATATCACAAGCAAGAAACACAGAGGAGTTCTCATGTGCTTTGCTGGGAGGTCTAGGAAAACGATCACTTCCATCAGCAAATAAATAAATGGAACAGTATTGCAATAGTGAGCAGCACAATAGTATGAAAAATTTTAATACAATAATAGTACAAAAATAATGGTATTACAACTCTAGGAAAAGAACCATCATCTTCACTTATTTTTTTCCTGAAGTTAAAATAATTCCTTAAATGCACTAATGTTTTGAGGGGCAAGGAATTAAAAAAATGGCATTTTTTTTCTATGCTACATTATGATCCCCTTAAAGGGAGAAGATATATACACGAGGAACGGGTATTCCATACTCATGACATGATTTATGGTCAATATGCTGGAAGGCCATGGAAATTAGCTCCAACTGTTATCTTAGATAAGAATTTGTATCTAATAGTCTCATATGAACCCAGCTAAATATATTTTCTCATTTCACACTCAGACAATCACTAAGGGTTCAATCCCACACCCATCTGCAGCAATGGCAGAAATCCCATTGACTTGACTAAGATCAGGATAGAACTCATTCCTTGAAGGTGTTACAGCACAATTATAGTCACTTTTTAAAAAGCCTCCATGAGACAAAAGAGTGGGGTTTGTTTGTCATTGTTTTTTAAAGATTAAAGTAGCAGAGAAAATGAACTTGAACTGCTTCTACACCAGTTCTGAGGTCGACCTAAAGAGCCTGGTGTAAGTGCCAAGCACACAGCACCCAAGCGTTCAACCCCGGAGCTATTTTATGAGAGAGACCACGTGGAAATCTGGGAAGTCCTATTTTCAAGTGAGTCTAAAATTGCTTCTCAAAAGTAATTTTTAAAAATCATTCACAGGCATTTTTGATGATTTTACCTGTGATCGTTGTGCCACCTATCCTGCAAATCAATTTTGACCGGACAGAATGAAAGATTGCAACACAATTGAAGGTGGAGAAAGGATAAACTCTAAAGTAATAAGATCAGGCTGCTATTCGTTTAGGGTACTTTCACATCCTGACAGCTCCTCAATTTCTGGGGAAGATTTATCTTGTCCTAACAAAATCATTTCTCAAATGTCACGACTCACGTGGACCTCCAGAAGTGGCAGGGGTGAGGACGGGTGGGAGCCGGGGTCTGCCCCGGTGCAGCGCCCTGTCCCCGGCATCGTGCCACCCGCGGCGTGGATGCAGTGATGGAGAGGGGATGTCTCTCTTTGGAGGATGGCAAAAGTGATCCTGCAGTGATTCTGGCACCACACCAGCGTGGGAAATACCACCCAATTGGAACAATTTAGCAATATCTTTAAAAAAAAAAAGGTATGTGCAACTTGCAATTGCAATTCGGTGAATATTGTTGACACAGATTCACTTAGGAAGGGTACTTAATGGACTCTATTCCTATAAAGCATTTCTAAGGCACTCAGAGTTGCATTTACACCTTTTTTCTTTTTAAAGGCAACTGAATATTCAAATGCATTTTGGTATTTTAAGTGTAATTTCTAATTACATGCACAATTGCTAATCCATCTGTTTACTACATACTGTAAATGTCTGTAGTTATATATGCTTGAATAATTATTGAAAATTAAATATTGTAAACAGTCAAATTAATTTCTCTCAGCATACCAAATTGCAGGAAGTCTGCAAGATGATAAAATATTACATGCCCCCAGAAACGGAACAAGTGACTCCTACCCCACACCTCGCTGAATGTGCTTACTGCTGTTCTGTAACAGATAGGAAACTTTTTAATCCAAAAATTTGTAACAAGAAGAATCTGAAAAGCTCCATTACACTCTCCTATCAGTGAGAGAGTGATTTAAAAGGAATGTGGTCTGAAAATGTTTCAGCCGTGTTGGAACAAGAAAATCATGTTTCTTATGTGAGGCAAGTTGCTGTTAAAACTTTCTTATTTCTATCCTGTTAGAATCAACATAGGAATATAAACAACAACATTTTTCCTTTGTTGACTTATTTATAACATTGCAAGGCAATAATGCTATTCAAGAAGCCCTGAGCAGGAAAAGACAGGAACATACAATATTTGAATATACATTATCCATTCCCAGAAGACACACGGCCTTTCGTCACAGCTTTCTGTGCAAAACGGAGTTTTGCCATAATGCTCCTCTACTGCTATGGCGATTTTTGGCTTTTTTGTGTTTGCTATGCATGAATAGGTTTTTCAATCCCAATCCAGACCAGATCATCTGTTTTGAGCTCCTGGATAACAACGGCTGGGGAATTTCACTGCTCAGCTCCTTTGTCTGGACCATAACTTTGGAATAGCACCTTTACAGCTAAAATGATCCTCAGCCAGAAAAATAAGATTATTTCTAGTCTGAATTTCTCTAACGTCACCTTCCACTGACTTTCATGCCTTTTATCTGGTAGATGAAAGAAAACTTTTGTAAGAAATCCTGTCCCCGTGTAGGCACACACGAACTGTGAACACATCCCTCTCAAATTTTTCTTGACAAGTTACACAGCTGAATTTCTTCAGCTCCTCACGGTGAGGTGATGCAAATTTTAGATTTTAAAAAAAGGCGATTGAAAACCTCAGTGATGTGATCCTGTTAAGTAGATGGCTTGACGGAGGACCCAGACATGCTTGAAAAGAGATGAGAATCTGGGTCTAAATGTTTGAGTTCATCATTTCACAGTGAGTCCCACCGCCTGCACAGAGAGGTAGCTGAAGAAAATTTAGTATCTTAACTCTGGTACATGTGTTTACATGCATACCGGTATTATCAATGGGAAATCGGGTGCCCAGACACCTTCCTGAATCTTACTCTGGCTGTAGATAACAGGTCTCTCTCTAAATTCCCTCTAAAAAAACCCTTAAGCTACGGTGTAGGAGGAAGGGATGGACATGCTCCATTAGACATTTTGGTTTTTAACTATGGTGAGGACAGTAGCCAGCTGTTCCAATATATAAAGGAATTTCACCTTTCAGAAGCACAGCTGGGCACTGGGTTTCAAAAGTTCAGCCTTCTTAAGTGGCTCTGCCCTCACATCCCAATGGAGGAGCAGCTAAGCCCTTTTATTTAAGACTGTCACTGTCCTTGTTTTCTCACAAAAAAGGAAAAGAAGAGGAGAGCAGGGAAAAAAACCCTAAACTTATACATGCCATTAAAGGAAAAATTTTTAGAAATCCACTTTAAATGCTTTAAATCCTTTAATTTAAAAAAAAAAAAAGCAAATTAATAAAAAAAAAAAAACACCAAACAGAACAAACCCTTAGCAACTTGTGTAAAATTTTGGAAAAAAAAAAAAAATATTATATATATTCACCCACACATATCTCAGAAAGGGGAGGAAGTTCTCTCTATAGATACAGGAGATATATACATATCCTGTACACAGTTTTGGGCAAATCCCTTACACCCACTCCCTTCAGCCCTGCACGGCGCTGGGAGCTGCAGCCCCAGGATGAAGCCCGCGGCACACAGGGCCACGCCGGCATCTTTCCTGCAAGGGACCAAACTGCCCGTTTCTCGGTTTTAAAAGCACCAAGAGTGCCCAGGAACAAACTTAGCGCTGATCAATACCGCCTTGGTTTTTCTGCCGCGTCCCCATCTGCTTTTTCCCATCTGTTGTCTCAAGCTCCCCTGAAACTGTGAGGTTTTTGGTGTAGCAACCATCTTTTACTCCACTTATCCTGCCAAGCACGGCAGGGTGCCGCCTCATGACTGCAGCTACAAAGGTGCCACAATATTGCAAATAAATATTAAAAGAATAAGTCATCATTTCGGCTTACCAAAAGGCAGCACAGGTTTTGCTTTTCCTCACTGAGTTCTTAGTTCTGACTTATTTTTAATTACTAAATGAAAAAAAAAAAAAAAACAAAACCCAAACAAAAAAAACTCCACAATCCCTTTTCCTTTTCTTGCAGGACTCAATGTGAAGAAATTAAGGTGTCTTGAGGATATGTTTCTGGGTTGTTTCGGTTTTGGTTTGGTTCTTTTTTTACCCAGAGGCACTGTCAAAGGTGAGGGTGAGCATTCATGATTCCAAAAGCCAAGCCCATGCACATCTATGGGTGAAACAGTCTTGAACACGGAATATTTCCTGTGTGATGCAACTGTCCTCACACAGTCAGTTCAAGAAAATAATACATATTTTATTCATGTTTTCATCTCTTTTCCTCATGTTTGTTTATGAGCAAAAAATGACCTCTCTCAGCATAGAGGTTTTCTCTTCTCTGACATTTTTGTTTTCCCATTAAATCTTTTATCACGTTCTCAGTGCTGCGCTTCTGGTGTTATAAAAGCAGCCAGGTAAAGAGGTTAGGCAGATGCCTTGCAGCGCGTTTGTAAACCTCAGCTATTCTACACAATTTCCACCCAGAAAGTAGAAACAGAATTTTTGGAGCTGGAAAGGAAGCCTCTTCCTGTAGGCTGAATCAATAAAAAGCCCTTGAGATCCTCCTTCCTCAACACCAGGCAGCAGGAGGAGAGGATGAACCACCAGATTGGAGCTGAGCTCATGAGCAGGGGTGAAGCCCCTCCATCCAGCTGACCAAGGAAGGACTATATCTAAATTCTGCCTATTTGCTGCTCTGACTCGGGGCTGTGCATCACTTAGTAAGGAACTCTGTCCTCAGCAAGCGAACCCAACTCAAGCCGAGGGGTTTCCACACACACAAATTCAGGTCATGAGCATCTTAGTGAGTCAAAGCCTCAGTTCGCCCCGGTAGACTACTCTAGCGTTGATTTTGGTCATGTGGTTCCTTTATTTTTTCTCCTTTAATACATAAGATTCCCTTAATCAGTTTGGATTACATTAAGTGTTACAAGAAAGAAATAAAAATCCCGAGATAAATCCCCTAAGAAATTATAGACTTACTTGAAAAATATCTACAGCATCACGCATATCGAAGTTGTTAATACCATCTAACATTTTTCCATCCCTGCATCCACTTGGTGTAATCTTGTGTGTGTTTATTCTCTGTTTAATCAACCTAATTGACATCTACTCAATAAATTAAATTTAGCAACAATTATTCCTTGTGTCATTTGTAGTATGTTCCCAGGTCCCATCTCAAGAACTGCCTCAAACACATAGAATAATAAGGAAAAAGAGAAAATTCTCCATCCCTGGATACCTCTTCTAAACAATCCCTCTGAATAATGTAAGTCATAGGCATATATTTCTTCAGAGATTTAAAAAAAAACCACCTTGTTCTCATGTTAACAAAAATAACTTGAACATCTTTGAGCAATGACAGCATCTTTCCATAATAGTGTCTTCTTAAGGATAAGAGAGTCAAATTCTCAGGCGGCACAAACCACATCATTCAGCTGAAGCTGCAGTACCATAAGCACCTGTGCTTCTTTAAGGAACTTTTTTTATTTTATTTCAATACTGCACATTTTATTACATAGTGTCTGCGATTCAAATGAAGGTCAGAAAATACAAGCATATGGTGAATGGAACCAAAATTAATTATAGCCAAAATATTCTCTTGCAGAGCAGACTTACATTTATCTTTTGGGTATTGTGGCTACATTAAAAAATTGTGAATGTGCGCTGCTGTTCATACGCTGTTGTTAAGTTAAAGTTCAGGAAATAATACTTAGTTTTCAAACCAAATCCCTTCAAGATATGAAAAGCTACTTGCTAATTACCATACAAATAGATCACTGCAGCACAGATTCCTTGCACGTAACTCATCTGACAAAAACACGAAATTTCTCTTAGAAGGCAACAAACCCACAGCAGATCATGACATCGACTCATATTCACAGGATGCAATGAGCAAACATGTTCTTGCACAGAAAATATAAGCAAATGTAATCTTGAGAAAGAAAGAGTACAATTATTTGGGAGTAACATGGGAGTTCACGGCTCTGGGTTTGCCTCCTCGCTCCATGATAGCATCAGACAAGCTGCTTAGGGCTGCGCCTGCATTAGGCTGATGGAGAAGGGGTTTGCCTCACCCACCCAAGAGACACGAGTCAACTCTGCCCTTACGTTGCGTGGGAGGCTTCATCAGAGCCATCCACGTCTCCTCGCCCCTGTGCCAACTGGAATCCTTCCTCGCCTGTGGGCAACTCAGGCTTCCCTGTGGGCAAGGGAGAAAGCAAGGCGAGGAAGGACTGAAAGGCAGGGATGGGAAGTGGTGGGGTAATTGGAAACAGGATAGGAAACAGTATAGGAAAATAGGTGCTCCTGAGGCTCTCACATGCCAAGATGACTTCTGCATACACGGCAGGGAATGCTGGTGCTGGGGCAGCCTTGCTTTAAAGGCTCAACGGGGAAGGCTGGGCTGGACCCATGCCAGTAAGGCTTTGCATTACATGTAGCCAGTGGCTTTGAAGGCAAATTAAGACCATATCTTTATTACTGGCATAAGATGAGTTAGCCGCTTCCTTCACCTCAGTTCCCTGCTTGTAAAAAAGGAAAAATGGTGCTGCTCTACCTTATCATACATTCTGAAGGACTTAGCTACCACAGGAGGAGAAACCACGTAAACACAAGAGGTGAGGAAGTACGGGCATAGCAGAAGCCACGTGATGATCAGTGTAAAAACAAGGTTACAAAAGCAGGGTCCCCTGTAGGGAGATGTTTTTTTAAGATCTAACTTCAGAGCTCTTCGAGCTCTGCAGAAAGTTTTGTATAACGTGAAAGTTGTGATTAGGGGGGTCTTCCAATATTTAACCCCCAGATACTGCTATATTTTTATACATATATGTCTCCTGTTAAATTAAGCTTTGTGCGTCTAGACATATGGCGATGCGATCTGTACAACTATCTAGATAAGGTCACATACTTAACTGGCAACAGCACTACTAGCTTCAAAGGAGCTGTGTCAATCTTCCCAGGGAGAGAAAAAGCACTCTCATTAACATAAAGAGAAGGGGGAAAGAGAGGGGAGAGCAATTTCACAGAAAATAATTATCCTTGGTTATAACAGCATAACTCTGATGGAGATAGAGAGTCAGAGAGAAACGGAAAAATAACACAAATCTGCTGTTAAACTTGATTTTTTAACAGACTGGTTCAGTTACACTGCAAGGTGATGAGGCTTTGGAGGCTTAGCGGGTGCTGACACAACCTCCTATGTGATGGAAGACAAAGAATAATTAATAGTTGCTGACATCATGATGGCTTACGCAAACACACCTGTCTTCACAGTTGCCTTCTCTTCTTATTCCCGTTTCCAAGCTATTTTTTTTTTTTTTTTGATATTCACAAGCAGCACAGGTCAATCTGATTCTCCCAGACAGGAAATATCTCCATCTTTTCTTGTTCGTACCAAGGATCGGATGTAAACTGAGAGTAAAATATAGCTACAGTCCTTGACTTTAACTTCCATTCCATAACGAGATATTACAAAGTGCTCACACAATAAGGTGAAGATACACCACTCAAGCCACTAAAAGTGCCTGTCCTAAGATGACAATATGAGTGTAATCATTGCAACAGAGCAAAAGGGAAAAATGCTGATTCAATATTGTCTGCTTGGGATTTGTAGGCTCCATCACCATAGACACGGGTAGCACCTCTGACTGTTGAGCAAAAGGTAAATACAAGTTACTTGATTGATTAAAAAGCAGTAGGAAATAAAAAGAAAACAAAAAATCAATTTCCTCCCAAGCCTTCACCTCATCTGGGCTAACATCACAGTTTTATTTTCCTCCCCAACAGCCCCCTCTCCACTCCCCTACTCCTGCACGAACGCCACGCTCACGGGCTCCGCATCTCAGCATCCCTAACTCACCAACCTAATTCCCCCTGCCAGAGTTCAGGCTTGGACCACAAGCAATTACTGTAACGCAGGGGCACTCATCGTTATTATCATCATGATGTACAGAGGCACATGACAGGTATCCACAGCACATGCACTGTGCACACATTTAAGAGGGCTCTGACTCAGTACTTGTGGTACAGTTCCCCCCAATCAGCTCAATTACGTTTCTGTCTTTGATAATAATTTCATCAAGAGTATTTGGCTACCTGGAAGTGAATGCAACAGCCCTAATTACAAATTAGTGAAGGAATAGTGCAGCATACGAAAAAGGCAGATGGTTTCTTGACCAATTCTGACTAGTCATGGCTTCTGGAAATTTATGAATAGAGGAACTGGACTGACAGACAAGGTAGAAAAATTAGTGTCACAGATAAGCTGATAGCCAAAGCCAGCTCTGAATAGAACAGAAGATCTGCTCTGCTGATGTTTTTGAAAATTAAAAATGATTGTTGTAATGTACAACAAAGTAAATTTATGGGATTAATGGCAAAACTCTTCCTGTTTCAGAATGCGTGCTGCGGCAAGACAGGAAGGAGCTTCTTGGTCATCAGGCGTTAACCTTCTCCATCTGCAAACACTGACTCACTGGCCCTCGCCACACTGTTGCCCTTCAGACATGTCTTTGCTGAAACAAATGGGGAGTTCAGGTTAAAAACTAACGTTGCATTGAGTGAGTGAAGACAAGGGTCCAGTCAAGGCGATGGGGATACTCCTGAAGGTTCTTACTGTGAAAGAGGACTAAAAAGGTCATCATAGAGATCTAGAGAAAGGTTAAAATTTCTGTAAGCCATGTTGAAATCTGATGATTACAAAGAAACGGCGTTTATTAGCAGTATTGTGTCTTCTAATGCCATTTTAAAAGAGGCACTTGATACCGGAGTATATCCAGCAATCTCAGCTGTACTCAGTGCTTCATGAATCAAAACCCACTGCTAGCAGAAATCGGGTCTGTTGAGGAGAGATGATAAAGCTGGATTTATTATTTTATTAATAGCAGCATTACTGTAGCCTCAACTAAGGTGACAGAGCTCACACCTTTATCTCCTCCGCAGATAACACATACAGAGCAAGGAGGGAATCGCTGCCAGGGAAGAGGGAAGAGATGGGCTGGCTGAGCTCAAATTTTCTCATTTTCAGTGGAATCAGTGGTCTGGCACTAGACTTACTTAATCTAAAAAAGTTTTATATTCCTCTTCATCCTACCATTTCAGAAGTGATGCTCCTCTTTCTTTTTATATGCCTATGAATACATGACAGCGTGTGGATGTCTATTAATGCTGATATGCCTGAAAAATCAATAGCTTGCATTTCTACAGCCTATTTGATCTGCAAACTACTACTGTGAATTAATCATAGAATCATAGAATGGCTTAGGTTGGAAAGGACCTTAAAGATCATCGAGTTTCAACCCCCCTGCCATGGGCAGGGACACATCCCACTAGACCAGGCTGCCCAGGGCCACGTCCAGCCTGGCCTTGAACACCTCCAGGGATGGGGCCTCAAAACAACCTGTCTGGGCAACCTGGGCCAGTGCCTTACAACCCTTAAAGTGAAAAACTTCTTCTTAATGTTTAATCTAAACCTGCCCTCTTCCAGTTTATAGCCATTCCCCCTCATCCTATCACTACATGCCCTAGTAAAAAGTCCCTCCCCAGCTCTCCTGTAGGCCCCCTTTAGGTACTGGAAGGCCGCAATAAGATCTCCCTGGAGCCTTCTCTTCTCCAGGCTGAACAGCCCCAACTCTCTCAGCCTCTCCTCATAGGAGAGGTGCTCCAGCCCTCGGATCATCCTTGTGGCTCTCCTCTGGACACGCTCCAGCAGGTCCATGTTCTTATGTCGGGGACTCCAGAGCTGGATGCAGTCCTCCAGGTGGGGTCTCACAAGAGTGGAGCAGAGGGGCAGAATCACCTCCCTTGACCTGCTGGCCACAGTTCTTTTGATGCAGCCCAGGATACAGTTGGCCTTCTGGACGGCGATTGCACATTACTGGCTCATGCTGAGCTTCTGGTCAATCAGCACACCCAGGTCCTTCTCCACAGGGCTGCTCTCCAGCCATTCCCCACCGAGCCTGTATTTGTGCTTGGGATTGCCCCGACCCAGATGTAGGACCTTGCACTTGGCCTTGTTGAACTGCATGAGGTTGGCTTGGGCCCACCTCTCCAGCCTGTCCAGGACAATCACATGAGGTAAGAAAATGTTTCCACTTACACAAAAAAAGAAAAACAGTGACGTTAGGTGACTCACTCAAAGTCAAAAGATGAGTTCATATCACTGCTGGCTGCAGCTTAGGAGTTAATTGAACGTTTACTCCAGGCAACAAACATGCACTGGCAAGCAGATGGACTTGATTTACATCCTTTTCTCCCTGTTTTTTTTTTCTCCTTTTTTTATTCTTAATTATTACTATTATTATTGTTATTATGACAAGTTCCTTGAGACAGGAACTTTGTCTGACATGCTGTACAGTACCTAGCAGGCTTTTAGGTCCCACTGTGATTAAGCACGTAACTCCAACATCCATGGTCCTTTGATTTGCTAGCTGCTAACCCAGGGCTCAAACCACTGGAAGTATGGTGTCTAATAAAGAATGACCCATCCCAAAGCAGAAATTAAAGCTTTTAAAATGCTCAGAAGCTCAATTTTTAACAGTGAGCATATTATAAAGAAGTCATTAAGAGTCATGCTTTTAAATAATATTGAGAAGTGAAAGAAAAGAGAGTAGATCATTTGGCATGTGTTGATACAACATAAATTACAGAAAGTGGAAGCCAGCTAATGTAATGCGCTAAGGGAATTACATTGTAAAAATCTGGTTTAGTTATGGATAGTTACAAATCAGTGATGGATATATTGGGCTGGAATCTGCAACTGTTGGTGAACGCGGCATTTGTACAGTGTTAGAGACCACAGAAGGAAGGGAGAACCAAGTCCTGAAGTTCACCTGTGATTGAGGAGACCTACAACCAATGATTTCACAGAATCACAGAATGACAGGGGTTGGAAGGGACCGCTGGAGATCATCTAGTCCACCCCCCCTGCCAGAGCAGGGTCACCTACAACACGTTGCACAGGATGGCATCCAGGTGGTTTTGAATGTCTCCAGAGTGGGAGACTCCACAACCTCTCTGGGGAGCCTGTGCCAGTGCTCTGCCACCCTTAAAGGAAAGAAGTTCCTCCTCATGTTTAGATGGAACTTCCTATGCTCAAGTTTGTGCCCGTTACCACTTGTTCACTGGGCACTACTAAAAAAGACTGTTCCCATCCCCCTGGCACCCTCCCTTTAAGTATTTATAAGCATTGATAAGATCACCCCTCAGTCTGCCCTTCTCTAGACTAAAAAGACCCAAGTCTCTCAGCCTTTCCTCATAAGAAAGATGTTCCAGTCCCCTAATCATCTTTGTAGCCCTTTGCTGGACCCTCTCCAGCAGATCCCTGTCTTTTGATGCACCCCAGGATGCCATTCGCCTTCTTGGCCGCCAGGGCACATTGCTGACTCATGGTCATCCTGTTGTCCACCAGGACTCCCAGGTCCCTTTCCACAGAGCTGCTCTCCAGGAGGTCAGCCCCCAACCTGTACTGATGCATGGGGTTATTCCTCCCCAGATGCAGTACCCTACACTTGCCCTTGTTGAATGTCATTAGGCTTCTCTCCACCCAACTCTCCAGCCTGTCCAGGTTACACTGTATGGTGGCACAGCCTTCCAGCGTGTCAGCCACTCCTCCCAGTTTTGTGTCATCACCAAACTTGCTGATGGTACACTCTATCCCTTCATCCAGGTCATTGATGAATATATTGAACAGGACTGGACCCAGCACTGACCCTTAGGGAACACCACTTGTTACTTACCTCCAACTAGACTCTGAGCTCTATCTGTCAGCCAGTTTTCAATCCACCCCACTGTCCATTCATCTAACTCACACTTCCTAAAGTTGCCTGTGAGGATGATGTGGGAGACAATGTTGAAAGCCTTGCTGAAGTCAAGGTAGACAACATTCACTGCCCTCCAGTCATGGATCTATCCATCCAGGTCAGCTGAACTGCAGGGACACTTACAGGATGAATAGTATTGAGCGTGACATGATCTGCATAGTCAGTTTACATCGCACCCAGAGCTGCCAAACAGGGCTCCATGGCCAATGCATGTGCAGGAGATGACACCCAGCGCCCTTCAGAAGGAGCCTCCAGTTGGAGAGAGGTGATCTGTAACATCCTCAGAATTCAACAGATGCATTTCCCAATTTGATCACTATAGCACCTAAAATGCACTCTGGAGGGAGACAGCAGGTTAGAGTACACAATCCAAGCAATCAAAGAAGCTAAAGGCCTTCATTTACAAAATGTCAAAGATCTTTCAGAGGAAGTTTATTAAGAGTTCAGCAGCGTGCAGAGCATCAACTGTTTGTCAGGCAAGTCCCCCAGCAAGGCAGCCAACCCTCCATGATGGGGTGGGAGCTGGGAGAATCTGCGGTCAATGAACATAGAAAGCTGCCCATTCATGAAGAACAGACTTTTTTTTTACTTTTTTTTTTTATTTAAGAAAGGAGCATGAAATGCCCCTTACAAGAATAAAGTAACAAATGGACCCGGGTAGTACTAAGTTTAGTTTGATATTGTTGATCCAAAGTCCCTTAGAAATGTCATCAAAAAGTAATTTTGTTTAATCTTTTCAAATGGTTTGGCATTTACCTTTAATTATTACATAGTGGAAGGTTTTAAATGCCCCTTTCTTTACAGAACCACTGTAGTTAGTTTTTCTCCTCACCCAATGCAACTTGGGTTTAAACCTGAAAGATGTGTGAGGGACAAAGGGATGTGTAGGGACTAAGTTGCCTCCATGTCCATTCGTTGTCCGTATGGCCTTTTGCATCATCTACAGTACAGCAGGAACGTTAATAACCGGATTATTAAGATCATTGAATTTTGCCTCCCAGACCAAGCTGTGTCTCCTTGAGACAGTATCTACTGCAAATTCCCAGCCAAACTGAAACATTCTGGAATATTTAACAGCCTTTTTCCTCTGCTGGAAAAAAACCACATGACAAACATCGCCCTTGGAGAACAAGAATTTATCACAGAGTCCCAAGAATGCTCTCCTGAATATATAAGCCACTATTATTTTTCTCTCATCTCTGGCACACCTTTATTTCTGGGCTGAGAAGAGGTACTGGGTAACCAGCGACTGTGCTGCTGGCAACCTTCAGGACACAGTGCAGCAGCAGAGCACTGGATTTAGCTCAGTGAGAGCAAAGAACATGTGTGGGGATTCTTTGGAACAAGCCAAACAAAAGTATCCATAAAAATGGGGCTGTATGGCAGGAGGGTGAAGCACTGTTTCAGTACGGCAGGGCAGACGTGGCGTTCAGCCCCAGCAGGATCCTACACTGGGTGGCTTAGTGAGTGCAAAAGAAAGCAAAGCCCGGACTGCTGAGAAGAGCAGCATTCATATCAATTAAATTTTGACACTCACTAACCCCACATTAGCTTACATAAATATTAATACTACTACAGCATGAAAATATCCACTCTCTTTCCACATCTAGGTGCAGATGTGACAGGTCAGAGACAACTTCCAGAGGCAGAGAATCGTTGCTCTGGAAAGACGGACTGACCTACATATACTATTTCTAAACCCAGTAGTGCATCCTGCCTTAAATACTGCAGCAAATACCATTTTGGGAGTGCCAGGGGTCTGCCTCTGTTTAAGAAGTGCCAGCAAGAGACTAAGCGAGATGCAATCGAATTTTTCAGACACACAAGCATAAATTTAGAGTAAATTCATTAACATCAATGTGTATGAGAGTGAAATTTGGTCTGTTGGCATGTTAGTTAAAATACCCTTAAACTAATCTATGTAAGACTGAAGAGAAGCTTATTGGGTTTGTCCAATATATGTGCAACACTAAACGAAATAATGTAATGGTTTGAATTAAAATTCATTGTTTTCTTCAGAGCACAGAAAAGCAATAAATCAACGCAGTAAATTACCCCTGTGCTGTGCTGTGAAATTAACACCCATATACATGAAATAAAAATAAGAATTTACAGCCCTAATCAATCAATTATTTTTTTTTTTATTACCTCCATCATCTCTTTTATTTACCTTCTTCCACATGCCTCTCACCCCAAAATAACTCACTCACCGTGGCACTCCCATGGGCTTTGCTGTGAGCCGGCCAGCCCAGTCACTCCACCGGCAGCTCTGCCCTCCTCCTCCACCTCCTCCTCCTCCTCCTGCTTCTTGGCCCCATCTCACGCCACCCACCAAGAAGCAAAGCCCTGTGGCCCTGCGCTCTGCCAAAGCAAGCCTGAGCCCTCCCCAGCAAGAAAGTCAGGCTAAGAGGGAAGCCCCTGGCTCCCCCAGCAGCCACACCAGGGTTTAGGCTGACCCATGGTCGCTGGAGGTGCCGAGCACTGGGAACACTTCCATCACCACTGAGGGCATGGCACGGCTGGGAAACCAACGCACAGGGGACGCCTTTCCCTGCAGTCATGTAACCTGGAGAGCCACTTCAGCTATTTGAAAAACATGCTACCTATCCCCCTCCCAAATCCATGCCTTACAATACCTCTTGCCCGCTGAAAATAAAGGAAAATCCCAATTTGCCGTCTTGGACCTGCTAAACTTAGGCAGCAGTCTCCACCAGTTTGCAGAACAAGGCTGCCTTGTTCTCAAGCATGGATGATTTATGGTTTCACACGTACTCATGTGCTACATTATTCACTTAGTGCTTGTACCTATGAATATCAGCTCACGAGATGAAAGTGCGGGCCAAGACACAAACTGATGCTTGGCTGTATTTTAGAAAAAAATAATCAAGGTGAGAAAAGAGAGACCTTCATGGGAGGTTGCCCACGCTGCCTTTCCATATCCGGCCAGCTGCACATGGGAAGGCTGCTCGTGCTCCCATCCTCCTCCCCCAGAGCACCCATATAAACCCCAAGCCTTCGGGGGACTCTCCCCCGCCACCCACATGCACTCGTGCTCCTGCAGCAGAGCCACCCCCGGGCGAGAGCATCAGCTCCTCAGGATGACTCCAGTGCCAAAGTCTTGCTCTCAGCAGCTTTTTAGCAGCTCTTGGCTCCTGCAGGAGCAACTC
This sequence comes from Charadrius vociferus, assembly GCF_000708025.1. Lineage (NCBI taxonomy): Eukaryota > Metazoa > Chordata > Aves > Charadriiformes > Charadriidae > Charadrius > Charadrius vociferus. Next base: position 3,276,025 of record NW_009647680.1, read on the forward strand.
TTCCTCTCTCCAAAACCCATAGAGCAAACTGCAGGTGACAATCCTGAAAGATCTGAAGACTGCCTTCAAACAGATCCAAATGCATGCAATGTATTTACAGTTCGACAGTACCTAAAATAGCCACCTAGAGCTGTGCCAGTCTATAAAAATGTAGGAAGTGACAGGTTGTCTACTAAAAGGTTTCTCCTACCTACAGACACAGCATACAAGGAGTATCGTCGCTTCCACTATCCAGATAATCAGTTAAGACTGTAAGATTTGGCTGCCGTTATGGTCCTGTATCAGAACCAGGAACAAAAACGTGGACTCCCTACATCCCCACTCGGTGCCTCGATCAGATGGCAACACACGTAGTGGTACACGTGCCTCCAGGAATCTGTCTGACCTGCATGAGCTATAAAGCGGCTGAAAGCGAGCTCCAGAGGAAGGCAAGAACAGTCATTGCTGAGCTCCAACAACCACTGAGAAGAAGCACGAGACCGTGCAAAGGTGGAGAGGGACATGCCACGAGCAGGGTGCAGCAACGCTTGAGGCTTTCCTCTTCGTGCCGGTAAGGACCATCTAAGAAGAAGATGGGATTACCCACCTCACCCAGGCTGTGCTGTGCCCATCAGCGCTGCAGATAAGCACATCGTCTGCAGTCAGGGCAGAAATGTCTGAAACACCACCCAACCACTCACCAGACTCACGCTGTAAGCTATGACATGCCCTCTGCACCCTCTGCACTCTGTAAGAATCCCAGCTTTGTCGGTACACAGCACCAAGTCCGAAAAATAAGAAAGAGGGCACAGGAGGCCAAGGCTAGTAATGCCTTATTCTCCAGCAATAGTGGGAGATTTCTCGCTGCAATATAGCCAGGTAGTCTAAGGAAGCGATCTGTGAACCGTGATCACTGCTTCTTCAACAGCGGAGGAAGCCAAACTCCTTTCTCCCACCTGTCTTCCCGAGGCTCTGAATAACCTGGGCTTTAGGGGATACTCATTTCTGGCTGCAAATCCAGCAAGAGGTTTAACCCTGAGTGCATTAGCAAAGCCCAATCAGTCAGGGGTCAGAGAAATTTCTTAGCACCCCAAGAGCATCCGTACGCTGCAGCCAACTCCCTGTCTCTAGTCGAGGCCAACTTCTGCCGCTTCCCACGACAGGATGTAAAAAATGTAGGATGCTGCCTTCGTGTTCCTCTCAGCACCTGATTACTCACAGGAGAGAGATGTCAGTTTGTTGGCACTGTTTAAACTTCCAAAGTGACACAGAAAATAAAAGATCCCCTTTCTCACAAATGACTGCTCTCCCCTGACAGCAGGAGCACGCTCGCTCAACCCACGCACGTGGCAATCGCCGTATATTTGGGTTCACGTTAAACCTTTTCATCTTGATTATACAGCGCAGTGCCACATTTAGGGCTGCTGTGCAACGTGCTATGTGAGTTATTGCTGTGCTGAATCCCAGCGAGCGTACGGGGCCGGCACGCTACAAACCTCTTCTGCGGGTGCAGAAGTCACCTGTAAACAACCAGAGTGTAAATTGTTGGTTTAGGGGAATTAGTGCCCTGCAGGGAGACGGCTGAAAGGAGCCTGGCCAGAGACCGCAGGGGCACTCTCTAGGAGAATCCATTACGCTTTTATTCCTCGGACATCAGCATCCTGTTGGGAGAAAGCTTCCCGATGCCGAGGCCAGGCAGGCAGAGCCCGCCCCACTTCCCAAGGGAGGATGAAATCCTTGTGTTCAAAACGACAAACCTCCCTTTTGGGATAAGGCACCTCTGTGCGCACATGCTCTGTCAGCCCCATCGTTTTCAAAGGTCAAAGCAAAGTAAAAGAGGCTGCCTTGTGTGGCTCTCTCTGTGTTTGGCACGGAGCAAGGTGGGTAGGAGGGGATGGTTTATCCCCACCATGACAAATCCCAGCCAGCTACCAGCCCTGATGCCCACCGAACACAACGGGGGCCCTTTGGGGGTTGCCCAAGCAGCAACGTTACTCATCCTGAAGCCTTTAAGTTCGCAGATGGCAATTTCCTTGGCGCAAAATGAAGGCGAAACATCTTCAGCGTTAAATGCCATTGCGGAGAGTGAAGATCTTGTTAGGGAAAAGTATCTCTGCCCGCCGCTCCAGCGGGATGAAGAGCCACCCACCCCCCAGCACGCGCTGCCAGGCTAAGGTGCTGCGGGGCCGCAGCGTGCCCGGCTCCGGTCCTCAGCACGGGCTCATCCCGGCTGCCGTGCGGATAAGCGGAGCTGTGCTGAGCAGGATGCTCTGCGGGAGGGAAGCACAAGCGTTAAACCCTGCAGAGTCCTAACTCTGCTGCTTTGCCCAGATGGGATTTACGGGGTGGGGAGGGGGAGAAGGGATGCAGATGGAAGAGCCATCTTCGGCCACTTCAAGTGTTAAAAATAAGTGAGATATGTGCCTTAGGGCTCGGCAGATTGAACACAGTGATTATACACGCTCCATGATTCTTCACCTGGGCTTATGCCTGAAAAGGTCCCGACCCCTTCTTATGCCACACATTGCAATAGGATTGCCCAGCCAAATGTTGAAAACTTACTTAGTAAACATCATTTTACTACACCAAATTAAAAATGTTCCTTCTCTGGTCTATTCCTTCTGGTTTGCTAGCTGTTCAGAAATTTGCAGCAGATATAAATAAACTTTTTTTAAAAAAAAATCAAAACCCCAGAACAAAATCAGGAGCATTACAACCAGCCTGACAGATTTGTGAATCCTCTGAACTGCTTTGATAAAGATCAGACTATTGCTACGAAAGACCACCCTGATCCTCTACCTCCAGACCATGCTGGAAGGTCCTCCTCAGCCAGATGAGAGAGGGATGGCCAGATACATGCCACAGTGAGGACACCTGTGGCAAAGCACCCAGCAGAGCATCCACGACCGCATGCTATCTCTGCTGGGCTGATTTCTTCACCAACCAGGCACGCAGGACACCTGGTTCAGCAAAGGCACCGAGGGCACGGAGATGCGCAGAGCCGGTCTGCACGGGCACAATGCTGCACCGCCAGCCAACAGCAGCACTCGAACTTAAAACAACCACCATATCTGCGACACTATACCCGCAGGCTACATCCCCAGCCGCTACAAATCAATCAAACACATAGATTTTTTTTTTTTTTTTCTTAATGGCCAGAGGGACTTTCAGGTCATCTAAACTGTCTGTTTGTATAAAACAAGCTGTAGAATTACATCCAGCTACTGTAACGCGGTGTCTAATTACATGTGTTGGACAACCATCGTGCCACTCACTTCAACAGTGCTACGCCAGCTTACAAAGGACAAAGCACCGCTCTGTGAACTAAAACAGCTTGAATTTGCTTCCTAGCATTGCTCTGCAGACTCAGTGTAGCAAAGTCTCATCCCTATAGACACAGGGAAGAGGCAACAGCCAGAAGCTATCTGGTGACCTACAGAAGAGCGATGGCTGCAGCAGCACATCTGCAGCACGTCATCTGCCAGTGCGCTCCCACACAGATGCAAAAGAAGATGTTTTAGACAAACACAAGATGCTTTAGACACATAACTGACCAGAAAACAGAGGTTTTGAAAGCAATGCAGTGCCAGTGGATCCTGAAGGGGAGCAAGCTGATAAATATTTAAATTGCATTTTCCCATCACCGAAAGGCAGCAGGATTCCGTTACCTGTTTTGGGATTGATTACAAAGAAGTTCTGGGGATTTCCACTTGTAATCCGGTAAGTCAATTTTTCGTTAGTGCTGGAGTCAGGGTCCTGGGCTTGGATCTGAATGACAGATACATCCTTCGGGGAGTTTTCCATGACGGCTGGGTAATAGATAGGCTCAGAGGTGAGGGGGGCATTGTCATTCACGTCCTCCACTTCAATGTAGACTTCGATGGTTGTGTAGAGTGGGACAACACCATGATCAGTCGCATACACTGTCAACCAGTAGGATCTGGTCGTCTCCCGGTCAAGAATATCTGCTGTGTAGATAACTCCTGCAGAAAAACAGCAAGTAGAGGATCTCAGGAATAGGACCAATGAAACATCACATCTTTTTTGATTTGGCTGTACTACAGAAATGTGTTCAGCCTATAATAAATGCTCCACTCTTAGAAAAAAATAAAACTGTACATAAAACAAAACCAGGAACTTGAACTTGGGCATTGTTTCCTGAACCCTCTTCAACATCTCAATCCTTTATCCCAAGAAGTTGGCGGGGGGGGATAGGGGTGTTAAAAGATGACACTTTTCATAAGTGTCCTAATGTCATAGCCAATTCTTTGCTGGGACTGCAGGCAGCAGAGTAACAGTAGAAACACCATCATTTTCTGCTGGTGATGTGAACTTGTATAAACCTTGGCAGAGAGGGATATCACCACTGACAATGAATTGCACAAGAGAAAGCGGCTTCTCTTCTCAAGCTCCTGCCAGTGCTTTTGCTAAAGAAGAAAGCTTAGGTAGCAATTTAAAATAAATCTATTTAAGTTCAGAAAATAGACAGTAAATTTAATAATGAGATCACTCATTGGACAATGCCAAAATCCTGGATAATAAGCAATCAAAAGCTCACATGATAGCTCTTAGACACCCAGTATATCGTCTTTTATCACGGAGGAAGGAAGCATTTGGCCACTCTCCTACTAATTTAAGAAAACATCAGTGGGTTTTCTACTTGATCCTAAGAAACCACAAGTGGAAGTTTGTTTGTATGTAACAGAGCTTCAGAGAGACACAGCACTGGCCACTCCACCACCTCCATGCCTGCATGGTTCCTGCCATGCATCACTTCTACCCACCTCATTTCTGCCTAAAGTGATTTAGAAAGCCATCTTCCTCCTGAAATGAACACCCAAACCACGAAGACTTTTATAAAAACAGATATAGGGCCTTTGAACCAGAAACATCTCTGAGCACTGGAGACCTGCCCTGACTTAAGCACTGTCGGTGAATGCACAGAGGATCAAGGACACCAGTACCACACACACAATCACCCCAACATCAAAATAAGCAAATGCACTTTCCCACTACTTCTGCGACACATACACCAAGAATATTTTCCTCTCCTAATACAGCATTATTCAATCTTGGGTGATACATTAATACAGTGGATCTCAAGCTTGAGATATACTAAAAAGGAACATCAAGTCACGTCATTAGTAGTGTAAACTGGCAGAGAAGTTGCAGGGCAAGACAGGAACATAAGAAACCTCAATTTAGTCTCAGATGTGCTTGGTGCTGCCTAGAACAACATTATCAGTTAATCACTGAGGAAAGAGTTGCTGCAAAATCAGCGCTAATAAGGGATGTGCGTGTCTTTTGGGATTTTTTGAAGTATCAGATTGCGCTGAAAGTTTCTATGACAGCCTGAAGTCTTAGAAAAGCTTTAAAGACACTGGAATAGGCAGAGAGGTGTTTCGGGAAGACTTTGGGCACTGCTAAGGAAGGCCCAGGCTCCGTATTCAGCCCCTCTGTAGAGCACAGGCTGCCAAGGAGGGATCCTCCTTGCCAGTCCTGTCGGGAATTCTTTCTTAACGGGGTATGTAAAGTTCAGATTTAATTTATCTGTGCTATTCCTCAGCCTCAGTCTTACAAGTTATGCATCAAATCTGGCTTTTTAGATTATATCAGTAATTAATCCCTTTATGACACTGGATTCAGACAAGACCTTTGGTTTTAAATTTAACTGGTAAGTCTGTTCCATTTCTTGAAGAGCAGCCATGAAAATGACAGCCCTGTGCTGCTGAGACACCAGCAGAAGCGACAGATAGAGTTTCTGATGCCTAACAATATGAAAAGCCCTGGTGCAAACTTCCCTGGACATTTCACAGCAAAACACATTCTATACTGGTTTACTGGCAAACTTACTAAATGGCTTTTATGAGGGGTAGCAGCAAGAGGCCAATGACTTAACTTCTGTCCTAAGGGACTACCACCCCTGGCAAAAGACATAGAAGCCCACCGAGCAGGAAGGGATGCTGCCTGTCCCCACAGTCAGGCCCTGGCTCCCGGCATCCCCCATCCAACTCTGCTCTGGGCAGAAAGCAGCACAGAACCCAGCACACAGTCACAGAGACACCTGATGTTCTCGCACTTGTTTTATAGCCACCATCTTCTTTCTTTTTTTTAATTTTCTAAATATGTTTTCCAAGTTTGGAAATTTTTTTATTATGCTTTTTAATACTAGTTTGAACTGACAAGTATTTTCCTACCATTTCATCAACTGTATAGGGAGGAAAGGGAAAGAAGCAGTACCAGTTCCAGCCATGTATGGACTTAGGTCTTTTTCTAGTAACACCAGGTTCATGTTCTTCTTGCTCTGATGTATTATTCACCCAACAAAGGTGAGCAACACAGCACTAGAGGACAAAGGCAAAGTGTATTCTAAATATTCTTGTCGGCAGCAGCCTGTGCTACATAATGACTTTCTGTAGAAACGTGGGTGAAATATGTAGTGAACTGTGATGAAAACGTCTAGAAGTCCAGAAGAGAAATTGCATCGCAGGGATGAGAAGAGCCCATAACAAATGACACCCCATGGAAATAAATAAATAAAATAAAATCCATGTGGGCAAGGATGAGGCAAAAAAGATGAACATCAGTGTTCCTCGAGATGTTGATTTATTCAGAAGACAAGAAGAATTATTTCAGATCTTTAAACAAAATTTGAAATAAGTAGGGTTTTCCTCCAGTGAGAGCACAGGTTTTAGCAGATTAACCTCTGTTTATGAAGCTGAATTTCACTAATACTGAGCTGATAATAAATCTATCTTCTGAGTCATTCCCTCATTTTATGACTCCTGGCAACAGTTACTTTCCATTTCTGTATTTCAGAACGAAAGGATCATTGAACAAGTGTTAGCAACTGCCAACGGGTCTGCCACACTGGTTCTTCTTTTTACTTTTGATTTATTAAAAGGTCTCAGATATAAATTAATTCCTTTTGCTCAATATGTCTTGTCATTTCACCTGTCACCGCCACACAGCAGCTTGATAAATACGAAGAAGGTCTTCGTTCACTGTCAGATTTTCCACATGGAAACCCTTCTGCTGCCTCAGGAACACCTTCTCCTGCACTGTCAAATGTCCTGCACAAAATGCCTCCTTGTGGTCTACTCAAATAGGGGTCTAAAGTTAGTACCTACAAGAATAAACATGCTGCCCAAGTATTTAACCAATCTCTTTAAACAGGTATGGGTGACACCTTCCAGATGGATGTCAAACTTCATCTTCATATGATGTGTTAATTCTGAAGACTAATGATGACACTTGATTATTAACACTGCTTCTTTATCACTATTGCATGAAAGCAAAAAGGCTGATAGAGCTGGTGGCATCAGGAGCTGGAAAATATTCCCTGTGGTAGTCCATAGGTAAGCTCTCACTCACTTTAGCTGAGTGAAATTATGGAAAAGACCAAGAATACCCCTGGATGAGACCACAACAAATTCAGAAAAGACCTCACTTCAAAGCGTATAGATACTAACAGATACAAAAGAAAGACAGAACTTTGTTTTCAGGGCCAGGAGAGCAGAGGGGAGGAGAGGCCTTTGGGAGCAGCTCTAAGGCTTTTCTTGGACAGCTTTTGTGCTGCGCTCTTCCCAGCTGCCTGCTAATTAGAAGAGAAACATGAACAAGGTGATGACGCCTGAGCTAAACAAATCAAGAAGTAAGAAGAAACACCATCAGAGATCCTGAAAATTTCAAAGCGATTAAAAAAGAAAAAGTTCCAAGATTTTGCAGATGCATTTCTGAACGAGACAGAAAAAACAGATGTTCCCATCCGCTGGGACACTACACCACAGAGGCACTACTGCATTTCTATATGAGGCAGCTGAAATCCAAGCGAGCAGTCTGTAAGGCAGCTCTTTATGTCACCCTCGGCCAGATTTTGCAGTATCCCTGAAGGACCAAAGCCAGCACTTCCTTAGGCCTCAGAAATAAAGGCAGCCATCAATCCAAAAAAGCGGTGCCACCGATATGCTTGCCACTGCATTCCGCCAAGCACATTTGCCCTGTGCGATTCGCCAAGCACCACGTGCATTACGAATGCTAAAAGTGAAAAATAACAACAGAGTGCATTAATCTCTGATTAAAATCCTGGGCACATTTATATGTAAATTAAGTGCAGCCCTTGGGCTCGGCAATGTGCCAGCAATGCAAAGGTTGTGCACTTGTTTCTCTTAAAGGCTTGTTTTCCCTCTTTCC
>NW_009647680.1:3284278-3471930 GCF_000708025.1 Charadrius vociferus
TACCTCCTGCAAGTGGCACACTCTGAGACACTGCCTTATGAAGGGTGAAGGCAAAAAAAAAAAAAAAAAAAAAAAAGAGTGAGAAGCTAGTGGCTATTAAAGTGGACAAAGAATTGGCAGACTGGATTTCCCTCCTTCCTCTCCCCCTGATTTGCTGCACATCTTTCAGCAGACCACTTCAAATGATGTGGTCCACTCAAAAATTATCTGAAAGTTATGTATTTACTATAGCCATGAGAAGCTCTTAAAACAAAAAGGGATTAAGAAAAGCATTATTTCTTTCCTCACCTCTTTTTTGCCCCCTGTTTGTTTACCTTATGCATTTGGCAGTATTTTGTGTATAGGTCGAGTGACGAATGGACCTGCCACAGCTCTGCAAGAGAGTGTTTACTGGACCTGTCAGCCCGGCTGTTTACATAGGTGCCCATCGCCATGGATATCTGCCATGTTCCTCCTAAAAGTCAGATCATCCTTCATGAATACTCTCAATAGTGCAAACATTGAAAGGAGTTCAATTCTGTTTAGGTTTTTTTCAGGGCAAGATTAAAAGACAACTTGGTGGTCTGTAAGAAGCTGGGCAAGGAAAAGACAGAGGAGAGTAACGAGGCTCTTTAATCTCGCTGAGAAAAGCAAACTGAGGTCTGATGGGTGGGAGTCAATGGCAGAAAAAGGAGAGAGCAAATACTCAATGCGGATGATGTCTGGCTGGAGCAACTGCGCGCCAGGGACGGGCCAGAATCTCCCATCGTTTGGCATCTTGGTACTGGAGCAAGACAATGTAATTTATTCTTCTACCCAAGCTATTGGCCTAGATGCAAAAAATAATGCAGCATGTGATTTTGCTGACTGACTCAGTAGCCTGTGTTATAAAAGTTGCCAGTGTAAGGAGTCATGCTCTCAGTTTCAGCAAATGATGAACAAGATGTGGGGAGGTTCCTGCACAGACAGAGAACGGACTGACTTGGAAGTATCTGCTACTCTTTCAAAAACTTCTATCACACAGAAGTACTACAGAAAATCCCTTAATTATTTCTTTTTCAAAATACTGCAGTGGTTTTGCACTGCTTAATACCATCAGCTTTTCTCAGCCCTTCAATTGAGAAGAGTCTGAACGACAAGATGTTGCTTATCCTTCTCATGCCTTTTCAGGAATATGAGGTAATTGCACAAATCTGCATCTCAGACTGGAAAATCAGGAAAGGCCAGATAAGGTGAATGACCCACTTATTCCCAGAGCCTGATCCAGGAGTGGCCACAGAGAGGGACAGGAGGAGAGGGAGGCAGCAAAGGCAGAACCTGTCCTCAGCACAAGCTGCAGCGTGGGATGGAGGTGACACTATGGCAGCAACCCCCCAGATGTTCCCAGCTGCCAGAGTGCAGTACGTCCCTTCCCACCCAAAGCCAGCTCCTCGCTAGTGCAAATGCAGGGTTTAGTGGTTAAAGTAGCTATAAAAATAAATAATGTTTAAGGTGACTGAAGGACTAAGGGTGACGGATGCACCCTCCTGACTCCAGCCCCTGGGGCAAGGGCCGGGTCAGCTTCTGCCATGCAAAGTGTGACAAAACCGACAAAATCGTATTTCCAGGGCCCAAAGTCTGCCTCTCCCTCCTCCAGCTCCAAAACAAAGGGGCTCAGTACAAACCAGCTACAAAGTAGAAGCTGATTCGTCCCCAAATTAAAACGACAGGAATGAGGCAGTCGGGAATGCCTACTGACAGCGAAGTACTCGGGGCTCTGTTTCATCCCTCAAAGGAAGAAAAGAAAAAAATCACTGATTCTGAAACGCTACTAATTATTCATGACCCCCATCAAAGACTCCGCGAATCTCATGGCAGTAAACACACCACCTTACTTGTCACCGAGCCGTCAGCCAAAGGTCCTCACTTGCATTTCCTTGCTGGGAAAAAGGGAATAAATAAACGCAGCTTTAGAAGAAAACAGTTGAATAATGACTTTTTTTTTTCAAAATTTGTCGGTCTAAAGTACAGAGGGTGGAGAAAGAGCTTACACACCTCATCCAGCTGCACCAAGACGAAGGCTTTACATCCCCCTACCCACTCTCCCGCCCCCGTGGTGCAGGCGGATCCTGCCCCCACACATCATTGCATAGGGGGTCCAGGGAAAGATTTGTGAGTGTCAACGCAAATGTCAGAGCTAATCCGGATTCCTTGCATTGAGCAAAGACGTGATTTTTGAAGGACACTTAGCAGAGAGCTATTGTAGGCAGGAAACGTTTTAAAATACTGCAAGCCCATTATTCATCAAACCAACAAACGTAAAATCAACCAAAAAGGCATGATTTATCGACAGGAATTTCACACCCAATTAAGGAAGAAAATTTATGACTTCAAGAAAGCTAACATTACGCCTAATCCATGTATTTTTTTATTTAGGTCCTTCACATAGAATGGCTCTGTGTGTATAAAATCAGTGCATGCCTCTTTTAGGAGATATTTATTTCATTATTTCCATTATGGGTAAACTGTAAATATAACCCACAGGATTAAACAGTTTTAATGTAACGAAGATGTGAACCTGAGCACCGATGCCAGACCGATTCAGCACACTGGGGCCACCGAAGCCAGTGGGAATCAGAATAAACCATACATTATATTCACCCCTTTTTAAAGTCTTCTGGAGCCATGAATCACCACTGCCAGTTCTGAATACGGATGGCGGTATCACATCAGCCACAAACTCAACCGGAGCATGAAGGAGACCTATCGCTCATCCCCCCCACTGCTCGCAGCCGGCAGCTTTGAAAATCAGGCTCCTTACTCTGGTGATTAAACGCTATTTCAGCGCCTTCATTTAAGCCCCCCCCACTGTGCAAATTGGGGCCTCCTGTTTTTATTTTATTGCACAAATTTTGTTGGCTTTAATGCATATTAAAACGCAAACCCAGCTCCTACCGAAGCGAATGGAAATATCCCCATTGACTTAAATGGAGATTAGATCATGCCCAGGAATGTGTCCAAAAGCAATATTAACTTTGTGAGGCTATACATACGTAGAACTTCCTAATATTCTTCTGTCTGGTTCAAATATAAAACATATATAATAAACCATGCTTGTCAAAAAAACGCAAGGCAGGTAACATTCCTGTCTAGGGCTTAACTTTTAATTTTCTCTTTTTTTACTGATGTTTTGAATGTACAAATTTACTGTTACCTTAAAGTGCAGTTTCTGCAGTGAATATTATGTCTGAGTTCCCAGAGCAGTAAAAGAGAATTAGAAAGCCAATCCTCAGCAATGCTATTTCCACCGACACTGGCTTAGCCTGCAAATACACCTTTTACTGTGTTATTACACACAATGTCATGAATATCACAACCAGCCAGGATTGTGACGAGGACATTCAACACGTTAATAAATGTAATATAACTGCATGTACTAGATAAGCAGGTAGATAATGTACAGGTTTACAACTCTTACTGGACACGACATGCCACCACGTGTTTCAGGGGCAATTTCAAGCGTGGGCTTTATCCAAAGGAGAGACCGCTGCTGCTGTTGTGTGCGCGGCATTGGGTCTACAGAGAGGCTGTAAACCACTTGTGCTCATGGAAGAAACCACCACCACCCAGCAGTTTAGACCAAGCATGGCCAGCTGGTCTGAAATCCAGATCAGTATGGAAACTTCCTATGACCTCTGAGGTCTTGGGTCAGCCAACAGCCCAGTTGAAGTCAGGGATATTGGTGTGACCTGGATTGGTGTGACCTGGATGCACAGTGCAATTACAGATCCGGTCTGGCAAGGAGTCATTAAATCAGGTACAGCCCCATCAGCACGGCTTGCACGGGCATGACCTTGACACCAGGCTGGGGATGATGTCCTGCCTGCGCACGGACCCTGGCCAGCCCTGCCGCACGCTGCAGAACACAAACATAACTTCATTTGCTACAGGTAGAGGGAAAGTTCATCTAATTAAAGGTGATAACCAAATTTAGGTCTGGCCAGTACCCCCTCAAATAAAAATAATAAGAATAAAAATATATCTACATTTACATATGTATCAATGTTCATATATATTAATATATTAATATTTATGAATGTATGAATATATAATATATTATATATAATATAATATATAATATATTATATATATTCATAGATATGAAAACAAAAAAATATGGAGTGCGTGTGTGTGTGTATATATTCATATATACAAATGAATGATGTGATGCAAAGGGTAAACGTTGCATACCAAATTAGCAGTGCCACCCACCACAGGGGGACGGGGTTTTCTCAGGTGTCCCCCGGTGTCCCAAAGCAGACACCAAGGCAGCGGGACTGCTGCCAAGGGCACACTTCCCAGTAAAGCAGCATCTTAATGGCATTGAAATAGAGGCACATCTCAGATAAGGTGCTTGACCTTCCAGGTTACATATATTTTGAGTTTTGAGGCGAGATTCTTCCTTCTTTACCTTCAAATGACTTAAATTCAATGCTGCTGATTTCCTTTGCTTGCTTTGTTTGGGGAGGGGAAAGGCTTACAACTTCACATCAAAATGAGTTATCACTTAAATACGACATCTTCAAGGTCACTTACACATCAATATCAGAGCAATTTTCCAAACATATCATCAAGATACTGAACCAGAGGCTTAGTCAAATAAATTTTCTATCTTCTTCCATTTATGAATTAAATGAAATAAGATGTGCCAACATTTTCACCTGACTAAGCTTTATTATGGTTTCTGTACCTTCCATCACATCCCTCTACTTATTTAAAGAAATATCCATATTCATCTTGCTTTAATATTTTTTGCTTGGGCAACAACAACAACAAAAAAAATCTTACATGGATAAATAGAAAACACACAATGGACAACTCTGGAAGAACCAAATTGCCTTCAAAAGCACCAATACTATAAAGAAACACCCTCGTTTATGAATAATCTCTGTCAAAGCTTAACACACTCCATCACTGCCAAACAATGCAATAAAACTCTGCAGTAAAACCAGGCTGAGAGGAGCCGTGAAGCCCCGGCAATGACTAAACCGCTGCCACGTACCATTTCCTACTCACTACAAGTGTTTGAGAGCAATGGGACAAACCGTGACACTGCTCTGACAAATGGGATGTGCTGCGAGCCCGCACAGCTTCAGCCGTAGCGTTCAACTTCTGTGAACGCGGGCTGCTGCTGGCATCCTTTTCACGCAGGTAGATCCTTCCTCTTTGGTCTCAGAGGCACAGCGAAATACAACGCCTGTTTATGGGATCAACTTTTCCCTATTTGCCAGAAAAGTGTGGGCTCAACTTTTCAGCCAAAGTGGCAAAAAAAAAGGAAATAAAAAGTGCAATTTTGCCACTGTGGCAGGTGCTGTGTGAAATTCAGATACCTCAAGCTTTTATAAATGTTGGCAGGAAGATCCAATATGGGAACATGTGCTTAATGTAACTCTGAAGAACAACAGTTGATGGTATCATTTCACTCTATTGACTACGAATATTTCTTTTTTTTTACTTTTTTTAAAGGACTTGCGGCTACTGGGTTTCCAGCCACACATTAACTTCAAACTGTGAATTCTCTTCAACTTTATAGCCCCTCTGTATGCATTTATCCCTCTGCATCTGTTTTTCCCTACAAAAAACAACAAGTTCTGCCTTGTTTTCTGAGCGCCATCGGGATTACAGAACTCTTGCACGCCCTGTGCCCACCTCTGCAGCCTTCCCAACCAAACCGAATGTGGGAATGGTACCAGCAGAAATCCTCACGTTGTTAGCACCAACAACGAAAGCCATTAAACCTCGATAATAACCCGTTTGTACAGAGGCATTTTTTCTCAAAGGCTCTGGCTAATGCCCAGAGTAACCCAGATTTGTCGTACATCCTCTTTAGCAGATTAATAACGAGATCAAAGTCCGACCCATGTGTCCTCTGCCTGGAGGACTGGGAAGCTATTTTAAAAAGAAGGGTTTGCTCCCGGTTATTTTAGAAACGAGATCAGAAGCGGAGCAAAGCTGAAGCAGGAAGAAGAGACGGAGAAAAAAGGCAAAGGATGCTCAAAAGGATCCTGATAAAAGTCCTGGCAAGGGACTTCTGAGCAGGGTCCTCTTCCTTTACACAAAGCTCTGTATCTTTTGTACTGCCTACGGTACGTGAGATTGTTTTGGGAACACTTCTACAAATTCTGTGCCAATCTGCTTCTGCTGTCAAAGTGCCCTGGAGAGCGAGTGATCCCTCATACCAGGGACGGCAACGCTGACCTTCCCTTGGCTCACCTACAACACACACAGGCACTGCTCTTCTGATGGATCTCGGCACTGAGGATTGCCGGCCCGGGACGGTTGGCCAGAGCAGACAAGGGACTATTGGGAATATTCCACCTAGTAAATGCCTTTCACCTTTTATTTATATATATTATACGGGGAATAGAGTATTATTATATATTATACTGGAAATAGAGTAATCTTTTTTTTCTCCCTTTGTTGCTGTTTCTTTCAGCCCACAGCAAATGTGCAAAGAGTAACATTAACCCTGAAGTCTGCCTTTATCTTTCTCTCTACTCAAAAATAAACCCAGAGGAGCAGTCAAAAAGGAGAGAAAAAGTACCTCTCATGGGGTTTAATAGCCACGCTGCACTTGAACATGAACACTACAGGGAAGAGGGGAGCATGATGCACAGTGTAAGCACCGGAGCATCATTTTACCCCACTGCACACCACAGCCGTGTGTGTCCCCTTGGAGGTACCGTGCATGACTCTGGAGTCTACTATAAAAAGAATGTAAAAAAATTGGAGAAGATTAAAAGAACAGAGCTCCACAAACAGTATGAGGAGCAGAGACAATGATTTACAGTAAGAGAGTTTAAGATTTCAATCTGCTAAGCTTATTAAAAAGAAGATGGAGGGGCAACTTGATTAGAAAATCCATGTAAAGTTCATGGGGAAATATTATTGGGAAGTAAAGGGCTCTTTAATCTAACAAAATAAGGTGGAGCAACATCTAATGATTGGAAACTGAAGCCAGGAAAAATAAAATTAGCAATCAGGCTGATACTCTTCTTTATTATTTATTTTTCTTAAGTGGGTGATTAATTCTTGGAATAATTTCTTCCTATCTCTAGGCATCTGCAAATGGGGGCTACAAGCTGTTGGGGGAGAAACACTTCATGGCAAATGTATGCTACGCTTTAGTCAGAGAAAGATCACTCAGTAAAGAGGTATGAAAGTGGTATGTAATAGACAGCAATATAAGAGGGATGAAACCAAATGATCTGGTCTCTTCTGGCCTTAAGCACTACAGATGTGTGAACACTGTCCAGCTGTTTTCCCTGAGGCCCTCTGAGAGAGGAGGTTCACTGGATGGTGCTGGGCTGCCGCAGCGCTCCTGACCTGCCCAGCTCCACTCCCACGGTCACTGTTTTGTTGTCCCAACAGCCTCTGCACTGCCATCCCCACAGAGGGGAGAAAATACACCTAATGAAAAAAGAGCTCCTGGTATCTTCTCTCTGTCACGTATGAGAGCATGCAAGAACCTGAAGCCTGTTCTGGAGACATGCGCAAGGCATTGGAAGCAGCACATCTGCTGGTCATGACCACCGGTGAGCCTGGAGCAATGTCCCCTGCTCTGGTCCTGGCTGAGCACCCGGAGGGATATACCGGGGGGGTGGCAGGCAGTGAACAACCTGGTCCCCTTCCGTGCTTGAGGAGAAACTCTCAGATTACAAGAGGCTCTCAGGCAGCCAACCTTGTGGCTTTGTAAGAACAATTGATTGCCCTTGTGTTTCTTGGAGTGAATTTTCCAGTGGATAAGGGCTCTCCAGACAGTATATACTTTGTCAATATTGTCCATGATGCTGTAGCAGAACATTGCTGTTTTGCAAGGCAACACACTTTGCGTTTCCCTGTGAAACGCAGACTGGATGCACTGAAACCTGACATTTTATCTAGACCCTTTTGCAGGACTCCCCTAGGTCTAGAAAATGTAAGTTTTTCTTTGTATCACACTGGCTTTGCATACAGGAGCCAGGGTACGTGACAGACAGCATGTCAAAGAAGAGGTAACTTGTTTTGAATCAGGAATACTGCTTTAAACTTCCCAAAAGCAAAGCATTTCATTTTTTCTTAAGTATGCTTTAAGGTGTACTCTCTCCTCTCTTCTCTAGAGATGCTGAAAAAGAGACTCTCCCCTTTCATCCTTCATGTCCAGAGGGTGTAAAAACACCTCAAGCTACTGCTTCTGCTCTGGGCAGAAGTTTTGATGACTGCAGCAGAAAAAAAAAACAAAAGGGTTACCTGGAGTTCAAAATTTAGTTTAGATCACCTGTCAACACCAAAAAGATTAGGAGCATCTCTTGCTGTCCACTTCAGAAAGGACAGGAGTTCAGTTTCCCTTGTTGAAGAGACAAAAGAGTGGCTCCGGTTGCACTCCTAAACACAAGAAAGGGTCTTACACCCCGGACCTCTATCACTAATGGGGAATTACCTTCCACAAAGCAGTCCCTGGGAGACACTCTTTGCTGAACCTTTGCAAGGAAACCACAGTAGTTTTCACCCACGCTGTCATTCTGGTGAGGACCACAACTGTCTGTGGATGGCTGGTAACTGATGGTTGAGAAGCTGTTATCTACCAATTCATACCACAAACCACACAGCAAATTCCCGATGCCCTCATCTGAGGTGGCACACTAGAAGGCAGCTGGTCTGGCTCTTCCATTAACCAAGGCCTGAACTCGCAGACCAAAAAGGCCAGTCCTTGACTATATGCTGAATTTAACTGTAGCTCTCTTGAAGTAACTGTGGAGTTTAGGCTTTCTTTTGTAACCCAAACGGGAAGGCTGAGGAGCTGCCTAATTAGAAATCATCAGCTTCCAAGGAACTTTTTGCACAACTTGACTGGCCCCAAAATCCTGCCCTGATTTTAATTCAAATACTCTCACCTTCCTTAAAAGTTTTGGGGGTTTTTAGAGATCTTATTTTGTGTGGAAGGCAGAAGGCTGCTCCCGCAACTTTCTTTGAACCTCCTTTTCTCATTTCTCAACATCCACCCCAACAGCATACATCTATAACCAAAGTAGCCATTAGCATCAAAAGATAGCTCACAATTAAGCTGAATCTCTCCTAGTATGGTAAAAATACTCACAGAAATTGCCAAGAGTTTCTTAGTACCTTTCTAATAGGAAGGTCTTAGAGACAGCTACAAGCTTTGCATGGGAGGCACTTCACCTACAGCCGTATCTGTGATAGCAAAAAGTGAAATAACTAGAACTCATTTCCATGCTGGATTTTTTCCAAACCCCCTTGAGCAACCTCGCGGTAACTCTGCAGGAAAAAAAAAAACACCACACATGATCATTAAGATAGTCCGAACTTTAATTTTCTACCTTGCAGAGAGGAAATAGAGCTGGGGTTATAACGGCAAACCTAGCACAGGCCCTGCACAACCGCACCATAATTATACTTCTGTTTCACTCTCCATACTCTGTGTGATAATAAATCCAAGGGTCAAAGAGTATATGGGAATATGCTGGAGTATATTAGTGGAAAGTGCCATTCTTTTAATCTTGGGGAAGCGTTAGTCTGACATTTATCTTCCAAAACCTTCCACAGGTAGGATACTCTTCCTCAGTCAAGAAAACAGAAGGGAGCGGGAAGCTGAGACACACAAGGGAACGTGGCAAATCAGAGCAGTACGATAAAAGCCTTAACGCAGACAACCCCACCGCGATCGTTGGGAACGGTGCCAGTGACTCGGTGGGTGCTTCCTTTTGCCTCTGAACAGAGTGAATCAAATAAATGTGCTGCGGCTGCTGCTCTCCGCAGTACAGCCTTTCATGTAAGACATTAAAACTCGGGCCCTTATCTCACCAGAGTCCCCCGAAGTCATGGTACTTTCTGCCAGCTTTCCCTGCCCGCTTTTCCAGGCGACGCTGTGGCTCTAGGCGAGATGCCGGGATGCCAAGCGGGCAGCCTTGCACCCAGGGGTGCGGAGAAGTCGGCATCCCCCTGGACGCTCCCTCGCTTATTTGGGGCAAGGCTCAGGCGCACTCCATAGGAGCAAGCGTTGCATTCCCCAGCCGGTGGATATGGACATGCGTATAAACGACAGCAGCTCAATTTTAGAGTGTTTTACGATGAGGCGGATTAAGCTCCCTGAAGAGGTGGGGAAAGTCAACGTCTTGATAAAGTAAATAATAAAATGTTGCAGTACCAATATACACCATGTGATCCCTTGAGGGAAACCACAAGCACGAGCCCTAATGAAATAAGACACAGAAAATAAGGGCTTTGCTGTGGACCGCAGTGACTTCTATCACTTTATCACACTTATTCACCTCAATGAAATGCTGTATATATGTACAAACAGATACATGTATAAAAAGACATGCACATACACTTGCACATAGATATTTTCTAAATGAAAGAGGAAAAGTGATTTATTTTCATTCTGTACATGGCCAGACCATAAATGCATAGTATGCTTTCTCAGCATGGATTGTCTCACAAATCCATCATCATAGGCAGTTTAAAGCTTTCGTAAACACTTCGCATTCGAATTTGCATTTGTGAATATTTTAGCTTTTAAAAAAGTCCTTGTATTTCATGCTTTAAGTTCTTAAACACTCAGTAATACCAGTGTGGGCTTTGCCTAGGGCTAGTCAATAGGCTGCACTTAAGACAGAAAAAGTCTATTTATACACAGTTTTGAAGTGGAGCTTATATTTTCCCTGTTTGAAATGCATCAGTACAAGCAAATTGTAAAATTGAATTTAATTATTTATTTACAATGCAACTTCGCCGCCTGTGGAAGCAA
Organism: Charadrius vociferus; assembly: GCF_000708025.1. Taxonomy (NCBI): domain Eukaryota; kingdom Metazoa; phylum Chordata; class Aves; order Charadriiformes; family Charadriidae; genus Charadrius; species Charadrius vociferus. Next base: position 3,295,044 of record NW_009647680.1, read on the forward strand.
TAAACCCACCCAAACAAAACCCAGGAAATTATCCCAGATCCAAGAGCAGGAGGAAGCATGGTTCCCTCTAATTGAGTTTCCTTCCCTCTTATCTTCTCGAGATCCCTTAGATTGTTTTCCAATTTTCATTTCCATTTCTTCCATTAAATGCCTCTAACCCATGACCTCCATTTACTACCACCCATTTATCTTCCATTCTTAATTGAGATGTAATGTGTCCACTTGTCCAGCGCTGAGCACTAAAACTCTGACAGCACACTTGATAAATTCTGGCTCCTTCAGGAAAGCTTACTTGGGAAAGTGCTATTCAAACCCCGAGTCTTGAACAGGTAAATCTGCTCCATTAAACCTGAGTTTACCTTATAGACATACCTTGGTGAGGACCAAAACCCCAATAATAAATAATAATATCTTTGGGTTTATTTGCTTTTTCTGCTACAAGATGAAATTGGATTTGTTTTGACCCTGGGAGGGTACGGGGTGACAGGGCCTGTGGGAACAAAACATATAAGGCAGCTTTCAGCAGTCAATCATTTCTTACTTTCATATAGAATAATTTTAAATGTGGTTCTTTGCAATCGGACTCCCTCCCCCGAGATAAAGTGTACAGGAATTTTTGAAGGACGGCATTGTTTAGAAAATAGTCAGACCTTATACAACATCACTTCAGGAGCTCTTGACAAACGTTACTAAAACTCCCAGCAGCCATCTGCTTCTGCGCCCATTTAACCAAGGGGAAAGCCCAGCATCATCGAGTCAGAAATACAACAGGAGAGAAAGAGTAAAGCTCCAGCTACCAAGCAGTCATTTTAATCTCACGGAGTAATGCTAAACTAAAGCAGGAGAGAACCAAACAGCAATATCTTAGCCTCTTGGAGCAGTAAAATAAAATTAATACAGCACCCCAGGCTACTATTAAATTGTAAAATTTAAGAAAACATATCGTGGTCAGGCATTCAACCTCTCAAAATAAATAGATGAATCACTCCATGCTTATTCTAAACGACTGAACGTTTGCACCAGTGATACCAAGTAAAACGCAAATTTGCTGGGATCCTGAAGGCGAACATCCAAAGAGGAAAATTTTTCATTCAAAACCACTGTACCAGGGACGAGGCTGGAAAGCCGAAACGTCTGAATGGAGCGCAATCCTGTTTCATACTCCAGAGGTGTCACTGCGAATGGTGCCAACATACCCCAGACAGTTTTAATTTAAGGTTAAGGCTTGGTAGTGATAGAGTGATAGTCGCGGCAGTAAGGCATGGAGAAGGCTACACGACTGGCAGCAGGGTGGCCGTGCCGAAGACTGCCCAGCAGCAGCACAGCCACAGCGCTGCGTGAGCAAGCACCAGGCATCGCCCCAAACACTCCCAGGGTCTGTCCAAAGAGGAACAGGGTATCCAAGGAGGTTGAAGCACTTTGTTTGGAGGCAGCCAGAACAAGAAATGTGGGCTGCTCTATCTCACTTTCTGAAAGACGGTGACAGGCAAACCAGCTCTTCTCCCTCTTTCGCAGTAGAGTTTCTAAAAACTGAACCAAGAAGTATTTTGCTCTGTATGGGTGCCAGTCACACACACAGTGACACCAATGATCAGGTATCTACGTGGCTCCCAGCTGAGGAGAATATTAAACTTCATATCACGTCCTTTTATAAGCTGAACACTACGCTGGAATTACTCCTGCTGTCTCCCTCTGTCTGGATGTCTGACGGCTACAACGAACCCCACCTCAAGACCATGTCACCCATAGCCTGCACGCCAAAGTTTACTCTCAAAGGCTTAGGTCAGGACAGCTGTTGGCATGGGAACATGTTAGTTGAAAGGATCACAGAATCACAGAATGGTCAGGGTTGGAAGGGACCGCTGGAGATCATCTAGTCCAACCCCCTGCCAGAGCAGGGTCACCTACAACAGGCTGCACAGGACAGCGTCCAGACGGGTTTTGAATGTCTCCAGAGTGGGAGACTCCACAACCTCTCTGGGCAGCCTGTGCCAGTGCTCTGCCACCCTCTAAGTAAAGAAGTTCCTTCTCACGTTTAGATGGAACTTCGTATATTCAAGTTTGTGCCCATTACCTCTTGTTCTGTCACTGAGCACCACTGAAAAAAGACTGTTCCCATCCCCCTGGCACCCTCCCTTTAAGTAGTTATAAGCATTAATAAGATACCCCCCTCAGTATTCTTTTCTCCATACTAAAAAGACCCAAGTCCCTCAGCCTTTCCTCACAAGATGCTCCAATCCCCTAATCACCTGCTAATTGGCCCTGTGACCATGCCACTGAATGGCAGCACAGACTTTGCCTTCATCCCAGTTTGCAATTCCAAGAGGAACTGTGCTGTCACGATTTCTGATCCTGCACGCCATCAGAGAAGATCACGGGAAGACATGACAGCGTTACTCCGGCTGGGCAGTAATTTTTAAGCAATGCACTGGGACACACAAAGCAAAGTCTGATAGAATGGTCTTTGCAAGGGATTTGAAGGCACAATCCAAAAGCTAAAGCAGAGGTTGAAAACGAGGAGAGACCATTGATTTTCGTTGCAGAAGGCATCACTTTGAGGACAAAACGAGAGGGGAAATGGTAATGGCACTGCGATGACATTGGCATTCCCGGCATGAGCACGCCTCAACTCGCTCTCTACCAAACAAGCATCTGGTGCCACCTAATTAAAACACCAGTTCCAGGAGGTGACATCCAGCATCATGAATCAAATGAAACATCTGCTAATTCTTACAACAGCCAGACAAAACAAGCCTAAAAAAGGCAAAACAAACACGCACACACACACATTACTAACTTTGGCACTGACATCCCAACTGAACATAAGAACCGCATAAAATTCCCACATTATTAACCAGTGCATCTTCAGTTTAACTGATCAACTGTGCAAATTTGCTACAGCACATGTTCAGCCGCTCAACGGGCAAAAATGGATCAAGTTTTACAAAAGCGGGTAAACACGCCTCACCGCACAGCATTGCGCCGTGGAGGGGAAGGCTCCCTCCAGCTCAGGCAGGCTAATGGCATAGGCTATTAACTCAGATGATTAAAGGACTGGAGACTGCAGAAATCTCAATACATGCCTGGCCTATAATAGCACAATGCAGGGTGTGTTTTCCCCAGTGACAAACAGATGTTTTATTTTTATTTCTGCTATAAAGAAATGTTTGGGTTTTTTTAATAGGTATAGATAATCAGGCATTTACGTGGTTTCCAGCAGAGCAGCAATATTAAGCTACTATGTTACAGCCATTCATAAACTGAATACATCACTGGAATTACTTTTTACTGTCATTATTATCCAACAATCTCTACAATATGTGTTGTTACCGCAGCAGTAAAATGATTAGATTCTGGGCGTTGCTGGAAAACTGTAAGTAACAGCACAAAGTTGAACTCTTAGAGAAATCAAGTCTTTAAGAAGAACTTCAGATGGTCTTTTATGGGGAATCCTGTGGGCTCCAGAAAGCAGAGCAGGGACACAGTTCACGGACTCAGTTCTGCCACCTTTTACACCCTTTTTTACACTAGCGACATTTCACGTACATGGTTTAACCCTACCAATGAGCCTACTGCACACTTGTGCCACGGCACTTCTCACAGTGCCCGCTTCAATACATGATCTCATTAGTGCTTTGTTTATTCTTCCCTTCTCTCTGTCCATTACTCTTACACAAACTTGTTGCCCATCTTGCTTTCAAGTTGTCTTTTTTTTTTTTTTCCCCCTCTCTACTGTAAGACCTTACAAGCAGAGGTTGTGTTTAACCTGAATGAACCTTCTGGAATATAACTTCGCCTCCTTGCTCTGCAACTGATTTTTAAGCAGCATTTTGTATGAAAGAGGTAATCAGAAACCAAGCAAAAGGACAAAAGATATTCTACACTGACTCCAGAGATCACTAGGTCAATCTGGCACTAAAGGTGGAGATACACGAAGGCAGAAGGAAAATCCTACAGTAACCTTTAATGACCTATCTATGCTCAGTCAGAGAAAAAGAGTTGGGCTGGTTCGATCCCCCCCCCGCCCCATGATGGAGAAGAAAACAGGAATTTCAGCAAAGGATAATACACAAGCTGATTGCAGCAACTTGCAAATGAACTAGCAGGGGGTTTCTGGGAATAGATACCTATTTCCATTCCAACCGGAATGGAAGTTTCTATATTAAAGGGTATTATTTCTGAGCAGTCAGCACGGAAGGAGAAGCTGATGCAATAAAACGTGATATTTCTAAGTGATCGGGACCAGAAAGAGAAAAGGAAAGTAACGGAAGCTGCAGCTTTGCTAAATTCTGAGATGGGGGGGATATGGAGAAGACGCAGCTGCCAAGGCAGTCGCTGAACAACACACTTCAGAGATAAGAGGCACCAGCCATTCTTCGAAGCAATCGTAGCTGCCAAGAGCTACAGAGAAAAGAGTGAATTGAAGGGGATAGAGGGGTCAACTGCAGTGAATACGAAAACAAGTCAAGGCCAAGGACAGGCATGACGCTTTGGGATTTGGCCAGGAGGTGATAATTTGTGGGTTTAGTCAACTGCAATCTCAGTGGAGTAGAGAGGGCAGAAACTCGACGAGAAAAGAGAGAGTTGGCAGCAGGAAGATGAAGGCAGCCAGAATACAGAGCAGGAATAAGGAGCTTGGGTAGGACAGAAAAGGAGAAGGGGCGCCTGGCAGCGGCAGATATGCTTGGAGAATTGTGGGTTTTTCCCAGTCCAGGGACACAAAGGCGGATCTAAAAGTTGAAGTGATGCCAAGAGAGAAAACAGGGTTAAGCGAGGTGGCAACAACAGCAATGACTGAAGAAGGTCACAAGGGATCAAAGGAGGAGCTCAAGAGAACAAGCTAAGAGCATGAAGAATGAGGTTTGTCCATCGCAGGGCTCACATGGAAGAGCAAAGAAAGATAATTTCCATCCCAAAACACTGTTGGTTGATACTCCTTGGCCAGGGGGAAGAGCTGTGCCCTCCTACTGCATCCTCCTTGGCTGGTCCTCCGAGGCCTGTGTGTGTCAGCAGCTTGGCAAAAAGCTTTCCAGAACTTCTCAAAGAGCAACAGCATCCTTTCACATCTTCTGTTTTAAAATCTGAACTAGATTTATGTAGCACCTAGGTTAAACAAGGTACGGTATATTCTTATTTTATCTTCCTATCCCTTCTAGTTTAAGCTCTGTCTGGTTATAAGAAGCAATGACTTTGACTCGATGCCATCTGTACTTACTACACTGACAGAGGAACACCACGTCCCAGTCCTGAGAAGTCTATTTGCCTGAATTTCCATTAAGACTAAGGCAATAACCTCTAAGCAAATGTTGCATGAAATCATAATGCCATTCACACCAATGCTAAATCTCTCACGCCCTCTGAAAAAATCCAGTTCTCACCCTCTGATTTTAAAAGTCTCCTGTAAGGGCAGCTATAAAACTTCTCCACTGGTCATGATATCATATATGTGTCAACCAGATCACTGTTCACACTTGCAGAATACAATTTCTTACGCTATTTACGGAATGCAAAAATATGTCCTGACAGTTTATAGGCGAAAAAAGTGTGCTTATGACTAAGCAAGGACAACAGCATTACAACCACAATTACAACAAAGCTGCACTTACTGACCCCAGCAACAAAGGAAGAGTTGAAGGGAAAATATTTTATATCCTGAACTAATTAAAGATCTCATTCCCCAAACAGCCAGACAGCAAACATAAGCAGTGCCTCCAGATGAAGGATTCCTGTTTTGATGGTTACTGTAATGAGCACATTCCCAAAGGAAACAGCCAATAAAAAGCATCTCCTATCTGGAGGATGCTGAATGAAAGTTGGACTTTTCTTAATTTTACAGCAATTCCTTATTGCATCATATCAGCCTCCACCAAAGGTCTCAGTTCAATTTTTCTGTAATGAATTCAGAGACTCAAAAGAAAAATTCCATCCCATCTTAGCTGGCTAAATTTCTCTCCTTGACTTAGAGCTGACAATGATTACGGAGAAAACGCTGGTTTTACACCACTGTATGCAGTTTTAATTAAAATTTATTAACTTGAGAGAAACTATCTCCTTATCACTAACAGATACTAGAACAAAAATGCCTTTTATTATGTTATTAAACCGATGTTTCAGACAGAACCATTCACTACAGCACACTGTAGCTCAACCTTCTAGTGGCAAATTAGACTGATCTTTTCCCTCTGCCCCCCTTCCCTTTCACGTGCATGGTGCCTCTGGCAAAAAAGATCACACCAGTGCCTTCTGGAAAATTTTACACCTACAGCCTGGTGTGTCTGCTGAATCACCCACAGCTTTCCTTAGAAACCGGTGGACCACTAAATAAAAAAAAAACAAAACCAAAAATCAAAACCACCTATGTACCTTGCCCACCTCTTATTATAAAAAAGCAAATACCATGGGTGAGGCTGTGATGCGCCAAGCCCTGGACCACGTGCACTCTGAAAAGATCTTTGCAGGCACTATTTTAGAAGTGACAGCTGGAGTTAAGAAAGCCAGAGGGAGAGTGACATAAAAGTAAGAAAAACTTTTAAAAAGACTTTTAGAAAAGAAGAAAATTAAAAATGCCAATGACTCCCTTGATGGGGGTTAGGAAGTAGGGAATGATTAAGGGAGCTGGAAAAATGAGCTGTAAACCAGGAGAACACAATACTACAAAGTCCAAATGGGAAAAGTTGAACATGTTGGGTAGACTGGTGAGATGTTATTTGAGACAATGTGATGAAAAGAGTTACTAGTGATCTGACTAGTACCTTTAGTGAAAAGGACTAGACAGAAGAAATTAAGAAAATGCCTCAGAGCACCTCTTTGAGGGACTTGAAGGGACGTGCTGGAGGTGTGATTACAAATGAAACTCCTTAAGCTGGCATAAGAGTGACGAAGAAGAGGATCTCTCCGGAGCAGGAATCAGAGTGAAAAGAGAGACATGCTGGGGAAGGAGGTGAAAAAAGACAGAGCTTTGCCAGATTAGATGGCAGAAGAGAGCCATGGGACCGAAGGCTGATCAGCCAGGCAAAGCAGGATGGGGCACAGCTGAAAATAAGGAGAGAAAGGAACCAGCAGCACTCTCAGCAGTGTAACTCTTAAAATATGATTTTACAAGTGGGTTTTATTCATAACATCTCTCTTGCATGGGGTGGAGATGAATGGAGACCACAGACAGAGATAAATACAACTATCATGACCACTTAAATCTTTTTCTCTTAAGGAGCAAAACTGAAAAAAAAAAAAAGCCAGAAATGGCAAGGAGATGGGGGGGGTGGTGGTTCTCCATGGTGTAGAGGTGACAGAGCTTTACTTTGGCACTGGATAGAGCATAAATAAGCACAAAAAGGAGAGGCTTCCCAAAGGGGAAAGGCTCACTGGGCTGAAGTGGTTAAAGAGAGAATAGAAAGATTATAAAGAAAAGCAGAGGGAGGAATCAAATTGCTTCAGTGATAAAGGACGTTCAAGGTGAGAGAAAATACACTGGAATAGGTATTTACCGTAGCAGATTGAGTGGAGCGGGATCATTTACGTGGGCTTTGAAAAACAGTACAAACACAGCAAGCAATTACACCGCAATAAATAAACCAGTAGCACACGTGCAAATGAGGAAGCCTAACAGAGTGTGCACAGGAGATACGGCAATTGCCAGGAGACTCGGCAATCACTCCCCGGAGCCTGACTTCGAGGAGCGCTGAGGGTGAACCAGGGATGCCATCTCCATCACGGGCAGAAGGAAGCAAGCACAGCCCTTCCTTGGCTAACCTACTGCATGCAGATACAGAATGACAAATGCCTAAACTCGGGGAAAAAAAAAAAAAAAAGGATGTTTTAAATTCCCTTTCTCACCTTCTTGAAGATAACCTGCAAAGTTATGCAAATGCTGAGTTAGTTCAGGTTGCCGATCACGAAAATCAATCCACCTCTGTTTAATGGGATTTGGCAACTAGCCACATCCAGGTTCCAGTCTTTTTTTATGGCTTCCTAACTAGGTCTCAAACAATATTCTAAAAGCACAAATAGTCTCAAAATCATAACCCTTCTTCCCGCAACATGATGCTTGTCCCACTGTTTATAACTAGTACAGACTCAAGAAGACCTCTGCTCTAAGTGTGGATTCCTCCGTTTATGTGCTACTGGCCACGGTAAAACATCTCTGTTTGGTCTCATGGAATATTTTTGTATTTTCATACATTATCTAACATTGTCAGCTCTTAACTCACCTCCTCATCTTGACCGAAAGCCCACACCAAACTTCTGGCAATCTCACCACCCATTCTGGCTGGCAGATGGCACTCCACAACATACCAGTCCATCCCAGGTCTCTTCCACAGAGACCACACTTCTTGCCAGGAAAGGCTGAAAGTCGATAAAGACAATCAGTTCACCCTATCAAAGTAAAACCCAGGCACAACCCCCCAGCAACAGGAGACAAAAAACCTCCCCTCTGTGTCTCCACCTCTAGGCTTGAGTTCAGGAGCTCTCAGGACAGGACTAAAGTTGAGGGTGACCCCAGGCACTGTAGAGAGCATTTCCCTGTGAGGGGATGAAGTTTAGAGAATTAATACTTATTTTATTGAAAATCCATTATTTTACCCCTCTTTGACAGGGCTGATCACGAAATAGAAACCAAAAGTGTCCTTGACTTCACGGCTTCCCTGGAAGTTTCTAAGCAAGTCTAAAAACCTCTTTTATTTCCTTACTCATTTGGGGCACTTCTTCATGTACCGGCCTTTCCTTTGGCTGCTTATTGCCTGGGAGATAAATGGGATAGCTTTACATCTAGCTGAAAAGAAACCACGTTGGACCCAACAGATGGACACAACGTGACGATTCCTCAACCCTTGTTGGCTTCCCCTCTCCAAAAGCCGGCTGAATTGCAGCTGTACGGTTGCGCTGGAGGTTTTTGCAAACAATTGCCTGTCAGAGTCGCTGCGGAGGTGTGCAGCGTTTCACCGTCACTGCCTTCCTCCCAGCAGCATCTCCTCCTAATAACCTGCAATTTATTCTTGCACAAAGCACTTACCCACACAGCATTTCTGGGACTGTCATATTTCATGTTGGTGCAAGGTGCTTCTAAAAATCCCATCGTCTGAATTAATAGCACAAACGAGTGTTTGACATTAAGAGGACATCTACCTACTTTCTGCCGGTTTATGATGAGGCTGGGGGGGGATCCTACCTTCTCAGAGGTATAGCCTATACGCAACTCCACTCACTGAGCTAACGAAAAGCCTTTGTGTTCTTTACCCACAACCATCATGACTTTGTCAAACTGTCTGTCTCAACTGAAAACAATCCACATATTGATTGGCACTGGGATGGGTTTTAAAGTTGGCAGGAGGAAAAGCACTTCCCCACTTGTAAGCTCAGTGAATTTGACAAAGAAATGTGCTTGGACAGCTACAAGTCTCTTTACAAAGTCAGTTTTCAGCATAAAATCACCCAGTAAAAGCTTTTTCCTGACAGTCGCAAACAATTCCAGCAGCATAGTTAGAAAGTGTCTAAAAGATGTTTTAACCTGTCTTGAAGAACTTGTGTGACATCTTTGGCTGTCATGAGAAGGACAAGGATTAAAAACATGGTTAACGGCACGAGGAGTTACTCTTGGAAACTGGAATAACGGGCACACCAAAAAGACGTATAGAAAAAAAGCAGAATAATAAGAAATCCATAGCTCCAGGAGCCTCTTGTGATGAGTCCCCAAAGCAGCGGCTACAGTCTCCTTCTCTGACCCAGCAGCTGGGTGTTACGCATAGTCCTTAGGACAGAGAAACCCCAGGAGAAACAAGGTGATCATGCCCCCACCTCAGCCACACGTAGCTGTCGGGAAGTGACACTGTATTGAAGAGAAAAAAGAAGAAACCACAGCAATGCGCTTCACTTCTCTAACCTGAATAGAGCTGGGAAGAAGCATACTATAAAGCAAACTAAAAACTAGCCATGCAGTCCAAAAAATAGTTTTAACCTTTCATTCATCAACCCCTTAGCTCCTCCAGCTCCAAGAGCCTCTTTAGTTACCGCCTTCTTGCCCCTACAAAACATGTGTCTCTGCTGACCACTGACATGCCATAGCCACCAAGCCAAATAAAGTCCGAAGTACAAAACACAACCACATAAATCACAAACATAAAGAAAGCCGGCATTCAAGCTTATCTTCATTACTTAATCACATGTTAAACGAGCTAAGAATTAACAGTTAACACATGAAAAAAGTTGGCTTTCCATCAAAAGCAATTATAATTAATTCCTAAGAAATGTATTTCTGGATGCCAAATCAGATGGAGGAATCAACTGGGGGATAGAGACGCTCCTTCCATAGCTCCACTCGAAATTCTAATTAAGACCAGAAATACAAAAGTGGTTGTGGTGGAAAGGTTAATAGAAGAGGAGGAAATCTCAAGAGAAACCATGCCAGATATTCAGTCCCTCTTTTTGGCTCTTCCACACTTTTTCCCTTAATAGAAAGTCCCTAGAGACACAGATACGCCAACATGCATACACACACACACACTCTCTATCACATGGATATTTTAGCAAAAATAAAATGACCACAAAATAATGAGCTCTGTCATCCTAGAGATCTTGTGGACAAAGTGGCTTTGAAATCTTGGTCTCTGCCGCAGTCAATAATCAACCACACCAGAAAAGCTGATATCCTTAAGCTATTGGGGAATGGAGAGAAAGGATCCATAACTCTGAGGATACCGAGTGTGCAGTTTGCTCCCTAAGCAACGGCGATGCTGAACAATTACAGTTCAGACAACAGGATGACAGTGAACGGTTCAGAAGACCAGGGAATGCTTTTCACCTAAAAAGCCCCTTTCTTTTGCACAGATTCTCTTGAAATATTAATAAGAAAAACAGAACCTGTACAAGAGAAAGGAACTTTCTAGATGAAACCATCTCCAGGTTGGGAGAAAAAATAAGAGGTGAGTGCTTCCAGCAACATTTCTCAAAGCTTACAGTCTCCCTACAAGGATGCAGAAAGGAAGTTTGATATACAGGAGACGAGAAGACTCCCCCAACCTCCCTGAGTTATGTTACCCTTATAAAAACCTCCAAGCCCGGGCTGGATGTCCCCAGTTTGCAATTTTTGACTAGGTTTGAAAACAACCTGATTACGATACCTCTGAGCCATGAACTACCCCCTTCAACTGCAGGTACTGCAAATACCAGGAGCAACGCCTTCAACATCACCGTTGTGAAAACCTGGGACTGCCCATCAGGAGTGAAACCAGCCTGGACAAAACCTGGCCTTTCTGAGAACAACAAAAAGAGGTTTGGGGGAAATCTATCAGAAAGATTATTTTGTGGTTTTAGTCTCATTTTTTTACTGATTCTTCTACTCATCAATGCTGGAGAAGTCAGGGAGGAACTAAGACATTCAAAACCATCTCTACTGCCATCTCCCAAATCCCTGTGCATATGTTGCATGGTGGGGAATTCTCCTGAGGGAAAATACAGTTTTCAAAGACCTACGAAACATTGTCAGGTGGGAAGGGATTTCACAAAGGATCATAGGATCATGGTGGTTTTTTCACTTCCATTTAAGATATTTTCCTCCGAGAAAGAATATTCTTTGGCAAATCACCCCACTGTGGTCACTCAGACCCAGCTCACGAATGGCGTGAATGGAACCTGGGGTCACCTAAAGACTCAAATTAATTTTGCAAAAAAAACCCCACACCCTTATTTAATGTGCTTCTTTTGATGACTCAGATGTCATTCATCTGGAAATAAAGTAGCACAAAAGTCCCACTGCCTGTGATTTCCATAAATATTCAAACTGTTTAACCAAAGCACTGTGCATAAAGGTATCTTCAGGATTATTCTACAGGTGCCACATTATCAGGCAAAATGCTTCCCTTCCTAATATATATCTTACATAAAGTGAGCCATAGTGCTGGTTATTTTCTTTTTTAAGATTAATTTATTGGAAATTCTCTGTCTGCGTTAAGATTAATTTAAGCTCACTAAAACTGATAAACTGTTGTTATTGGCCTCAATCCACACTACCTTTTAAATCTTTGGATTTTCATTCCAGGGCTCTGATGAAAGATTCATTCCAAGTACCTAAAGTAATCTCTACTTTCTACTCCCTCTCCTACACGCCACTCTTTTCCAGTATAATCCATTTTATGCTTTCAGTTATAAATACATAGTTCTGTCTCCCTGGCACTTTAGATAACAGAGGTCCCCGTATAGCGCAGTCTGCCTCGACCATGTTTAACGTCAATCACAGGGACCTTCTCTCTTACCGATGCTGGTCACCTCACCCTTGGAGTAAAAGTCAAGGGATGAAATATTTCCATATTCAAGATGGGGAGACAGAAATCATGAGTCTGCATCAGGTCTCCACACCTCAGTAAAACACCATAAATAAAAACATTATAAATCTATCAGTTTGGGGATCAAACCTGGTAAAAACTGACATCCAGAAGAAATGGACAAACTTTACTCAAATTGAGGTTATTTCACGCATTATTTCTACTATTCCTTTAACTAACTGAAACAGAAAAGCCAAGTGCTATATACAGCACTTGCTGCCACTGAAAGCTGTGACTTCAAGTGGAGGATTTCTGTAAAACTACGTTTTCAAATATATGATTATTTTTTTCCTTGTAAATTAAAAATCTTAGCACTCTGGAGAATTTCTGATGCCACAGGAAATAATTATCTACAAACAAAAAGTCTGTCCAGCTTGCAATACACACGAACGCACAGACACAACATCGCTATACACTGAGAGTTTTAACTTCATTGGCTGTATTAGCTGAATTTAAGCATACATAATTTTATGTCAAATAGGCACTAAACCCAAACTAATATTTAATACCTCAGTGTTGGGCAACAAAAAACAGGTCACAAACGTAGTAACTTCATAATACAATATTTATACCAATCAACTTTATTTTTTATGACACCTTGCAAGGCATAAAATGCTTTAGAGGGTTAAATAATAAATGACAGGAGAGAAATGAGAGGGAGATTGTTGTAAGGACTAAAATTTATATCATCTGATGAAATATAAACTGACACGGACTCACGGAGGGAGGAAGATACAAAGAAGCTGGCCCAGACAGGGAAACCTGCAGATACTCTTTAGCGTTAATAGTGCCTGTTTCTTTGTTTTTATCTTGAATCTCATTTCCACTCCAGGATAATACAATATTCACAGGCCATCTAAGGGGTAAGAGCTTTGTCAAAGGGCAGCATTTATTAAGTTATTATCAAACACTGTGTTCATATTCTGCAGTGTTTTCAGATCTTGGATCAAATTATGGTGTTTTTTAACAAGATTTGCAGCTGGCAGGTTGTTTATTCATTGTCAGTGCACACAAAGGAGGACAATGGCACACGGGTATCTCCCAGACCTCACGGGTTATGGGCACGTGGTAGCTCAGACACACTTCTCATAACTACCATCATGATATCATTTGTTATTATAGCACTGATTATTATTTTATTGATTATTATCTTTGATTTACTATTATACCATTGATTATACTATTATATCATTGATTGCCACCTCTGCCAGCGCAGGGTTCCACGCTTTGGTGACCCCCAAATACCTCTTTCACAGGCTCCATTTCACTCATGATCAAACGCCACAAAATATTGGTTTTGGATCCAGTGAATTATGTTATTACAGTTACAAAATACCAAAGTTTCCTACCTATGAGAGTATGTGACTTTTCACTGAAGATTCAGCGAGATGGTTACACAACTCCTGCTGCGCTCCCGCACACAGCACTCACAAGGTGATACTGCATAAATAACAAGTGTTTTCTTAACTGGGTCTTTCAATTATTTAGAGATACTTGGCAAATGTGCCACTAACAGCTGTTTTATAACAGATTTCATGGTACCGTACACCTGGTGCTAATGCTTCAGCATGTCTAAATGGTTTTCTAAAGATTACACAATCAAACATCGTAAGATAAAATCACTGTAATTGGAGCCCTCATCAAAGAAGAAATTACTGTTACACTTAACAAACCATACACACTATTTTCCAAAGCTGAGCAAAAGGTAATATTAGGATAGCCAGAGAACTAAAAGATCTCTCCTGATCACACCCTAAATTTAGGGATCCCATTTCTTGGTGTGACCCTGCAACAGGCATACAGGGTCTGCACGATAATATGGATCATGAAAGCCCTCTCTGATGCAACTACTCGGTTTTGAGTGAAACAAATATTCCAGTTTAAAATCTAAAGCAGAACAGTGTATCAAATACTGTGCCACAGACCCTTTTTACTTATCTGGTGGCATCTCTAAGAGTCAAAATTTATTAGTGACATTGCCTTAAAAACGGATGTCCTCAGCAGTGACATCACGCTGAAAGCCTTTATTCTGATCCCTAAATACTCTGTAAATAAGTGGATATTTTTTAGATGCTGAATATCAAATTGGTGCCAGATAACTGTTAGCTTCACCCAGGTGTTTTCAATAAAACAAGCTGGGTAAAAGTAATGCAATACAGATTTGCTGAATGTGATGATGGCTTTAGGGAATTTGCTATTAAAACAACACACAGGAATTGCACACGTGTCTCCAGGTTTATAATGTGCCTGGGAATCCATAAACAGGAAGAGAGTTTTTAACTACGTTAATTTTTGCATGTATTTAAATGCTGTAGCATCCCTGCGACTGTGATTTGAACAGAAATGGTGGCTCTGCAGGTGTGTAAGCACACAGATATTGCATCGGGTGAAATCCTCGGTTTATTGAAATTAATACTAACCTTGCAACTAACTTCAACAGGGATTTTGAGCACAAACAGATTATGTTAGACAAGATCATATTAGGTCCCAGCAGATCAAAAACCACGCTGAGCTGAATAAAACAGAAAGAGGAGGACTGACAGGCAAAGCCATGGACACGCAGCCGTGTGGACAGCTTCTCCTGAGCTGTGAAAGCCAGTAGGTTCAACTGGAAGAGTCACCACTCTCCTCAATTAATTCCTACGAAAAAGACTGTGATATTGGTCAAAAGCGAAGTTACCTCCTCTCTCCTCCCAAGGGTCATTTCACAGGGCACTTGCAGAGTGAAGCCACAACCTTGGTGCAGACCTTTTCACCACCACCAAGATTAAACGCTCAGTTCATAGTCGGTGTGAACGAAACCGAATGGCCACGTGCTTCTCAGATTGGCTCACTAATACCGATCGAGTTAAAATAAAAGTTATTCTGATTAACCCCCTTCTGTTGTCTTCCCCTCGGGGAGTCGCACTCCCACTCCAAAAGGCTGGAAATACACTCTTCTTATTAAATCACATTCAATTACAACAGTATTTATTAAAACCAATAATGCAACTGGTAAGAATCCCCCTGTGCTTGTTTCTAGGTATTTAAATTAAGTTAAATGCACAATAAACTTTGCATTGTTTCAATTTACATGACCCCAGAGTCTTTAGACATCCCGTAGGCAAAATTCACAGACTTATAAACTGCTATTAAACATGAACATATGGTGGACTCGACGTCCTGTGCTGTTGCTGCTCTTACAGAGGGTTGTGAAGTGCCTTGCTGCCTCTAAATCCACTAAAGCAGCCTTACACCAAGCCAAAATCCCCCTTCATCCCAAGGAAAGGTGCTTTATTTCCAGCAACAGCTCCAGTAAAACAGTGACAGTCCCACCGCTAAGGCATTCATTTTCCATATGTCCTGGCATGCGTTAGGCTCTGGATGCACCCCTGGACCAGCACTTTCCATAGCAGATTCACCTATGGCCTCATCATCTGGACCACTACCACAACTCACAGACCTCAGAGCCTACCAGGGGGATGGATTTGCACAGGCTCAGTAACATGAGAAAGTCTCTTTACAGAAGGTATCCCCTAGACTGCAGCTGAGGAGGTGCTTCTCATGGCTTCTTCCAGTACTGTCTCACTAACTGCTCGCAGGGTGGTACCCAGGCTCCCTCACCGACCCGAAAAATCCAACTGCTCGTATTCAAGAATAGATTCCTCACATTCACTTGCCATCCCCTCTCACTCCTGTATAAGCCACTGCTCTGCATCAGCTTTGCTTGGTTTTCCATTCAGAACAGAAACAAATCACTGAATTTCTCTGGCCAATTCTTGACCCCGCTCTTCTTTCTGCCTTCTCCCTTTTGAGCCCCATTGCGAGATTCAATTCAATATCGCATTCGGGCAAATATCCAGTTTCAGCCCATTCCCTTGGCAATTCTGCCCATAACGTTTCTCTCAGGTTCAAAGGTTCCCCGAGTCACTTTTCACATCAGATTTTAACATTTTACACATCTTTCGCTGCAGAAATGCCACTTAGTTTCCCCGATAAAGACTAATTTGAGTCCTACACTAAAAGCAAAGCCTAAACTACACACAGTATAACACATCTTCCTTGTACAACAGAAAGTTCAGGCAGTATTTTCTGAGAACTCACAAATAGGGTCATTTGTCATTTTATGAGTTAAAATCAATTGAAAATGGGTTGGTAGCAACCTTCCTTAGACCCTATTCTAACCATATCTTCACCCCGCAGGCACAACTTAAGAGGAAAACATCATTTAAAAGACCAATTTAATCTGTTCCAGGACTTGAAAAAGAATAAAACCCCATTATTCACTCACCATAATTATATAGATATTACATGACCTCAGTACAGAACAGAGTCAAGATTCTTTGGGTGAACTGATTGTGCATTTCCATTCCTTAACATGTTTGATTTCTTTTAAGGTTAACCTTAACTCTAGATACACTGCATTTATTAAGTTTGTTTTAGAATAATTTCAATATTGTGCCTAAACGACGACACCCTGTCATGTGCCCAGCCCTAAATTACTTTCACGCACTGTAATCCTTATCTGCATTTTAATAAAAGTTTGAGTTTGGAATATGTTTAAATTATCCATTTGCAGAACACACAGAAAATTCAAGTTTACGTTGACTCTATGACTCTTAGGAAACCTTTATTCGAAGTTGAATCACCTTTCAATGTGCCCGTTCCTGTCTATTTTGCTTTGCTAAGTCCCCACCTCACTTCAGGGGCTTGAGAGTGTCCAACCAAACTCATTTCTTCCTCTGAAAACCAGGACCATACTGTTCCTGCTTCTGCCATCTGCTTCCTATGGAGCTTTGCTCTCCTCCTATATAGAAAACCTTGCAAAAACTCATTCTACTTCTAGCAACCAAACTCAACACCACGATATTTGTGTAATACGCTGGCACAGAAAGAAGAACACTATTTATTCAGTCATCTACACGATCACCTGTAGTACCTGGATTTGTCACTAATGGTCTCTCCCCAAGCACTGATTAAGTCACATACCGCTTATCTTCTGACAGCAAGCATTACATGGTAAAACTCAAAGAATGAAAATAATAATCCTAACCCATCTCACAAGAATTTTAAAATGTCCTTGCCATTAATCACTAGGCTCCTTTCAACAAACTTTATCTGGCAGCAAGACAAATCACCAAAGCCAGAGCCTGTATCTATATTAAAAATAGAAGACCACAGGAAATTTCCCCAAAGAAATCTGGTACAAAGACATAAAACATATTCTACTTATTAATTTTGACATTTTTTCCTCTAGCTGAACAGTATCATAACCATGAACTGCGTGTAACAGATGTGGGCTATCCATATCTGAAATGGATAACAGCACATAATAATAGCTTCTAAGGTCAAAAAGGATCATTAGACCACCTAATCTGACCTCTCATATAACACAGACAACATCATTTCACTCATCTGACCCTCAGCTGAACTTCAAAATGGGAGCTACGCAGCTTATGTATTCCCTTAAGGCTTATTTTCCTGAAGACACAGGGAGATGGGGTGTAGAATGTTCCAGTGGTGGCTCACACTCTGACATCCAACCTTGAGTTATCTGGTTGCAACCTCCCCTCTGTTGGGTCTTTCTTTTCCCCCTTTCTCTGTTGCAGTGAAGATCCCCATAGCACCTGGCACTGCCCTGGCACTGCCTCTGGGCGAAGGCTTTTACCATGGTCATCAATCACCACTTCATCTGATTTGATAAACTAAGCAGAATAAACTCCATAATTTTAAGATCTCTCACTGAAAAGCATTGTCTCCATTACTCTGACTACTCCAGTCATTTTACTCAGCTCTTCTGGAGGCACAGATATCCTCTCCAAGATCTCATGGACCATGACAGAAGTCACTGATTTCTTTTTTTTTTCCTCTTGTTTCCTTTTGCTGTCAAAGACCAATTATTTCATTAAGGCATCATCCAACCCCAAACTTAAACAGTCATTTCTGAAGAGAAGGCTCTGGGGAGATCTTATTGAGGCCTTCCAGTCCCTAAAGGGGGCCTACAGGAGAGCTGGGGAAGGACTTTTTACTAGGGCATGTAGTGACAGGACGAGGGGGAATGGCTTTAAACTGGAAGCGGGCAGGTTTAGATTAAACATTAGGAAGAAGTTTTTCCCTTTGAGGGTGGTGAGGCACTGGCACAGGTTGCCCAGAGAGGTTGTTGAGGCCCCATCCCTGGAGGTGTTCAAGGCCAGGCTGGACGTGGCCTTGGGCAACCTGGTCTAGTGGGAGGTGGCCCTGCCCATGGCAGGGAGGTTAGAACTTGATGATATTCAAGGTCCTTTCCAACCTAAACCATTCTATGATTCTATGAAAATACAAGCATAGGTCTATAGAAATAAGAATTGGGCTTAAATGGCTGTTACAGCTTGAGCCCAAAAGACCAAGACGTTTCCATACACCCAATACCATACTGTCTGCTATCATCCTTCACGCCTGTAAACTTTACTATCCTCTTTGATTCTTAATCACCGACCAGCTTGGCAGGCTGCAGTGTCCAGCAGCTATGAAACGCATGGGAAAACAAAGGAGAAGTGGGCTGCTGTCAACTGCTTTAGTTCACCTCAGAAAGAGCAAAAATTAGCAGACACTCAATGTTGCATCCTGTGACAGTAACTGTCGGCAGAGAAGGATGACGAAAAACAAAGGTAAATTTATACTTACAGTATGCTGCTTGTTTTTAAGCTGCAGATGTAATGATTATGCAAGTCCCTCATTTCATAAAGTCTTAATAGTCTGTGGCATTTGTTTTCTTATCCTCCACTACTGAAAGCTCTTCGTGCTGCCATCTGCTTCCAAAGGTCCATCTCCCCCCTTCCTTGGACTGAGCAATAGCCTCCTCCTCCTGCCGGCCTTACTTTTCAGCCAAAATCCAAACCAAACCAAAAAAAACCCCAACCCTGGCTAGCTATAATGCTGAGGTGAGGAAAAACCATCTGCAAGCTTTTAAAAGCTCACGCGCACGCACACAGAGATTAAATAAAGAAACCATTTCAAAGTGAAAGCTATAATAAGAACAGTTTGCATTAAAGTCAGAAAAAACTTATGGCAGGAGGCCTGGAACAACCGACGGCAAAGGAAGAAGCATCCTCTCCATTATTTTTTTTCTTTTGATAACTCAAATACAGATTTCTTATATATATATAAAAAAAGGGGGGGTTAGCAATTGCTAGCCATAAATACAAGGGACCACGGTGACGTTAGAGGAAGCATTTTCCTCTGGTCTGGTCCACCTCTGGAAGGTGCCACTGCTCATTTAGTTTCCAGCTGCTGGAGGGAAAGAAACTCAATGAGCTAGACCAAAAACAGAACTGGTTTTGGGATGTTGCAGGAGATGAGCATTTTTTAACCTTTTTACTGAAAATTCTTTGCAAAACCAAGGAAGTCAGCAAACTTGACCATGCATATAGATCAACAAACATGGTGTCTATGAACCGACACATTGTTTGACTACGGAGACTTGTTATACTAAAATTATAACAAATAACTGTGCATGGTGAAGTCAACATGTACTACACGCAACTGTTTGGCTTCATCAGCACCGTCCCCGCGTCCCGCCTGGGCTCACCCCAAGCGACTTCCCAAGTGTGCAAAACCCAACTGCTACACTGCTCGCGACTCCCTCCTGTCCACACACAGTTTTGCGGTACCATAGCACCCTCTGAGGTCAGCAAGAGCCTTTTATCTGGGATTTCTTTACTGGAAAGGTTTTCCGAGCTTGAAGTCTACCATAAAAGACCATGAAGAAAACTCAGAAACATGGTCACAGGCAATTGCCAGTGACTCACCTCACGTGAGAGAAATTATTAATATTAGCTCAATTATATCTTACAAATTTTATCTTCCGCTCCTTTGCCTTGCCAAGGAAAGGCAGATGGTAAGTCAGCCTACAACTAAGACATGAAAAAGGAAAAAAAAAAAAAACCTTCAAGACAAATAAGTGCAAACTGACCTACTTCCTCCAAACGAGAGTTTTCAAGAGTTCTGGGTTTTAATTACAGTTCTATTAAAGCCATGGCTCCTCAAAAACTTCTAAAAATATTAGAAAGGACTAATTTAAAAACTCAGCAAAACGACAGACACAAGGAGGGCTGGACTGAACCAAACCATGAGTTCATGTTTGCTGCTGCTTGGCGCCAGATGTAAGGCTACACCATGAGCACAGGGAGACCTCCCTGGGCAGACCTTACCAGCTTCTGGCAACCTAAAATTAAGAGGATTCCTGAGCCATGAGAAATAGCTGTTTCTTGGTAAGTAATAGCTCTCGAAAGGCTTTCCATCCATGACTTTCTGTAGCCCTTTTGTGCACCCATTTCAGTTCCCGGCACACGGCTCAGCCAGTGTTGCAGAGCCGGGCGACCCCAACATGTGCTGGGGAAAACGTGCTCCCCCCTTGTTTTCTCCAAACTTGCTGCCTGGTTATTTCATTCAACGTCCCTAGAACTTTTAGCAGGCACACCGGTGAAAAATCCCTCCTTTCCACCTTCTCTTTTTGCCACTTCGGAAATGCCACCTCCGGCATTCCACCCCGTGTTACCTCTCTACAAACCGCAGTCCCCGTCCATTTAATTTCCTCTCCACGAAAGCCATTCCACGCACGTGAGCATCACTGTCGCCCTGCTGCAGCTCCCCTGTTGCCATATCCTTTTGATCTAGCGATGGGTGTGTTTTTACACGCATTTCTTATTTTTTCAGAGTCTCACTGTCTTGGCAAAAGGGTAATACCGATGACTCAGCCTCGCACGGTGCACACACAGACGTATGCATTTGCTCACACGCTCCAGAAGGGGAATGTGCACTTCAAGTCCATTCACCGTTAACGTACATGCTTTGGGCTGTGGCACTCTGCTCCTCCGCACTTTGCCAAACTTAAACGATTCAGTATTTAAGCTTTTGTACTGGAGATCTGTATCACAGCAAATTAATTATCACCACTCTTTATTTCAGGCCTAAGCAAAACCAGCCACTATTTTTCTTGATGGAAAACTTTGTTTTGTAAATTCGGTGAGGAAAATGTCGATTTTCATGGGATGAGTAGAGATGCATTTGTGTTTGACTCATCAGGACACTCTTGTTGTCTGTCATGGTTTAACTCCAACTAGCAGCTAGGATGACACAGCCACTGGCACAGTTTTCCTCCTTCTCCCAGAAGGGCAGAGAAAAGGGGGAGAAAAGGAGGGGAAACAAAAGGGAATAAAACCCTTGCAGGTTGAGATAGAGACAGTTTAAATAGAACAATAACAGAAAAGGAATAGTAGTAGTAGTAGTAGCAGCAGCAGCAGCAGCAGTAGTAGTAGTAGTCGTCACTCCCAAGGTCGTCATCATTCTCACCACCCGGTGAATTGGCACCGTCCCAAGCAGTAATCGTGGATTCCCCCCCCACCTCCCAACCAACCTCCATTTATATACTGAGCATGGCATCTATGGTACAGAATATTCCATTGGCCATTTTGTTGTTCTGTCTGTGCTCCTTCCCAGCTTCTACAGGAAGCCAAAGAGTCCTTGAAAAGCATAAACACTGCTTAGCAACAACTAAAACAATATACATTATTGACATGCCTTTCACAGGAATCCCTAGGAAGAAAATTACCTCTTTGCCAGCAGAAAACAGGACGGTGTCTGAGCTGCAGATTCAGGGTGAGATGTCCCCATAATTCGTGCTCCGGCTGCAGCAGTGCCAGTCACTGCACAGGGGGGCAGTGGTATTTTTATACGGTATATTAAGTGGTGTATGATCATAGAATCATAGAATCATTTAGGTCAGAAAATACTTTTAAGATCATCGAGTCCAACTGTAAACGTAACACTGCCAAGTCCACCACTAAACTGTGTCCCTCAGCACCACTTCTACATCTTTTAAATACCTCCAGGGATGGTGTCTCAACCACTTCCCTGGGCAGCCTGGTCCAGTGCTTGATCAGGAAAGGGAAAATGTGGGCGCACTGGATTGGAGACAGAGATGGACTAGGACAGACAAATGAGATTGGGACAATGAGGGGTGAAGGCTTGTCACAACCCTTTTCCCCACACCTGGGACTGGAATCCGTAAATCTCACTCTCACCACTTCAGAGTGCCTGCAAGTATCCGCAAAACCCATAGGCAGGTCTTACCCCCTGCTAGCCCCACAGGGCTTTCCAAAACATAGGGGAATAATATTAATAAGAACAACAACAACAACAATAATAATAACAAGAAAGAATGATAAGTCTGCAAAGTCAAGCAGTCTAACTTTGAAAATGCCAGCAGTTGTGATCGTACAAAACTTAACTCATTCCTGATTCACACGTTTATTTTTTCCCAGCAGCTTCTGTCTTGGTTTAGGCACCAGAATGTAAGACTGTTCCTAGACTTGGGTCCCACAGTACCATCCCAACATCAACATACGTGTTCCCTCGCCACACACAAACTCAATTTAAATTATCAGCACAGTAATTCACTGTTTATTGCCTAGCACACAAAGGCATCCCGGCTCCTATCCCTATACAAAGGAAAAAATAACAGGAGTAACAATAGGAAAACCCTAGAAACCCTTTTTTAGTGCCTCTGTGTGAGAAGACACCAGTGTGGTGCTATACAAGGACGTATAGGATAGAAGAGCAGCGTGTACACACACATGCACAGGGCTCCAGATACAGGCTCACCCACAGGACCCAGCAGTAGAAAAGCAAAAAGAGGCCAAGAAAGCAACTGCCTACAAAACAAAATGCGTCTTCTCCTTTCCTTAACACAATGCATCACTTCTGCCATAGCGTTACAATTTTGTTGTTTCCAAGTTTCAGTTATTTTCATTTCTCTTTTGAAACTGGGCAAGAGATGAGGGACCTCTTCTATAAAATGCTTCTGTGTACTATATTAAGAAGCTCATTTGCACTTTAAAAATCCTGGTGGTGTTACTGGGTTTGCTTGAACTTTGCAGTGCAAAGCAAGCGGGAGTCTCTCAAGACTTTCAAGCCTCAAATATAATTCCATTAGCAGTTTTATTAGCAGTTTACCCACGTACATGCAAAATAAATTGATTTAGCACCTTAGTCCTGAGATACCAAAATCTAAATGGAGAGTTTTTTCTTCTTCTATTGTATCCTGTCTGCAAATATTAGTTACCATAACAGAATATCACGTAAATCAAATAACCGCCTCTTTTTCATAATCACGCTGGCAGCTGCAGTGCCATGTTTCAATGGCTATCCACTGGAACTCATTAAGAAAGCATTATGTATAGTAAATTAAAATGCAGGGTCTATGATCTGCAGACAAAAGGATGACAAAGCTTATCAAATGTGTGCTGTAGACTTCTCATTAACTTGGGGCTTTAAATGGCATTGTCCTCTCCGAGCAGGTTACTGTGCTCGACCATCTTTCTGTTTGTAATGAGCAGTCTGTATTTGGCCTCATGGAAATTGCTCTGAAGAAAAAGCTGTGTTCCTAAATCAAAATAAGACAAAATTTTGACTGGCATGAGATTGAACCGTCTGTCTAGAAACTTGGTCATTGCTGTTCATGCGTTTGGAGAGCACCAGCAAATAGTTTGACTCACGGCAATGGGTGCTAAGCAAAGATGAGCAGCGTTTGTGAGGACTTTTCTTTGGAACCCCTCATAACTTTGGGGAAGCAAGAAATGCAGCACGGCAGCAAATGTAAGGACAGCCAAGAGCACGGTCCCACCAAAACCACCACTAAACCTCCCCAAGTCCATAGGAGGGTTTCTTCTCTGTCCTTAAAGGAGACTGTGACCAGAATCTGACCCTTTCTACTTGAAAGCCAAGGAGGTTCACTCTTTCTGCTTCTCCTTTCCCTAACACAGCTCCGGGCTGCTTCAGCATCACACTCCCAATGCTTCAGCAGCAACGCTGCAAGGGATGGATGCACGAGGCTTTCAGAGCAACACGGGAAAGTTAGTCATACATTGCATAGAGTTAATTCCTTAAGCAAATCAAACCCCATCCTTGTCTTGTAAAATGTCATGGGTTAGTGACACACCGTGGCAGTCTTATGTTTTTCACTCTGATTTTGTGTTACGGATGATTGTCTTTTACATTACAGATGGTGCACAAAGCATCTACACCCCGCAACACGATAAGCTATTGTGAAAACAACCTGAAATCCCAACAGCTGACACACATTTTCACAAGTTTAACACAGGGATGCACAGAGCATTTGTCAGTGCATCTGACAGATGCATAATTAGCTTTGCCCATAAGCTTTGCCATAATACTGCTGGACTTGCACTGAACATGACAGTGCAGACAACACTGGTTTGCTTCAGTACATCTCTGATTTCCCCAATGACAGCTCCCTTCAAAGAACATCATTCATTCACCAGAAAATTAAAAAATACATCAACAAACTGCCCAGACCATGGCAAGTGCTTAATTATCTACAACCTCTTTAATAGGATCGACATTGATGGTCCTTGCCTCACCTCCAAAAAGAAAAAGAAATCATTTATTAAAACCAGTCATCGAATATTCATCTGAGCTGCAAAATTCATGAGCAGAAAAAGGTAGGGAAGGAATAAGTGGGACAGGAACGTTAATAACTGCTGTTTAAACACTAACAAGTCAACATGTCTTAGACCTTAATAATTGAAGGAGAAAATTATCTATTTTCAATGGATTTTTCTATCTATTTTCAATGCATCTGAGTAATTTCTTTTTGTTACTTTCCAATGCTAGGCATGCTGACAAGCAGTGCTATGTAAAATAGAGCACAGTAGCAGGAGAAATAGCACACGGCAGTGTCATGTCTTAAAACTACACAACAGTTTAGCATCTGTTCAGATGCCAACACAAAAAGAGGTTTCCCATTACAGAGCAGCCACCACATTGTCAACAAAGAAATCTCCAGGAGCTTCCAGCTTCCAGCTCCACCAGCATTCCCAAACCTGGATTAAGACACTGGCAAGACAAATGTATTCCTATGGTCACCCCATTTCCACGTGCCTCCCTCCTGCAGGCTCTGCACGGCAGGCAGGTTGCCGGCCAATCAATCCAACTGGGTGCCCACATGGAAGTGACCTCCTGAGCTCTCCCTATTTTCCACCGTTGGCTCTTCAAAAGACACTGCCCAGACCTGATGCTGGCACGAGCCACAGGCAGTCATCTTCCCGCATCACTTTGGCCTCTCTGCATCTCTGCATGTGGACTGTCATCACCCACAGGATGGACTTCCCAGAGCCCAACTACACCAAGTCTTCAGATATTAAAATGAACAGGCACAGATGGGATCCCAATTCATTTAAGTTTGTTCCTAACTCCACGGCATTGGTATTAAGCAAGTACTTCTGCTCAACGTAAAGGCATCAGAGGCTCTCAGGTGGAGGATGCTGAGCAGATGCTCCCTTGCCTCAGCCTGCACACCACACCAGCTGGTGGGACAGGGCACCTACAGCCTGTGTAGCTTCCAACTCCTCTGCAGTAAAGCCAAAACTGTGATCCTGAACGTTATCAGAGTCCTCCTTGAGTCAAACTTCTGGAGAACTCTGCTGTGTGGCCAGAGACCACATATGAGTGTGTCAGTCCACCCTGGAGAAAAGGGCTTTGGTCAGACCACATCAACTCTTCACACCGATTAGCTCCTAAAGACCCATAAAGTCCTGCTCCTCAATACCATCTACAATTACTTAATCGCATTGGTTTTTTCCTTCCCTTCCCTCCCCTCTCTTGGCTGTTTTCTACTGTGAGACTGAGAAGGTCTTTGTATTCATTCACATTTAAGGGAGATAACAACATAGCCAGAGCAGGAACATGAAAATGAAGATTAGAGCCCCTGAGCTTTGCTAAATGAGTGAGGGTTATACAAGCATTATAGCTTTCTCCACTGGGCACAGATGTGACTGACAATGTGGAGTCATTACTGCTCTTCTTAAATACTCGTAGGACATTACTTAATATTGACTGACAGCATGGAGGCTACGAGACCCTATAGAAACAAAGACAGGAGAAACCTGCTGATGTGAGGCTCTCCTGCAATTTGGCACACGCTTAACAATTCACATGCTGCCTAACTTTTTGAGAGGTTTTTACCTCATTGCTGAACTGAGCCGAAAGATTTGGAAAACATCAGTAACAGAGATAATTTTGATGCCAATAACACTGGAAAAACATAAGAATTACTGACAGCTTAAAAGTTCTAGGCAGTACAGGCCATTAATATAGCAGGACAGAAAAAAAGGTAGGTTTTCCAAGAAAATAGTTTTGACTATGGGATGGGCAAAAGAAATAGAAGAGACGACAAGACTCAGTCAGCCCTTCGTCAGCCTCCAAGTCGAAACAGGCTTTTGCATTTTCACAGCGCTAGCACGTTGTGAACATCCCTGTGCCCCTGAATCATGGGTGGAAAGCCAAGCAATGCGCAAATGCTGAGCAGTGCTTCTGGAGAAGGAGGAGGAAGAGGAGGAGGAGGAGGCAGAGCTGGGGGGCTGTCCTGCCCAGCACTTCTCTGGCATTTGATGGTCATCCCTTGCCCTGGGGCCTTCCCATGGAAGAAATGTCCTGCTCCCTGCATCACCCAGCTGCCCAGGAGCCCTGTCCAGGTGAACAGGCCAGACTGCTCAAGGGAGGACCAGAGGTTGCAAATGCCTATCCAAAACACAGACAAATGTTTCTGTCACAACAACCTTAGGAAGATCAAAGAAGAGGAAAGAAATGGCTTCAGAAATAGAATCATAGAATAGTTTGAGTTAGAAGGGACCTTTAAAGATCATCTAGTCCAATCCCCCTGCCACGAGCAGGGACATCTTCAATTAGATCAGGTTGCTCAGAGCCCCATCCAACCTGACCTTAAATGTTTCCAGGGATGGGGCAGCTATAACCTCTCTGGGCAACCTCTGCCAGTGCTTCATGACCCTCATTGTAAAAAATTTCTTCCTTATATCTAGTCTAAATCTACCTTCTTTTAATTTAAAACCATTACCCCTTGTCCTATTGCCACAGCCCTGCTGAAAAGTTTGTCCCGATCTTTCCTGTAGCCCTCTTAGGGGTGGGATGAACTCGAGGATACTGCAAGACCTGCATTTGGAGATTTCATGTGGATTTTTCAAGACTTTATGCATCTGGGGACTTGGTTGGGTGCGTGCCCCCCCATGTACAGGGCACCAGCATTCAGTCTTGCTCACCACACATACAAAACCGGGCCCCTGTGGAGTTAATCGCCAGGCAAGGGCTCAACCTTCCTGACAGAGTGAATACTGAAAACAGTAAAAACACTCAGTGGTTTTAATCTGCATGGATCTCCTTGGGGACCTAAGGAGGCCAAAGCAAAGCTGAGCTGAGCCATGCCATCAGACAACGATGACACCGCTGTGCCTGAGGCATTTTATTGGTTATGACCCTGGGTCATAGCAAGCAGACTTTAAAAATATTCAGATGTGCAGGCTGATTTGTAAACATTTTCTTTTTTCTTGTGGGTGTCACTAGATGGCAGAGCCCATCACCAGGCTTCCTAATGACACATTCCTACATCTTTCAATATTTGGATTTCAATTAAGCCATAAATTCCTGGGGGGGGCAGTGGCTATCTCTGGGGTAATTACGAAATCAATGTCCTTTAAAACAAAGAAAGCTTATAGGTTAATGATATGAATGATCGACCCACCTTAATACACTCCATGTTTGGGATGATGACATAAATTTAACCTTTGACTCAAAACATTATTTAACATACTATGCTTGAAGACTGAGGATCCCCTGAAAAGGCACTATCTGGTGTTACAAGTGACCCAAAGGTCTGAATCTCCCCAACACTCTGAAGCAAAGGCAACCAAGATCCCAAGCTCCTCACACTCAGAAGCTTTGCATTACCAGTGCAAAGCAAACCACTGCAACCCGGATGGTTAATCTGCAGCTCATTTATGGGCTGAAGTTATTGACAGCCGAAGATGGAAAGGAAAAGTCACCAGCACCAGACAACCTGGGAAGCAACCTGCACAAATCCCAGCATGAAAACTTTGCAGAGGCTCTGTCCTGCCATTATTTAATCCCCCTGGGCTGAAAACAAGTTTTAACAAACTGCTACCTTATTGTGTAAGACCCATTAAAAATATTAATAATAAGGAGTCCATATTCAAGAGGTCGAACCGCATCCTTGGCAAGTCCTGGCATCCACAGGGAACTCCCTCACCGTTTGGGGAAGGAGCTTTGGTGCAGGGCTGAATGCCTCCTCTGGCTCCAAGTTTGGTCTCCAACAGACGATTGCCAGTCACCACAATTTAAATACACACGTACAGAGATGCATACAGAGGTAGAACATACACATGTGCAGGAACAGAAGAGAGTAGCTCAGCCACTAAGTACTACTAGGAATGAGAAATTGCTGGAAACCAGCAGACTCCTGCCGTGCACGTCTCTGGGTTGTTTTCTGTTTGTTTCTACCATTAAAGGTTGCCCTTCATAATATAATTTACTGTAGGAAGCTGTATGTCAACTGATTGTTAAAGCTCTCAGAAAGGAAGACAGTGGCAATCTTTATGTCAGTCAGTTCAGCTGGAAAATTTTGGCTTTTCCAAAAAAAAAAAAAAAAAAAAAAAAGGGGTTTACACAGCTTGTGGAAAATTGTTCTCCAGGAAATTAAACCTGTGTAACACCTTCATGCTATTAGTCTACTTGCCAATTACTTCCCTCCCCATGATTACAAAGTGCTCAGAGAAATGAACCATGATGGAAAAATGACACGTGTCTGCTATATGTGATAGCCCATCATTACCCTGCTCGTGACAAGTAAAAGCCCTTGTGTTTCAAGAACAACAACTTCTTTTTTCATAAATGCTGCCTGTTGGGACAGCCAAGTGTGCCAAATCCTCCTTGCTCCCCAGCACTGCGGATGGCCAAGGAGGACCATCAGGATGATGGTCTCCTTCCTACCCCAGGATGCCTAGGGCTGCCGGGAAGGCTCCGCACACCAGGGTCTTCCCACATTGCAGGCGCTTCTTTCTTCAGAGCAAAAGCAAAAAGGAATCCAGTCATCCCTTCCAAACCATCAATTTTAATTAGTATCTCTGGTGTCAGTGAAAGTAGCACCATACTTAAATCCAGGGATTATAGACACAGTGATGGGTGACCCAGCTGAATCCAGCAATACCACAACAAAAGCTCAAAGAGCCTAAAGAGACACTTGAGGTAGAAGATACACCTTTGAAATCCAATCCTACACGGCCCCTTAAGGATGCCTACATTGAACCCTTCAGGATATGACCAGAATTGGTCAACCGTAGAAATAAATGGCGATATGGAACCAGTGATCCCAGCGCATCTTTGCTGGATTTGGCTCTAGTGGTCAGCATCATGGGGGCCCACGTCAATACCCATAAAGAAAAAAGTCAATTTCAGATAAAAACAAGCCAGCTGTGTTACTGACTCGATCTCTCTCCAGAAAACTGCTGCTCTAGAGTATTCACTTTAGGACTATTTACTCCTAAGTACTGACTTTTGATTTCATTTGCCCCAGAATTTCTTTTGCTGCCTGAGGAAAGGTGGCTCTGGTCACTGAGTGCATCCAGAGCTGTCATGGGATTTTCTGCTGGAGAGAATCGTGTCTCTTTAACCTTTCTCCTCTTTTTATTTTTTTTCTTTTTTTTTCTTTTTTTTTGTTTTTTTTTTTTTCTTATATTCAACTCCTTCACAGAGCTCATCAGAAAAGCCTACTAGTCATAATTAAGCATGTAAATCGCCTTAGCTAAACAAAACAAAATAGCTCCTTGAATATGCACAATACACAACGCAGTTTTGAAGGACATGAGGACAGCTGACAGTATCTTGAGTTTGTAAGTGCTGTGGCCACTAGAAAAGAAAAGAAAAAAAAAAGCGTGAAAATGCATATTCACCATTTAACGGTGTATCAGAATCTGCCAGAACACCAAGAAGCGGGAGCATTTGCTAGCAAACCCTCTGAGGAATGAATGGCTCCGTGAAATGATTGAAGTTATTAGTCTTTCATCTTTCTGCCTGCTAGACTGAAGCCCGGGTTAGCAGCGACAGCAAACACGGCTCTCGTGGGGCACAGGTGGCAGCATCAGCACAGACCTAAGCTGAAAGGGCACGGAAGAAATACTGTTCTTTCTGCAGGCTACCCTTGCCATGCCAAATTTTCGAGATGAAGCAACCGTAAATGTTTGCTCTGCATTGATGACATGGACCCATGTATGGGAGAGAAATTCTGTGAGCTGAGGTGTCCTTTTCCTCTTGAATGTAAATTTCCTTTTAAATATAAATCCGAGAACAAAACGAAATTGTACACGCACAAGAAATCGTTCCAACCTGTGCCCAGATACACTAAACTTCCATGCATTTTCTCAGCTGATGCCTTCGTCACTCATTTCTGGGCACATGACTTGCCATCCCCATTTTGAATGATTTTACCAGAAAAGCTTTCACAAGGCCTTATGCTACTCTGTGCAGCTTCTCCCTCCTGTGCCCCCTCCCCAGGCTCTCTCCAGTACCCAATTAGTCCCTTGGCTGTGATTCTCAGATCCTTCAACCAGTTTATTTCATCTTCACTACACCTCAGTTTAAAATAGCTTAAAAATACTCTTTAAGTAAAAATAATACATCTATACAATCTTTGATTTTCGTATCTATATCAATGTGGTGCCCTCAGCAAGCAATACCTCTCAGTACGTGGATGTGAGGATAACGGTATCAAAGTTATCGATAGCAATGGGGTTTCTCCCTCCAGTGCACAGTTCTACACAGCCATACACAGATACCTCTGCAAACAGGCTAAAGCTAAAACTCTGCAAGCTGCCATTAAATTGATGTCCCAACTGCTCACCTGGCACAAGCAGATTCATAACTCTCCCTGGGGCTGCTAAAGTAGGTTATTTAAGGATGTGGAGTTTTTTCTGCAGGTTTGGAGGCTATGTGAGGCTCGCAAGGCTCCACCGCTTTACAGGGAATGAGACACAGGGGCTGGCAGTGTCAGGATCGTTCGAGCACAGGAGCTGGAGCACAAGCATGGCTTAGAAAAGCAACCACCACCTTCATTATGGCCCAGACATCACTGTTTCCAAATCATCTTCCAATGGCACAGTCTACCGGTTGTATATAGGTGTAGAAAAACCCTATTACTTTAAAGATTTCATAGTAAGTGGCAAGACTTCTCTCTGAGTAGGAAGGAGTGTTGTTGAAAGATGCTGATATATACGTTTCAGGTGATGCGAGAATCACAGAACGGCCCAGTTTGGAAGGGACCTCCAAAGATAATCTGGTCTAACCTTCCAGGGGAAATAGCGCCTAGATGAGATCACCTAACACCCTGTCTGGTCACATCTTGAAAACCCTCAGTGATGGGGACTCTACCATCTCCCTGGCGAGGTTGTTCCAACAAGTGAGTGTTCTCACTGTAAAAAATTTCTTTCTTATATGTAAACTGAAGAGCTCTTCCATTGTCTTCTCACCACTGTAGCCCAACTGGCAGAAGACAGGTCTCCCCTATCCCCCAATTTATTTTTATAAATCCCTGCACAATTCTCTTTCACCTGGAGTATGTCACCGTACAAAATATGAAACTGTGTATTTTACAACAAGAACAAAAGTATCAATCTGGAGTCCTCATTTTTAATCTTTTAAATGATGGGGTTTGTTGTTATTCACAGATAGAGAATGTATAAAGCCACATGCATGCAATTATACTATGTCTTATACTGCCTGTTTCCTAAATTATTTTCCCTTGGGACAGGATATTATACCGTTACTATATTTGTTCTCCCGTTATTTATATTTCTTCAGATTTATTGCAAAAATCCTGCAACACATTATAAGTTTCTGGCTAGGAGTGGAATTTTTCTGAGAGAAATGTTTTGTTACATTTTGTTAGAAGTGCAATTACAAAAATATAAACATGCAATTTACATACAATAGATATTAAAAAAGTCAGCGTGTAACCCACTTAAAATATTTGGCAGGATATCTATCTAAACTGTTTCAATTTAATGCAGATGTGTCCTAACAAATAAAATGTGTTTTGAAATCTGTCATCATCCCCAGCCAGATAATCAGTTGTCCATATCCTTAAACTGCTGCATATTTAGCATTATAAAAAATGTTGAGGACAGTGATAACAACACTATTAATCATTCTTTATTTACCTCATGTTCATCCCTCTGATCTGCTCCTGGTGATATACTCACTCGGTAAAAATTAGCAAATGCCCACCTAAAATTTGCAAAACCCCCAAATATTAATTATACCCAAACAGACAACATCAATACAGAAAAAAAGAACAAGAAGTAGAACAGTACCTCATGCTACCAGATGAACAACTGCTCTTTCAATGATTTTTAAATGGGATTGAATACAGGAAAATTATTTGAAGGCCTAGTGGGATATATAGACTAACTTCATCACCTAGAAGCACGTGCAGTCAAGACCTATTTTCGGCTCTCTCACCAATGTTCCCGCCTCCACTGACCTCAGGTCTGGACCTGCATGACTTCAGCCACACCAGTCCCTCACTGTCTCTGGAGGGGCCCTCTTAATTCTCAGGAGCTGCGCAGGATCAGGAAGACAGAGGTAAAAACTGGGCTAACACCACCTTCCTAAGGTTTTCACGTTTCCTTTGTGCTTGCAATTTAATTCAAATATGAAGACAATAAAAAAAAAGAAAACCCAGCAAACCACCTCTGCATCCAAAGCCTGCTGAATTCCACACAAGTCTTTGCTCTCTTTCTGGTGGGTTTTGACATGAGCTCGCCTATGGTTTTAACTCCCAGGCGCATCCTCCAGTGGTCTCCTGGACTAAACCCATCCAGCTCCTGCACGCCCACAGCCTCTCCTGGGCAGGCAGGGGCTGCTCCAGGCCATACCCTGGCCACTGGGGTCCAGGTGACACCCTCGGCAGCATCCCCCTGCTTGTTTTAAAAATGAAGGGCTTGATGAAGCTGTATTTAATGAAGCTGTATTTAAATAGTAACATATGGCCTCTTCCTCTATTGTTCCAACTTTCTGTTATGTCAGAAACG
The DNA here is from genome assembly GCF_000708025.1 of Charadrius vociferus. Taxonomy (NCBI): domain Eukaryota; kingdom Metazoa; phylum Chordata; class Aves; order Charadriiformes; family Charadriidae; genus Charadrius; species Charadrius vociferus. The sequence goes on from NW_009647680.1 coordinate 3,328,288, forward strand.
TTGATGTTCACACGCTGGCAGTAATTTTAGTGATTTGGGGTTGTTTCATTTACCAAGACAGAACTTTCATGCAGTTCAACAAAGTTCAGCTGTACAAGGTGCCTGAGAGTGATGCCTGTGCCATGAGCAGCTGCCTCAGGGATTTTCACAGGTCAGCAGCAAGTGCATTTCAGGAATTTCAGTTACTGACATCGTCTGACAAGTGCCCGACTGCTGGGCAAAAAAAGGGAAAGGTCATTTTTAGGAATGAAAAACATTGTTTTGCATATTTTTTTCCCTAATGTTATTACAAAGTCTCATAACTGCCATGCAAAAATAAGGCAGAGAAATTATTCTTTCAGGAAACCAAACCAGTTTTCCCTGACAAAATTCCACAGCCAGACGGAAGGGGGGTAATTACAGAGCACAGCACATTTGTGGAAAGACCCATTAAAGACAACAGAGGTGCTTGATCCATACAAGTTTCCATTTGGGTCTTTGCAAAGACCGCAAACCTTTCTTTGCTCCACATCAACAGCCCGTGCAACAAGACCTGCAGCTGGTCCCACGCAAGCTGGCCATGACCCTCCTGTCCCAGGCGTGGCAAGGAACCACCCCCCAGCCACAGCCAAAATCCCACGCAAAACGGAAATGAAGCCCAAATTAAGCTCAGCTGGACAACGGGAACCCAAGTCACCCCCTGGCATCACTGGTAGGGCACCTTCCCAAGACGCTGGCTTGCTGGGGTCTCGGTGCAGTCAACGGTGATTTAAGGTTGAGGTGCGATCCACGCCCAGTGTTGAACACATCTGAGCAGTGTTTACTGTCTCCTGGTGATGATTTACGGGGTTTGATTTCCCATTTTTCATTATGACCAAAAGTGAGATTAAAATGTTTCAGAGGCAACTGCTTGTATTAATCTCTGCAGCAGAGGCCGGGAGCGGAGCTGTCACTCGGGGAAGGGATGGCATCCCGGCTGCCAGCACCGCTACAAGGCACGAATCATTAAAAGCAAATACCTTCTCATAAGATAGACTGGAGACGGGGAGAATCGCGGCCAGCCAAAGAGGGTTTCTGAACGGTAGCCAACACACACACAAAAGCAGCCAAAATTCACTGACCATCCTCTGCTGATTTCGTCTCAGAAAGAAGGGGAAAAAAAGAAAGCAGTAAAACAATACCAACGCTTTGTATAAGAATAGCACATGCATTTTAAATATCTGTTTTTAAATCACCTGTTCCTTTGCGCCTAATAAGGAGCAAAAATTAAAGCACTGGCAGGATTAATAAGCTGAGTTGGAGGGAGTCGCTTTGGTGAGACACCACGAAAGTTCAGCTCCAAATATGGAGCGGTGAGATGTGGAAAGAGACGGGCGAGCAGCGGGCAACCTCTCCGCTCCCTCCCAGCCCGAGCCAGGCTCGGCAGGGAGAATTTATCTTATCTTTCCAGGGTGAAGAGACAGGAAAAAAGAAAGAGAGAGAACATCAAAGTAACTTCTCGCTAGACTTCAAACCGCACAATAATATCCTCTCCATGTGGGAGAAAAGAGAAAAAAAAAAGCCCAAACCCACCAGCTCACAAGTCACTTGCTTACTTTCAAGAGATTTTGCAAATACCTGAACAATCACAGTTATTAACAGTAGCTACATTTGAGTGCCTGATCCACCGCAGTAAGAAATGCAGCTCAGAGGGGAGTTCAGTGTGCTGAACATCAAAACTAAATAAATCGTAATTATAGACTGCTCTGCTCTGTTGCAAAGGGAGACAAACGTTGCTTTCTCTGCCTCTCTGCCCACCCCCCTGCCTGACACCACTTTTTCTTTTTCATTCCTGAAAATAAGAAAATAAAAACAAAAGCATTTACTGTAATAATTTACTGCCGAGGTCAAGAATGTGCTCCAGGGGTGGTAGTGGCAAAGAGGAACTACAGTGGGAATACAAACAGATACTTTCCTCCTAAACTGCTTTGATGTGCCATTCCTAGGAAGACTGGCTTTCTTCCCTTTATAGCTTTGGGCCTGTGAAGACTTTACACTTTTTTTTTTCTTCTTCCCCCTTTTTTTTTTTTTCCTCCCAGATATCCTTAACGCAGGAGCCTTTCGCAACCTCACAGTAATAACAAACAGGAGATGAAAAATCCATGTGCCGCCTTATCAAAGCCATCTGCAGAATTTAAGCTTTCATTTTAAAATAAAAATTAAGCTTCTAGCCTTTAAAGGTCGTAGAGATAACCTTCTCTACGTGAACTGATCCACAGCCATTCTCTATTTCTACTTTCCTTTGTCAGATTTTCTTGAGGTCCATAACTGCTCCCTGTAGTCAAACTGACTATTTGGGGAAAACTGTTTCACAGATAATGTCATCTGGTCTTTCCCAAGTGAAATAGCATCGGTTTCTCACTGCTGATGTTTAAAGCTGATAAGCAGAAGCAAAGCAAGGCTTTCGCTGGAATCTCCACAGATTCACAAGACAAAAACCCTGGACATCTATAACATATCTGTATCTGAGCTCAACACCATGAGTCTCATTATAGTTCACCAAGAGAATAGACCAGTTTTGGGTGGGATTCACCTCACCAACCTCCCAGGCCTGCAGGCAGAGCCAGGCGCTTCTAGGTGCAACTCCTCAGACACATTTCACACACTGACCTTAAGGTGAACTACTCTCAAGATGCTTGAGGCTGAAAGAAAAAATAGCCCTGGTGCTCACAGCTCCTACTGGAGACACAGCAGGGAAATTATTAGGGAAGATCTGGCAAAAATGACTGCCCCAGATGACAGATGAGCCCTGCTGCAGAGATGAAATTTTTCCAAGTTCTCCATTAATCACACTGGGGAAAAACGTCTCCTCCCTTCAAACGGCCATCGCTGTGATCTTGACCACAGAAACAAGCCTCCCTGGCCACACTGGACCAAGCATTCGTTCATCATGTTCAGTCTCTTATCTCCAAATGAGGTCCCTCTCTCTCCAGGGAACAGACAAGAAGAAAAAACTCAACCAAACAAATTAAAAAAAAAAAAAAACAAAAACCAAAAGACAAAGAAAGACCCACAACATCCCCAGGTAATTATGTATTGAAAAAAAGAAAGTGGAGATTCATCCATTCTGATTCTGGGAGAAAACAAGTTTGAGAGGAGAATCACGGATTTGATTTTATTTATCAGCAGCACAGAGGGTCTCAAGTATTAAAAATTTCCTGAAGGCTAGAGAAGTAATCTTCACTCTCCTCAAGGGCCATTAAGGGCCAGGATGAGCAGGTGGATATATGACTTCTAGATTTCAAGGTCAAGAGCACAAAGCGCAACCGCCCAGTAATATATATATCCTTTTCTTTTTCCCAAATAACTAATCCTTTTTAAAGCCTCCAAGCCATGAGTCCATCACCTTCCTTTGCAACCATTCTGACAATTAATGACTTTTATTAGTAAGTAGCAGTCCTATTTCAAAGTAAAACATTTCTCACATTAATTTTCAGTGATTGGATTTTGTCATGCTTTCACCAGCAGAACCACAAAGATGCCAGCCTTCAATAACTCTTCTATGTGTATCCACGTGGACGGATGAAGACACCAAGCAACCTTCTCTTTCATAAAAGCAAATACTCTGAGATCTTTGCTTTTGTATCTTTTTGCAGTGATTGAAGTCTCCTCTGGTCTCTGCTCAATACTGCACTGCTAGCAACAGAACATGATAAAAGTTTTTTTGTTGTGGGCAGTTTGGAGATAGAATCTCAGCAGCTTGTTTTATGCATCAGAGGACTGAAGTAGCTCTTTTTGCCCACACTGGCAAATAACCTCTTCATTTTTAGCACCCTCACCTATCTTTGTCATCTGCAAAGATTTCATACCATTGTCTAGGTTGCTGCCAAAAATATTAAGCAGCATCAGCCCAAGAACTGTTCCCATAAGTATCTAGTGAGAAACAATCTCCTCACTGATATCCTCCCCCTAACAATGACATTTTGACACACGTCACCAAACCAGTTTTTAACCTATCTAGTATGCACTGTTCTGTCTACACAAGTTGAATCAAAGGATCTGGTGGCACCAAGTCCAAAGCTTTATAGAAATTTAAGTACACTGTAGAGCAGACTTCATGTTATCCAACACATCTCAATCCTGGACTGGCAGAGTGATATCAAGGGACCTTTTGCTTTACGTAACAAAAAGGTAAAGTACGGAAGAAGATGCAGAAAAGGGAGTAAAAACCCCCTAAAATAGTGCCCAAAAAGCAGGTGTCAAGAACTGAGGGAAATAAAGAAGAAAATGCCAGCAAATTCAGAGTAGAATTGAACATTTTATTCACAATAAGAGTTAAAAAAAAAAACAACATCATATTAATCTGTAAGTTGGTCCATTGTTTCCTAGACCAAAACTGCCTAAGCTATGTGTGCTATCATGAAGCTGAAAGAATCACTGAGTAATATATTGTTTCTATTTTTCAGAAAGATGAATAATGGTCCTTTCAGGTCTTAAATTCCATGACTTTGTAAGACAGAATAAGCCTATGCCTATATCAGCAACAGTATGATGCTCTTGGAGAGGGTCTGTACAGCAAAGTAATGGGTACTGAGGAGCCCAAAGCCATATTCTGCACCAAGTGAACGCCCTCCAGCCTGCTCCCACGGCTACGTGTTCACACTGCTGGAGTGCACCAGGTGCGTATCTCCCAGTTCAGTTCTCCAAAAAGGAAGCAGGTTTGGGCCCTGCGAGAAAACTCCCCAACCGGAACGAAAGCCCAGTAAGTGGAGACAACTAGATTTGCTTTTAAAAGTACCTCTTGATCCAAACACACCCATGCACATATATACAGCCCAAAGAGTTGAAGGGGGGTGAAGGCTGGATGCAAAAGGTGAGCAGAGATCACTAAAGTAACAGAATCATAGAATGGCTTGGGTTGGAAGGGACCTTAAAGATCATCAAGTTCCAACCCCCCTGCCATGGGCAGGGACACCTCCCACCAGACCAGGTTGCTCAAAGCCCCATCCAGCCTGGCCTTGAACACCTCCAGGGATGGGGCAGCCACAGCTTCCCTGGGAAACCTGTGCCAGGGTCTCACCACCCTAACAGTGAAGAATTTATATCTAATCTAAATCTCCCCTCTTTTAGTTTAAAACCGTTACCCCTTGTCCTATCGCTGATAAAGAGTCCCTCTCCAGCTTTCTTGTAGGCCCCCTTTAGATACTGAAAGGCGGCTATAAGGTCTTCCTGGAGCCTTCTCTTTTCCAGGCTGAACAACCCCAACTCTCTCAGCCTGTTGAGCTGAATGTTTTAAGAGCTGGGAAAAGCATTTCTTTATTAGTGTGACATTTTGGGACTGACTCCATATTGACAAAGTTTAAAGCTATTAGTAACAGACAGAAATAAGAGAACATCATTAATAAGCTTATCAGCAACAAAAATATCTACAAGACACAACTGGCACGGGGTCCAACCACATCAGCCATTGTAGAAATGGTGGGATGCTGCCTCAAAGGGAGTGAACAGCCTGGTGATCTAATCTCAGGATATTAAAATATAGGTACCTCTGCCCGAATCTGTGAGAATTACATTTATTTTTGTCATGCATATCCCCCAGGATGTGCCCAAGCACTCACTCCCACAGCTCACCACCTCCTGTAACCATCGTGTAGGAGAGGAACGTGGTCTCACCACAAAGCCCTCAATGCAGATGAGAAAGAAGCATAAGGCACTTACTTGGACTAAAACTCCCACTAAATACCACAGTATTTCCAAACACTTTTTTCCCCAGCTTTAAGCCAATTTGTTTTTCTTTTCTTTTTTTTTTTTCTTTCTTTTTTCTGGTACTCTTTGTCTGAAATTTTCTGAGTTTTGGCCAATATATTTCATTATTTCTATTTTTACCACAAACAAAAAAGGCATGATCCACAGACTGGGGTACACCCCCTCTTTTCTTTTTTTTCTGGCTTTCAAAGCAACCATTTTCTCCATTAGATCATATTTGTTTGCTTTAGGCTTCAGAAATAAATAGCAGATGACATTATGCTGCAGTTACTGTATGTGTTTGCTTTAGCCATTTTTGTATTTACTGCAATGGAAATTTACATGGGTGAATGTTTCTCCATATGCTAATGACCCTTCAATTTATTATACACCCTGGAAATGATGTGCCCCTTGTTTCTGGAGGTAACCCCACACCGTTTCCCAAAACTGTGATCAACTGTATGGACCATCCTTACAGTACTTAGGGGTCTGTCCTTATTTTATCTTGTTTTAATTCAAAATCTTTGTGAATTTGCCAGTGTTCCCTTCACCCAGTCCTCCTTAAGGGATGGGAAGGAAACAGGCCTGGGTTAGTAAAAGCTGAAATGTTGTATTTAAACAATTCTCACAGGATCCCATTGGAAAACAAAAGAAAACAACAAAACCCTCAAATGAACAAAGCTCAGGCTTGCCCTGCTGTCAGCGTTCTTTGCTGCTCCATGACACAGCACACTCTAGAAACCTTCTCTGAAGAAATGCAAAAATAATAATAATAATAATAATAAATAAAAAAAATCACAAAAATCAAAAATCCCAGCACAGAACAACATCCTCGAGGACCCTCCTAAGGAAAGCCACCAACGGTGGCTCCAGCCATCCTCTAGACATGGTCTTCTGCCACAGAGGGTCTGAAGGCTTTGACTCAAAGCAGTCAAAAGTGTGGGAAGAAGAACTGAGGTCCAACTGATGGGCAAGGCTTCGGACAATTTTACAGCAGCCAAACATCTGATTTCCCTCAGAGCAGATGCTGTTTGTATGTGTTGGAGCGGTGGCAGCGTCTTCTTCACCCACCTCCCCACCCAGCACCCTGCTCCTCATAACAGCCTCCAGGTCCCAGGCTTGTCCTTAGGGGAGAGAGAACAACATGTCCTCTCTCTCTCTCTCTTTCTCTCTCCTCGTAAAGCAGGACTGTAAAAGAAGGAGCCCATAATAGATGCTTCTCTTCAGTCCTGCTTTTGCCCCTCCAGCAGAAGAGATGTGTCTACCATAGGGGTTAAATCAATGAGTGCTGCAGTGAGAGCATCCTCGGGGCCCAGTCCAAAACCACAAATTTAATTCCACCAGGAATACAGGCATAGAGCAGGCATGCATATTTAAAAACAAAAAGCAAAAATGCTACCAAGCAAAACATTTCCCTGCACGCACACACTGCTCCACGTGGGCAGGGAATGAACCGCACAAGACAAATTCACAAATTCTGGCCATCTCACTTAGTGCCCCAGGTCACAGCTATGAGAGCAAGGAGGCAGCTGAGCCACATGATCCAACGATACATTAGAGCATCATAGAATCATAGAATCACTAAGGTTGGAAGGGACCTTTAAGATCATGAAGTCCACCCATCAACCTACCCTGACAAAACCACCTCTAAACCATGTCCCTAAGCACCGCATCTCCCCTTTTTTTAAACCCCTCCAGGGATGGCGAATCCACCACCTCCCTGGGCAGCCTATTCCAATGTTTGATAACCCTTTCAGTGAAAAAATGTTTCCTAATATCCAATCTAAACCTCCCCTGACATAACTTGAATCCATTTCCTCCTGTCCTATCACTTGTCACCAGGGAGAAGAGGTCAGCCCCCACCTCTCTACAACCTCCTTTCAGGTACTTGTAGAGGGTGGTAAGGTCTCCCCTTAGACTCCTCTTCTCCAGGCTAAACAAACCCAGTTCCCTCAGTCGTTCCACATAAGGCTTGTCCTCCAAACCCCTCACCAGCTTTGTTGCCCTTCTCTGGACACGCTCCAACACCTCAATGTCCTTCTTGTAGTGAGGGGCCCAACATTGAACACAGTACTCGAGGTGTGACCTCACCACTGCCGAGTACAGGGGGATGATCACTTCCCTAGTCCTGCTCACCACACTAAATGGTGCTCACCACAACATCATCATTAAGGTCTAATGCATACACAAGGGGACTGCATCTCAGAAGTGCATTTAGATTGGAGGGGAAATAGTCTCATTACAGAAAACCTAAGGACATACAATGGGTAACGTCCTATGGAGTTGTACTTTGTGCAGTACGAGTTTGCATGATCGGGCTAATTTAATCTCATAGCCAATATACAGACTGAGGGTTTTGCAGTGGAGGGAGCAGTGGGAGGGTTCCACTCATTTTTGTTAGTATGCCTAATGGCTTTTGGTGTTAGAGAAATATAAATAACTCTATCATCACGAGGCAGAGATTAGATCTAAAGTATTCCTTGGAATGTGAAAAACATTCTTAGAAAGCTCTGGTTTGAAGCATGTGGATTAAGGCCATTATGTGACACACTGCCCAAAGAAGTGGCATTTCATGCAGGAAAGATTCATAGGAGCATTCTTCACTGAGACAGCAAAGACAACACTTTGCTCTTCAAGAAAAGAAACATATTACTATCTCATCTGGAGCAAGAGGGATTTCACTCTTTAATATGCATGTGAGAAGGCAAATAGCTTATCCTTCAAAGTTTGCTTGTTTCTCCATGTAACAAATGGCAAGCTTCACAGAAAGCTGGTTTTGCTGGTGGCAAGGTTTGTTTGTGTGTTAGGTTTTTTTCTCCTTTTTTTAACAAAAACCCTAAAACTGTCAATGTTACTTTTCTGCTAAGTGATCAGTGATCCATTTAATATCATCTGCTACAGGGCAAAGGAGCCTTAGGTAGGGCTCGTTGAACTTCAACAGGTTCAGTATCAAAGTCTCCGCTGATTCCTTTCTCACTTCCCCCAGTGCATCCTAGAGCAGGATGACTGGCAAGTTGTTAAGCACTGACCACTGGTTTTCCCAGGGTGATGACTCGTAGTAAATACACTCATAGCCAAAGCTCTGATTAACATTTTCTTCAGAATTCTTGACATTGGCATTAATAAGTCTTTTAAAACCTCAGCACCGTGGATCCCCTCTCCCACATCGCTGGCAATGCAATGCTGTCCACAGTGGGAAGATGCCCAAACCCTGGTTTTAGCAGCACAGGATCCCAGTCAGACAGTGTGGTGAAGCCTCTCACTCACGTGTGGGAATGAAGGAGGACTGAAAGGCACAGTGGAGTCTCAACAGCTCAATACTTACCAAAAAAGTGCATTAACTCTGCACTTCTGTACTTGGGATCAGCCTCTCAGTTGTTGATATCTGCTGCTCTCTCTTCTTCATCCATGAATTAAGAGAGGCTCAATTTTAAAAGCTTGTCAACCCCTAACATCATGACAAAGTATAACCACTGCCTCCAAGAGAAAGGCTGAATCTGCAAGAGTAGTTTCCCCCAGGGAAATGGATATTTCGTTGTCCCAACCAATTGACTACAATGGAAACACCATCAAGTCTCAAGTGTACTCTTATCCTGAGAGGGCTCTCATCTCCCTTGTACTGGAGGACCTCACAACAGTTAATGTATTTATCACCAATATCACTTCAGTAAAAAATGCTTTTATCTCTGCTCACAGATAGAAGCACAAATCCATGAAAATACTCAGTACGAAACTTCCTCCGAGATCAGGTGGTGCCTACATACTTTTCAGGGAATCTGGACCTAAATGATTTGCTGAAAGTCGTCCAATGTATTATTTTACAGGGTAAGAAGCAGAGCTCAAAGTCCCCACCCCGCAGCAGTTCATCCTTTCCAGGGGACCCACCGTCCCATGAACAGGAGGCTGAAGGTGACCGGCAAAGTGCAGCCCCCGGGGGCTGAGCACTGCCCACGTCATGTAAATCTGCCCCAAATCAGTTCATGGATGCTTTCCATCATACCCGTGAGCTGGGCAAAGGAGAGAGACTTCAAAAAGTCACAGATGTCTCATCACTGTAGGCAAGGATGTCTTAGGTTCACTCATGACCTGAACTAGAAACTGCTGAATTAATTTCTAAAGAAAACGGGAATTTTTGATGCAAACCCAGAAATAACAGGTAGTACAATTAAAACCCTCTATCTGGTATGAGTTGTTTATTCCTACATTATCTATTTACTCATCATAACCAAGAAAAGATGAAAAAAATAAAATAAGGACCATGAATAAACATTGTACCAAGATTCCAAAGAGTGGCATTAAGTTTGGATCACGCTAAACACAAGTTCTTCATGATCAGTCTAAATAAACTAATCCTAAACCTCTATAACGCTAAGGTATCAATGCTGAAGATCTTTAAGCTTTCTTTACTTGCAGAAGTACCTGGTAGGTCATCAGTTCTCCATCAATAAGAAGTAACTATTTTATCCTACATCTCTACCACACAGTCAGATCTTAGGCTTCCTCTAAACTGAAAACACCAGGTACACACACTGTGTAGCCAACTGAAACATCATCAGCCAACACCTGTCTTGCAAACAGGTTATGAAGTCCTCAAAGTATCTGCTCCCAGTGGTGCTGGGAGACCTTTCAAACAAGGAGAAGTGCAAACAAACCAAAGTATAAAGCACATCACTTTTGATTGTGCAAATACAATGATATAAAATAGCATAATTGATAGAATCGTTACAAAATCAGCTCAAAAAATAGAGCTGCTGCTCTGCATGGTTTTTTTCCCCTCTAAGTGAGCTGCAACAGACTATTCAGCTGGTTCTCCCTCCCCCTCTCCACTTTTCTTTTTCCCTTTTTTTTTTTTTTTAATCCCTTGGGGTAGAGCCAAGAATCTCAATGTGCCACAATAACCACATTTACTTATTTCCAACTCCTGTCTGTAGTATCATATCATATCATCTCAACCTGGCATCAACATGGTGCTCTTCGCCGATGAGCCCAGTAAGGAATCCAATCTGTTCCTCATTATGTGATGCTTGGGAGATATGGGAGGGTAACATAAAACAGGAAGGGGAGAAGGGGGAGCTAACCAGGGCAGCAGCGGACAGAGTGAGAAATGAGAAGCAATGAGCAATGACCGACGAAAGTGTGACGGAGGAATGTGACACTGGGACATAGAAAAAATGAAGAACAAAAAAGGTGATACGATGAGCAAATAGGATGGGTGGGAAAGAGAGAAGTGACAAGACAGCCTGAGTCGGAGGAAGGGGGAATGAGAAACCCTAAAGAAAACAAACCCTCCTGGAACAGAGTCCCATCTCTCCTTAAAGCATACGCTTTCTGAATTCTTGTTCCCAGAACTTAATTCACTGATGGAATTGAAAAAAACCCAACAAAAACAACTTTCAAGGCAGGTGAAAAGTGCTCCCACACCAACCCACTCCCAACAAGCTGTGATTTCATCTAATTGCAAGTGAATAATCAGGTTCCCCTTGGGCAAAATGTTCATGAAAAACCAGAACGAAGTGAGCGAGGGAACACCTGCTTAATGAGCAGGTTTGCCTTTGCAGAAAGGCGGGTGTATAAGTGCATTATGCAGAGCCACAGCAGAGTTTAGGTGTGGGCGTGCGCTTACACAGTCCATTAAGCATAATTTAATTACATTTAAATAATTAATAACGAAGCACATTTTAATTGCATACAATTTCTCTGTTGTGCAATACTGTGCAAAGCCCAACTCACGCACACTCAGCAATGCCAGATCTCAGCGTGCCCAGGCTATACGCGGCCTCCCTGTACCCTTGCCTTCGGACATGGGGTGCAATTAGTCCAACACATGTTATTACATCTCTTGCAGCCCTGCTTCTCATAGGGCACAGAATGGGCACAGCTTCTGAAATAACACTGCCATTCAACATGTGATGCAGCCCCATATCTTGGGCTGCATCAAAAGAAGTGCAGCCAGCAGGTCAAGGGAGGTGATTCTGCCCCTCTACTCCACTCTCGTGAGACCCCACCTGGAGGACTGCATCCAGCTCTGGAGTCCCCGACATAAGAAGGACATGGACCTACTGGAGCGTGTCCAGAGGAGAGCCACAAGGATGATCTGAGGGCTGGAGCACCTCTCCTATGAGGAGAGGCTGAGAGAGTTGGGGCTGTTCAGCCTGGAGAAGAGAAGGCTCTGGGGAGATCTTATTGAGGCCTTCCAGTACCTAAAGGGGGCCTACAGGAGAGCTGGGGAAGGACTTTTTACTAGGGCATGTAGTGACAGGATGAGGGGGAATGGCTTTAAACTGGAAGAGGGCAGGTTTAGATTAAACATTAGGAAGAAGTTTTTCACTTTGAGGGTGGTGAGGCACTGGAACAGGTTGCCCAGAGAGGTTGTTGAGGCCCCGTCCCTGGAGGTGTTCAAGGCCAGGCTGGATGTGGCCTTGGGCAACCTGGTCTTGTGGGAGGTGGCCCTGCCCATGGCAGGGGGGTTGGAACTCGATGATCTTTAAGGTCCTTTCCAACCTAAACCATTCTATGATTCTATGATATTTTTTCATCTGCCGCATTCCACTGTGGGCTGACTAAAAGATAAAGGCAGAGGTAACAAGATCCTGACCATCTAAACTGAGCTTAAACTGACAGTCAGGCAAACGCATGCACGTCATCCCAAAAGCCTGCTCCCTGGTATTGCCAAAACCTACAGGTACCTCCCCAGGGTTTCCTCCTCCGTGCCCCTACAAGGCTCCCTGCTCAGCACACGAATTCAAGGGTCATTCATTCTTCAGGCACAAACCTCTTTTTTTTTTCCCTCTCTCTCTTTTTTTCTTTTTTTTTTTTTTTTTGAGGGGGGGAATACGATAAGGGAATCCAGATGCTTCATTTCATTTGCCTGCTGGAGCTCCATGCTTACCGCTAAGGCTTTATTTAGCTATCAAAAGTATGCAAGTATGGCTCTTGTCCCTATGCTTCAAAGTCTCCCAAAGATTTGGAAAGCAGCTGCTTACTAGGTTTGCCATATACGGTTTGCATGACGGCATGATTAATACGGGTTTCCTTGGAACTAGCTCAGGTTGGTTTCCACATCTCACAGCCAATTAATCAAGAAGCAGAAGAAGCCCTTTCGGGCCAGAGGTTGATACATATAGGAGATTCTGAGCAGAGTGCAAGATAAGGGCACTGAGAGATGCCTGAAGCATCTGCATTACAGGGCAGTGATTATTTCACTCCTTTTGGACACCATCACACTTCTTATGCCAGCTGTGCACAGCCACAGTGGGGCTCCAGGTCAACTAGATGATGTCAAAACCCACCAACACAAAAACATAAGGAGGTCTCTGCTCTATGTGCATACACAAGCAAGCTAGAAATCAAGGCAAGGGACATGACAGGTAACTTGGGGAGAAGTACAGTAAGAATTTGCTGTTAAATTCATAATACTCAAGTTCAGCAAACTCCATCAAACCATGTAAATTGATCTGTACATCACAGGTTAACATACATCTCCCAGCCACTCCCATACTGTGGCCAGTAATTTGTGTTTCGTGGAAGCATTGCTTTAGCCCAACAAAACTAGAGTCGGCAAGACTGTTGGCCTTAATTTGAGAACAGGGAGAAAAATCCAGCACTTTCAATGATATTTTGTTCAATGGATTGTAACTCTGTTAAAAACGTGTCTCACTTTCCATGTGAATTTGTCTGCCCCAGCTTTCAGACACCCCTTCGTGCTATGCCTTTCTCCACTAGATTGAAGAGCTCTTTAGTGCTTAATGTTTTCTCTCCTTGAAGGCCCTTAATGCTTGCAGTAAAGAACTAGCCATTTCAGACAATTTTCCTTTCCAAGCCTGTTATTTCAGAGTAACTGCATACCAAAGTTAAAAATCACAAAAAGTGTCTAGACTGGTGTATTCCTTCTGATAATATGCTTACTAAGCAGGATTACTGGCTAAAGCTCAACTTAGCTGGTCAACTGTATAATACTGTCTTGTTTATTTAATACTATTTCCAAAGGCTTTACAAATTGCCTATATAAAGAAGTCTGTCCGTCACTGAAATTGTCCTCTTCACTGCAAATTGGTAGCTGAGCGAGCCTGAGCAATGCTCTGTAACGGGGAGCGCAGGCAAACGCCAGGCTGCAGCCTGTCCAAATCACAGACTGCCCCTACCCGACACAACCACGGACATCGCTACCTTGCTTTTCCAGGCTACTCCTTGAATAAACATTAACTATCATAGAAGTTATTACATTCCATTGTAACAACAGTCCAAAACCAAGCTGGTATTTTAACCTTAACGCATACCACTCCTACACAAGAAAAGATTTTGCTGATTGCCAGCTGCCTTAAATGCTATACGGAAAACAGCAGTTGTGCTATGCAGGCACATGCACAAACCCACACTTCTCAGAGCTGGGGTTGGTACCACCACCTGGTGTTACGGTTGCCTAAAAATGCCTTATACAAACACTTTTCAATGGCTTACTTGCTACTTGTCCAAATTGTAACCTGTAACGGGCTGAGATTTTCCAGGCCAGGCTGCCTGCATCATGGTCTGTACCTTTGAAATTTATTGAAGACAAAAAAACTACTTCGTTACAACTGATAATAAATCAGATCTGTCTGAAAATTTCTACCGTCCATGTTTTTTGGAAGATGGACTTTGAATTGGCATGGGAGAAGCCTTTGTGTCAGAGATATACTTGATTTTCTCTCTGTTAAAATGCTGTCCGTTTTCTCTCCCAATTACAAGCCTTCAAAAAAATGTTGCTCGCAAATGCTTACTGCTCATTTCCTAAAAGCTCAGAGCTGATGTGTGTGATATCCCTGCACTCCAGGTGTGATCCACTCCTGGAATGAGTGGAATGAATGAAATAGGACATCTCAGACTATTGCTGTTATTGCCTGTACTGTACTTTGCTACCTGTTCGTCCCAGAGCTGAGCGCAGGCGCTGTGCACGCCAGTGCTCTCGGCAGTCTCCTAAGACAGTAAGAAAAAGAAACGTTTCCAAAAATGTACCAATTTTTTTTTTTTTAAAACAAGAAACCTGCAAATGAAGGGGGGAAGAGAACAGGAAGAAGAGGTTGCATCAAGGATGTTGAGGAGGAAAACCAGGGAATGAAAACCTGAGAAGCAAGAAGAGGAGATTTGGGACTGTAAGTACAGGAGGGAGATGGGACTCCCACAAAAACAAGAATGCTGTTTTCTGGACATCGGAGAAAAAGAGGTCTGTGACTGCGAGCCAAGGAAGGAAAAGGGTGCAGTTGTAGAGTCTGGTAAGGAAGGCCCTGGAAAGCAAAGAACGCCCTGCTGAGGAGGACGGGACTGGAACAAAAAGCCTAAATAGTGCAAAGTGCAGATCACTAGGCTGGACAGATGAGCCAGAAGAGAGGACAGAGAGGACAAGAGGAGGAGAGGGTAAAAAGAGCTATACCAGGGAGAGTCAGAAAAAGCCTGTGCCTAATAAGCTCTCACTTAAGAGTCTACAGTGAGAAAATTCCAGAATCTTAGTATTTCTAGGAAAAGAACTGTGAAGTGCAATGAAAATGCAGGTTGCATCAATGCCTAACACAAGACAGTCTGTTAGTAATGGATTTACCATATATCGCTGCCACACAAGGGTATTCCCTTTATGTTTTTCTTTCCAAACCAAGGGAACCAGATGCTGAAAACTCTGCCAAAATAACAAAATCCCTATTGCAAGATCAAGTGCTAGAAAACAGAATTTAGCTTCCACCTTCTTTTGACCCTGAGCTCTTCCCACCATGATCACTTTCTCTTTGCCTGCGGGCGATGAGGCTGCTCTCAGACAGGACCACAGTGCTGCGTGGGTTTGCTGTCCACAAGGATGCTCATGCCGCTTGTTGCACAAGCTGGAAAGCAGGCAGGGAGGAGGAAAGGGGGTTGGAAGAAGAGAAGCTCAGTTGAAAGCTCCATGGGCAACTGCATCCCAGCCTCTCTTCTGCCACAGACATGTCCTCTGAACCAAGGGCCTCACAGGCAGCTTCTACCCACACACACAACACCTCCCACCTACCCAGCAACTCCAGACCTGGTGGTTCTCACCAGCTCAGCTGGCAGAAGCTCTTCCCAGCACATTTCCAGTGCTTTCTAGCACTATGTGTTCAGACAAGTCAGACACCTGAAATAATCTACAGAAAGAAGCCTTTCGGGAGTTTAATCTTTCACTATTCAAACTGTTCTATAAACTTCAAATAATAACGGCCACACTTGGAATATGGAGGTGGAAAATGTTAAACAGTCATTCAAAACCCAAGCACCACTCAAGGAGGGGAGAGAATACGGTAAGCTGCTCACAGCAAAAACAATTACATGATTCTTTAAACTCAAACCTGCCCATCCCACGGGGCACAAGGAGGCAGGGCATAACAGGCAGCCTTCACCCCGCCACGACGTAACTCTGAGCACTTGCCTTCACCACTTAAAAATCTTCTTTTAACATAATTCTTTGCAAAGGGTAAGCAAAAGATGCCAAATGACAGACAACCTGGCTCCTTCAGGACTGCAACAACTTTCATTTTATTTAATTTAGGCAAAATAATAAATGCATATCATTGTTTTGAAATTTACCTGCCCAAACCTAGCCACAAGTCGTGTTTGCTTTTACTATGAGACATCATTTTCTAACAGGAAAGCAGAATTATCTGATAGGAAACACAGCTCATGTAGCACAAGCAAGTTATTAAATGGAGTCCAACTGGGCACATGATGAGCAATCCCGAAAACACAATTCAAGGGGGTAAAACACCACCATGCAACTGAGCATAATAACCTGCTTGCAAGGCTTAGAGACTGCGTGGGATACAAATAATTTTAAATCAATTGAGTTACTGTTTCTTGGCAATTTGATAGAAAGGAGAAACAGTGTAATTGGCAATCAAGCACTCCTTTGGGAGCTTCCAAACAGCCAGCTGGATTTGTAAATGCATGTTAATCTGCTGGGGCCAAATCCTGCAGGCGCTTAAAGCAGTGGGGCAAATTGCACGCTGGGTGTAAATTACTCCGAACAGGGATGTAAGCAGTAACGGAGTACAACTCGCATGTCAAAGGAATGATGCTTTTGTCCCTAAAAGTAAACACAAACCTGCTTTCAGTCCCCTGCCAAAACAGAGTTCATTGAATGTAATCAAGCACAGATCTGCTCACCCTTCACTTGCTAAGCAGTAACCAAATATAGCTCAGGGACGAATATGCCGTCTGCATGATTAATTAGCTGGCTTCTTTATCTAACTTGCCTTCAACCTTTATATGCTTAATATCTATTTATTAAATCAATGAGCTTATGTGTAAAACCACATCCATTAGTTTATTTTAAGTCACTATATATAGACTGGATTTCATTGCAGGAGCAAACAGCGTGGGCGAACTTCAGCAGTGAGCTGGATCGAGTACCTGGGAGGAGCGTGGGGGGGCACAGATGCTGATCTCAGCTCGAAAGGACACCCATTGCTCCTGTCCTTTAAGGGCTGCTTCAGGGTTTGTTTTGAAAACACAACATTCCAACTAAGCTAATAACCTTACTACATTCCTGGAAAAAATTTCCGTCTCGTATT
This sequence comes from Charadrius vociferus, assembly GCF_000708025.1. Classification (NCBI taxonomy): domain Eukaryota; kingdom Metazoa; phylum Chordata; class Aves; order Charadriiformes; family Charadriidae; genus Charadrius; species Charadrius vociferus. The sequence continues at coordinate 3,345,537 of NW_009647680.1, forward strand.
GATTGTCTTTATTTGATAAACACAAAATTTACCTAATGTCCCATGCTGTGAAGGAAGATGAACTAAAAGTGACCTTTCTTGCTTACCAATCAAGACTGTTTAGATGAACAAATTCAAAGAGAAATTACCTTCAAAGGGAAAGATGTTTCTTGCCCATGACTGCTTCTCAAAACCATCCAACCATCCATCTCATACCCAACTTAGGGGTGATGGCATTGCCTCCCACAGAGGCCTCTCTCTCCTCATTCTGGCAAGAGCCCAGATGACTACCTAAGATTACGCATTTAACTTCCAGATGGCTAAAGTCAGGTGAGATTAATCCCACCCCACCCTGGCATGTCCCTGAAGAAAGGGCACACCTTGCACAGAGCATCTCCAAAGAGCTTCACTTTGGTGGATTACTGACAGAAGTCCCACTTTTACATAAAATCAGTGAAGGTTTCTGCTGGCTTTTTTTATCCATTTATCTCCTCCAACTGTCCTGAAAAGGAGAGACAGTGCTGAGTCCTAGTCCCATCGCTGTTTCTTGAGAGGTGTTTGAAGTCACTCATAAAACCAGACCTTATAGCTGTAGGGCCAGGCATCCTGCAGATAAATTCTCCAACGTTGCTCAGAGAGGCTGTGGGATGCCAAGCGGCCGAGCAAGGCCAGCATCTTCTTCATGCCCCCAGGCAGTCTGATATTCCACCTAACCCTGTGCTGGACGTCAGCGGTTTCTGAGGGGGTTTGCAAGCTGATATGGGTCAAATATGAGCCATTTAGGGAATGGGCCCAGCTGACAACTACCATGGGACAGGTACTTCATAAGCAACACAAAAGGTGGGAAGAATTTATTCTTCCCAGGTGAAGAACAATTATAACACGTATCCTGCTCCACAGATGTCTTCTCTGATATAGAACACATGCTCCGAGAGGACAAATTTTCTCTGACCTCATAATATGCATCTCTTCATATTAAACAAGGCAAACTGAAATTCTACAACTGCAAAATAATTCCCGGGGGGGGGGGAAAAAGACCAACACAACAAAACCAACCAATAAACCCCCAGTTTCACATCCTCTAAGAAAGCAAAAACACGTTGGCCATGTGAGTTCCAAAGGTTCAGAGCGAAATTAGCTGCCTCCAGGTGTAGTAATTCAGCAACAGAGAAACTGAAGATGACTTCTGTTATTCCTGAGCCATTTGAGAAAGATTACTTCATCCTGCATCTGGCCTGAGACTGTTATCTGAATGTCTCTCAAGGAAAGTGCTGTAACGTCCACAACAAGTGTTTTAGAACTAAAACAGACTAAACAGTAGAAAATATAACGGGAAGTAAAATACAGCACTTTTTCCCCAGAGATGGCTCTATTACAGCCTTCAGTAGTGCAAAGTACCACAGGATTACTTCCTTTCTCCTGGTTATGATTAAATGCTAATTTGGAAAAATATACCATAAAAAAAAAAGAAACCTTAAGAGTTGAGAAGAGACTCCAATGGTCTCAAAGCCAAGGCCAAACCCCATCACAATCGATACAAGCTGCTGGCTTCCTTTGTTTACGCTTTCTTTTATTTTTTTTTTTATTTTTTTTACTTTCCAATGTTTGTATCTTTTTCTAAGTTTCTTTGCTGGCAAGCCTCCAAATCGTCCCATCCGATCCCTCAGCTCCCTGGAACACTTCCAGCCGCTCCTGCTTTACTCCACCTTTCCCGTAGCTAAAAGCTCAGGTAAGTAAATCCCCCTGGGCCAGGCAGGAGCAGGGCTGCGGGAGCAGCATCCCCCTGGGGCTCCCTGCTTTCCCACAGAGGGATCCAGATGTGGGTGCCCCGGCACAGCCCAGCTGGTCCCTGCCGTTGGGTGACCATTGGTACGGTTCAACCAGGACTCCATAGGGATGGAACCAGCAAGCAGATAGCAAGATGCATCCCTCGGACTCTGACGAGCAGCGTGTAAACGAACAGGCATTGGAGGTTTGGGATGAAAAGTAGGGAAATTAACTTTTTTGCACATACGCATTATAGATACTTGCTAAAGACTGAACTGCTCTGGGAAGCAGAGCTCTGGCCTGGGTCTATCACACTGAAACACAAAACTCGGGAGTCTCCTGAGATGAAGAACAAGAGAAGAGGTCCCCAGAAGACACGGGAGGAGAAGAGGGAAGCGGCATAGGACAGTTTATTTTTGGCTGTGACTAATACAGCATTCAGAGTAAGCGCTTCACACCCAACTTGAAAGAGGAAGAAAAAAAACACATATTCATTTGTCTCTATTAACAACCATAAATACAGTACTTCAGTCTTCTCTTTGACTAACGCTGTGATTAAAAGGTATATCAAAAGAGCAGGGATTTTACATTTGAACCTGAACAGCAGGGATGGAAATCATCTTATTTTAGCTGTTTAAAGATTAGGAAGTCTATTGTAAGGTAACAATTTCAGTTCCCATTATAATTCCTGAAGAAAGAGGCCCCCTATGTGTGCCTCCAGAACACAACTTTTTGGCTTACAACATTAAAATACTATGAATACTGCTGCTGCTAACCTAAGAAATGACAGTGTGAAACAGTCAAAGACCCTACTCACAGTATGGCAGCTATTTGCTCTCCAGAGAATAGAAGACATTTACTCATAGGAAGCTGTATGCAGTGGAGAAACTGGAAACAGTTTGGAATTTTATTCCAAAAATATTTTGCAGCTGGACACACTTTTGTCTTTCTTGCTCTCTTTTCCCGCATCCTTTCTTTCATTTTTTCTTTCTACTAAAACTGAAACTAATTCAATGAATTCACAATTTGGAAGTTAAAACAAATAAAAAATAATAATAATTTTTAACTTTGAGAGTTTCCGAATGAAAAGCTCAGTTTCTCAGTTCATTGCAAAAGTTCAGCTTAAAACATAAGTTAACTACAATACAAAAAATTAAAACCCTGAACTGAAATAGTTGACTTAATCTTGTCCCAAATTTGCTGGATTCCTAGTTTTGGACCAATTCGAGAAGAAAGAGCCTTCAAAATATCAAAGATACCCCTGGGTGAAACCAATTCCTACCAAGAAGGCACATCTGTGGTACCAGCCACTACACTTTGGGGCAAAATAAATGCGGGTAACCAATATTCTTGTTAGTCACTTGGCTTTTTACTTCTACAAACTTCAGCACAGGGATAAAATAGCAATAAAAAACTAACATAGCTCCCTCCCTTGTCTAATAGGATGTACCTGAGCAATCTCTGAACTCAGTCTTTCATTGTACGATGCCAAATGGACTGTGAAATTGTTTACCTTAATGGACAGTGCTAGTTTCTCTTAGAAACAGAATGAAATTTATTGGGTAATCTATACCAAAACCACTGGAATTTATTCATTTTTAGTGAAATTGCTTCTGTCGTTTCTCTGTTCACATGGCCAACAATTCACTTGGGAAGGTGAGAATTTAGCAGCCACATCTGCAGTTTTGTCATGCACAGGCAGTGCCGGTGCAAACCGCTGTGCGTGGAGTGAGAGGAGCTCACCAAAGCCTTGGCACCAACACCCCCCATCATAGGCAACGCGTGCTGCTAAATGAAATACAGGGAACAGCTTCTGGATTTTAATTTAATTACAACTAATCATTTTTCAGTGGCCACACAATTTTATACACTTAAATCTTTAACCAAAAAAAAAAACCAAAACCAACCACAAAACCCACCCAAAAGCAAGTTAAACATAAAATAAAAAATAAAAACTGAAAAATCATCCTGTTTTCATCTGAACCGGATTAGACACAGAATATCTCCAGTTTACTGCCCTTCTTAAAGGATTATATAGGAGGGTCCCTATAGAAATATAAGGAATAATCTGCTCTTTTGAAAGACTGTGCCTGGACAGCAGAAGTCCCGCGTTGGTCTAACCCAGAGCCCAGGAACCACAAGTAGGGTTATGGCAGTGACAAATGGGGTTACAAGCCATCCAGAATTCAATCTCATTTGATGTTTAGGTTATTATTAAGGTAACATAAGGCCACGACAGAAGATAATTCAGAAACCATTGGATGAAACTCTGAAGCACAAGATCCAATATCCCTTCCAAAATTGTTAACATCAACAATGATAAATCTTCATAGCCTTACAAAAAGCCCTTCTAAAATACAGGATACCTTCAAATCACTTCCTGCAAGTTATCAAGCTGATATCAGATGGCAACGTTATCAGCCCAGGGCTATAAATGAAAAAGTCTGTTTCCACAAACAACACCATAAGCCCTTACACACTTCTTCAAATTTCTCTTTGGAAAATGCTGCCAGAAGTAATGCTGCAACACCAGACCAGTACGTGGCATGAGAGGAGGAAACCTCGTCCATAAATCCAGGCACCTCTCTCGAACTTCCAAAGCAGAGAGCTGTGGCATTTGGGTTCTTCTTTATTTCATTTTATTTTTTGAGGGAACAGAAGAGGAAAAGAAATGTGAAATTGCTAAAACTGCTATAAATACCAGATGGAGAAAATAAGGCAAGCTGTAAAAGATGTAGGGTAGAGACAGAAAACAGGGAAAACTCCAGGATAAACGACTCTCTGATTCTCCATCCGCCCTGACTGTCCAACATCATGGCAATACAGCAACCCAGGAACCTCAAAGCATGAAAAATAATGAAAATGGAGAGAAGTTGATTTTCAGTATAATGTAAATGCCACAAATGATACTCTCTAACTTCTGAATAAACAAGTCCAAATCCAAGCAAAATTAGAAGGGAAGAGTTAAAGCTCTCTGCTATTTATTCTCATATAATTTATACAAACAATTTACAGAACATATCCGAGTCATTCCACAAGCTTTGCTTTTAAATCCATCTTCCTTTCAAATTAAAAGGAAATAACATACTTCGACTTCAAATGCATTTAAATTAGGGTCTTAACCTGAAATCTGCTATGGAAAAAAATGCAAGACCTTATCTTAAAATCTGCTGGAATAAAAGCTTCTCTTTCCAGCTCACAAAATTCAGATATGATTCTGGGTGAAAGAGGAGGAGAGAAAAGATTCCCCTTCTCCACTCAAAGGAGACAAAACCATAAAACAAATCTTTTTTTCAGAAAAAATACCGAAGTTCCTACAAAAAAAGAGTAAAATTCTCATCAGACTCCTCTATACTGAAATTATCTTTTTTTCCTCTATAATCTCAGAAACGTAAAACTGTTGCCACGTTTTGCCAAGACTAACAGCCAAACAAAGAGGCCATAATGCACCTAAAATCATGGCAAGAGGAAAATACAGTGAGTAAGAAGAGGTGAGGTCTGTTCAAATCAGATGGCAGCAGAACCAGGGGAAGATCAGGAAAGTCCAATGGACCTAAACACGGAGCTGGTGGGAGAAACAGTTGACCCGTGACTTGATAACTCAAAATTGACTGACAGATGTGCATCATCCCTATATCTCAGCCCACGTGTCCAGAAGGTTAAGAAATTTCTGGACGACGTTACTGTTATTCCCATCATTTTGCCAGCACATCAGCTCCATCAGATGCACTGCTCGTCCTGCCTCCACCCCAGGGCCCAGCTGGCCTCCCCTCCATGGATATACTGCATTTTACCTGGTTGATGTGACTTGGCCACTCAAAATAAACAAATATCAACTAAGACTGTAGACCACAGACCCTAAATGCAAAACCCAAGAGGTCCCTGGGCCTGATTTCCGAGTGAAAGAGGCAAATGTTAAGCAACAAAATTGGAAGTCAGTTTGTATTTGATTTAAGGGTACAATTTCTGTCTAACTATTCTTATACAGCTGAAAGTTCGGTGTCTAGTCCAATCTGTGCAGCCAGGGCAGACAGACAGCCATTTCCAGAGGGCAAACCACCCACAGCATTCCAGAAGGGCCCATTACAGAGGAAGCTCAAATGACTAGATTAGAAACAACACGCAATTTCTAGACAACCAACATCAGGTTAAACATGCGCTACACCATCTGACTGGCAAAACGCGACACCAGCAAGTGTATCAAATACATAATCCAGACCGGGTTGCAAATAAACCTCTTCTTGATGCAGTCTTGCTCCCACAGGTGGGCAGAGCTTTGGTCCCTCCCACCCTATGGGGCTGAGACCGACCTTGTACTCAACACAGAGATGTTAATACCGAGTATCAGAAGCTTATGAGAGATAAAACCAAAGTGTTCTGACACTTACCCTCATATCAGTGTGAAGAAATTTTCTAGTAAATACAATTATTTCAGAGCAACTTCTAATAAAAAAAAAATAATCCGGCTGCTGATTAACATATGCTGATTAACAGTGAAAACTTTCATTACAGGTATCACAAGTCACCTTTTCAGTTCAACATTATCTTAACAACCATGTCTGCTCTCCCGGTGCAATCATTACATTTCACAGCAATCATTAAATGTAGTTTATTTCTGTACATAACTTAGGGAAACTGCCAATTTGCAAAACTGGAATTCCTCACACTTGCCGCTCCTCTCGTATCATAAACTAAGTGTATACATGCAATTTTATTAACAGGTGTTTTATTAGCTTGGGTAAAATAGTTGTGCTGTGGCACTGACACTAAAATTGCTAGAAATTCATTTCAGAAGTATCTCTCTTCATTTGTTTGAAAATCTGCCCTATCGCTAACCGTTTTTTGATTAAACCTTCTATACCACATACCGGCCTTCAACTCAACCTTTTCCTACATTTCAACCTAAATTCACACCAACTTCAACAATTGAATCAGTGAAAAATATTTTCAAATGTTAAAAAAAAAAAAAAAAAAAAAAAAAGAAGTATCTTTCCTATGACAGGACACAGCATTGCCATGATTTGCACTGGGGAAGGGGTCGGAAGTGGCAAGGCAGGTACAGAGGTAGCCAAAGTCACTGGAGAGCTTGGCCCAGGGTTCTGCTGCCTGGGCTGGAGCCCACTGCAGAAGGCAGGATCAGGGAGGGCATCCCATGCCCATAAAGTGAGCAAAATGAGGTCAGGAAGCAAAATGTAGTATGAGATGCTGCCAGGCAAAAAGAAAATGCTGTGAGGGGTAAGAGCAGGCTTGAGTGGAGTTCCCACCCGCCCAGGAGCACTTAAGGAGCTGCCAATGGGATACGCCAATGGGATGGAGGTAGTTAAAGAAGGAGATGGTGTGACTGCCAGCTGAGAGCCTGTGGTGCTAGATCAGTGTGGAGGCACCCTGATGGGCATCTGCAGCAGACTGGCTCCAAAAAAAGAGGAGGTGGAGGGACATATCTTTAAACTGGAAGAAAGCTTCAGTCATAGGTTGTGGTACGCGCAGTGTATTCGCTATGAACAAATCAAAGCTCTCCTTCAGCAAAGCTTTCAGCATGGTTTCCCATAGTCCCTACAGCCTTGTTTAGGGGATCTGTATGGGATAGGGGAACTAAAGGTGGATGAGTAATCGGTTGGACTGCTGGGCTCAAATAACAGAGGTCTGTAGTTCAAAGTGTCCTTGGCTCATCACACATCCATGTGTTCATCATCACTGGTGTTCCTAAAAGGTCAGGATTGGGACCGTTGCTGTTCAAACACAACCTCAATGGTGGGATAAAAACACCCTCAGCAAGTTTAAAAATGACACCAATTTAGGAGGAGCAACAGATACTGTGGAGAGCGCAACACTCGTCAGAGGCACTGCAATAAGATGGAAGAACAGCTGACACAAAAATGGTTGAGAAGAACCATCCAAAAGTTCAATGAAGACCAAAGTCAAGTCCTGAACTGGGATGCACTATGCATCAGTACTGGCTGTGGTCCGCTGGGAGCAGCTTGGAAGAAAAAGTCATGGTGGTCCTGGTGGGCAACAAACTGAGCGTGAGCCAGTGGTGTGTCCATGCAGTGATGACGGTTAATCACACACTGGGCCGCACCATCACAAGGGTAGCCAGCAGAACAAGGGGAGTGAGGTCACATCTGGAATAGCAGGTCCAATTTTAGACTCCCCAGTGTGAGGAGCTAATGACAAACTGGTGTCTATCCAGTAAGACTGTCAGGGGGCCCAAGCCTACAATGTATGAGAAGAGGCTAAGGAGACTGGGATTGTTTAGATTGGAAAGAAAAGGTTAAGGGCGGCAGCAGTGAGTCTCGTTGAAGCCTTCGCCCGTGCAAAGAGAGGCTGTAGAGAAGACAGAGCACAGAGAGGCAACAGTCACGAGTTGCAGCACAAGAAACTCCTGTTAGACATAAGTGAAAACTCACAGCCATGAGTGTGGTTAAGCACTGAAATAGGCTGCCCAGAGGCATTTTCTCAACCAATTTGGACAACGCCTGGAGAAACTGGACCCAACACTGAGATTAGATCAGGTTGGAGCAAGAGGATGGGCTAGAGGACCTCCCAGTCTAAAAGTTTCTGCAATTTTCTGATGTGCTTTGAAATACAGATTGCTGTATTTTCTGAAATACCAGCCCTGAAAATCTCTGTACATTTTCTGTCTTCATTTCTTTGAGCCTCTGCTCCCCATCTGCAATGTGTTAATAACATTAACATCAAGGATGGCGTCCAAGTCCAGATTCAGATTCCTAAATGTAGGTGTCTCCATGTAAGCCAAACACCTACGCTCCCCTCATGCTCAATGAATGTCTTAAAAATCAGTTCCCTCTGCACTGGCATCGAACGCCATTTAAGGTTTCTCAGCATATCTGAGACATCCTCAAGGGACTGACAGATATGACAGAAATTATGCATGGACCAATACTCCTCTGCAGTTCTAGCAAGAGACTGGGTAGGCAGTGCTGGGACATGTGAAACGACGCTGCTGGCCCTTCAGCTGACCAAGTGCAGGTTCATACTCAGAAACCCCTGACATCAAGCCCACGTCTCCACTTGCAAGTCTTAACCTGGGGCTGAATCCTAAACCTAATTTCCACAGCCAGTTAGTGTCGTGATGGAAAGAAATCAAAACACAGTGAGGAGTGAAGAGCATCAAAGGAATCGTAGTTAAATATCATAGAATTTATCCTGTCGGAAAAGATCCTCAAGAATGTTTAAAAATAGTGAATTCTGCCACAATAAATGAATGACAAAACAAATGACAGTCCCCAAGAAACTGTGCTTTGAATAACCAAGACCATGCAAAAATACTATAACTAATAATAATGACCGTATGATTATAGACTGCCCAATAATGCAAACAGAGAGTGGACAGACGGGATTCACACAGGCATTTCCCCAGCTTCTGAGTTGTTTTGACTTTGCAACCTTGATCATACTCTTTTAATGCTCTTTCAGTGTGCAATATTCCAGGCATAATCATGAGTATATGAATACTAAAGGGTGAAGTTTTCAAAGACACTCAGTGTTGGATTAACATTTCTCTCCCTGAAGACCAGGGTAATTTCTTTATGCTTCTGACATCTTCCTCCCCCTCCTCCCCTCCTCGGCTTGAGATTTATAATGTAATTTTATACAGCCTTACTTTTTCTTCTTGAAACCATTCCTGCAGCTTTATGAATTATGTCCATAACATCATGTTCTGAATACCTATTTTAAGGAGTTTCTTTTGTCCTAATAGTTCATACAGAAAATCGGCTGAAGCTGGCAACACTCCAATAAAATCCACATTCAGTTACTCCATTAAGGAAAGAAGTGAGTACTTTTGCATATGCACTACCCTACAATATAAACTAGCACAGAGCTGCGAAATACTGTCATTATTTTACAGCACTGATCTAATTTTCTACTGAATGCCCTAAAATGAAGGGTTTCTTCAGGGTACAAAATACAAGGACTCGAACTTAAAAATGGTAATTTGGCAGCACTTAGGTCTTTTTTAAAAAATTATTTTATTTCCTATCATATTAAATAACACCACCTGACAACAGCTTTACATGCTGAATGAATCCAGGATGCATTTTCTGACTGTAAAGAATGAGAGAGATATAATGTGGCGAGAGACTGGTATTGTGCTCATTAGATCACTAAGCAGCAGCGCTTATAAACAGAATATTTAACTAGACTCTACAAAGACATTCAAATGTAGCTGCCAGAATGTATTTTGAATTTTTCTACCTAATACAAAAATGCAAGAGATGAGAAATTATCTCCCTTTAAAGTGAAAAGTTCAAGGTGAATGTTACCTGATTAACTCACTTTGTTATTAATTAAATTCAATAAAAATCCCAAATATGGCATGCCATCCTTTATTAGCATTTATGCAGAAGTAAGAACCATGCTTATCATTCAGCCAACAAAATTTAGTTATAATTAATAAATTATCAAAGAGTAATAACACAGTGGAGGAAGGAGTTAAGTTCAAAACATGACACTGAAGGGAAAAAAAGCAGTATCTCCTAGTAAGGCTTAAAAACAACATGAGGAAAATTATTACTCTGCAATTTGCATATATTTATTTATACATATATAAAATTTATATATACATACTATACTATTACATACTCTATATGTATTGCATACTATAGAAATAGTAGTTTCTTCAATAGTGCTTAAGATATTTTAAGGGGGAAAATGTTCCTCTAAGAGAAAAATGGTTTATTACTCCCCTCCCAGTTTCAGCTGGACTTTGTTTTTTAATTTAGTCGTTCAATTCTTACCTCTCACCATATGGTGGAAAGATTCATTTATCTGTAATTTGCCAAGAAATGGCCTGGACAGCAGTTGTCTGTGTACTGTCTCCAGTTTCAGCGCTCACGTTAGCCACCTACCACACCTTTTCAGCAGAGAAGACAGGGGCGCGTTCGCATGGAAACTGGGCAGCGTTGCCCTATCCATTCTGGATGTTAACAACGCAGTGCTCTGATTAGCTCAGGGAACTTGGCATCTCTGCTGCTCTGCCAAACTTTTGGTGTATAAGTTGTTTTTCACTTTGAGGGTGGTGAGGCACTGGAACAGTTTGTCCGGAGAGGCTGTTGAGGCTCCATCCCTGGAGGTGTTCAAGGCCAGGCTGGACGTGGCTTTGGGCAACCTGGTCTAGTGGGAGGTGTCCCTGCCCACGGCAGGGGGGTTGGAACTCGATGATCTTCAAGGTCCTTTCCAACCTAAACCATTCTATGATTCTATGATTCTAAGTAAAGAACCACAGTCTTCATAGCTGTCTTCCTTCAACAATACAGACATGAACATTATAGATATTCCATATAAATCTATACTTACATGTAAATGCAAAATTAAATTAGTTGAAAATATTTTTTTTAAGCTCAAAAGAATTAGTCCCCAAGAGGATATGTTCCCGCTATAAGGAACTTTCCATGGTACAACCTTCTTCTAGCATTAGGACAAAGAAGGACCTCTCCAGGTATTTGGGTGGAAGAAGTAATAAAGACTTACTTCACAATTCAGCAAGAATTAATGCCCACTTAATATAAAAGCATTGCCAAAGCTGTGACTTAACAGAAAGCTATAACAGGTATTAATTTGATGTCATCTGTACACAAAGAAGAATCCATTTGTGACCCAAATGTCATGAAAATCAGCATAATTACACACTTTATCGTTCGGGTGATTTTTTCATTAAATTAGGAGTTCAGAGTGTCACTACAGTTTCATCATTCGATTACCTTTATCTCATTGCCTTCCAGCTAAATCTGGAGAACCACATTGAAAGTTAAATACACATACACAAACTGTGAGACATATGAAGGACATTAAAAGCTGAAATACCCCATTTGTCAAGTTTAGGAACTGGTAGTCAACCATAAGGTACCAAGAAGCTACCAAATTATACCACATTGCTGGAATATAAGAAATAGGTATCTCAAACAGGGAGAATGGTACCTTCAAAGGACCAAGGAAACCATCAGGAGAAACACTAAGAAACCCCACCCCATCCCTCCTCAAGGAACGAGACAGTGGTAGCCTCCAAAAAAATGAGAAACCTCCAAATATGTGAGATTTGATTCAAAACATAAACATGCCCCAAGTGAAACAGTTATGAAAAATGTTCCCAGTAAATTTATCCATGAAACAAATCCATCATTCCCATGCAGCATGAAACATTGTATTTGGGAGACAGAGAACTGCATTCCCTCATGGTGCAAGTAATTTGGGAGGCACCATGGTATTTACTTAAGGAATGACTAATTAGGTATGAAGACAAGGGGGGGAAGAAGAGGGGGCCCTCTGACGTGCTAAAAATATAATTATTTAAAAAAAAAATGCATGAACTGCAGCTAGAAACATGGTCTTGGGGAGAGCCCAGGGACATGTCAGGATTCAGCTTCAGCTCTCGGAACTAGCGGTGCGTGAAAGGGATTATTTGTCACCATGCCAGACACTTGGACATCACTGAAGCAATGATAAGGCTGAGGAAGGGGGAGCTGGTGGCAAAAAGGGATTCCCCCTTAATCGGTCCATCGTGCACTCTGGGAAAGAGGGGCAGGTATCTGGGCACAAAGTCACCCTGAGGTGGACGCTGAGAAGGGGGAGCACTCTGCAACCTGAGTGAATATCCAGAAGGATTTATAAGAAAAAGCAGCATGGATTTCTATCCCCTGGCCAAACAAAATCACACATCCCTGTGCTAATAAAAATCTTGCAATGTAAATGGAAGAAGGCCCCACATTTAGGAAATTTTAAACGAGGGCCCAACGTTATAACGTAATAGGTCTGGAAGAGCATAAAATTACCTGTGAGGTCAAGGCAATTTCAATCACTGATTTTTACGACTTCATCAAGTCCTCAAAAAAGTCAGGAACTGAATTATTTCTATTAAAAAAACAAGGCATTCAGCAGGCTTCTGTACACCCACGCATGCACTTATCCAATGTATTAGTCATGTACCCCTACCAAAACAGAATAAAAATATATTTTAACAAATCTTGCACAAAGTCAAAACATAACTCCTTTACAGACATGTTAGTCCACAAATCTGTGCTTTCATTCAACGTAGGCTGCCAGAATCTCTTATGGACATCTATTACACAGATCTGCCAAACCCATAACTCACTTCATGACATTAAGTAATAAATACATAATGCAGACACACATTTGTCCTTTTCAAAATTCAGCTGAAATCCATTTCTTTAGATAAGAGCATGACCTGTCCAAGTCACCTTCCAAAATTCAGAAAATCTCTCTCCACTGAGGCACGCACTCCAATCTTCACGTCCTGGCTCCTACTTGGAACAGGAGCTACGTACATCCAAGCATTTGACATTGAAATAGGAATTTATGACTGCTTTGCGTGCCATTGGCATGTGGAAGTGCCATTCATAAAGCAGACACTCATGGCACGGCTCACTGTACAGGCAGAACCGGAGGACACCAAGATCCATAATTAAAATTTTCACAAGGAAAATACCATGCAGGCTGCTCCTCAGCCCGGGAAGCGCTTCATTTTAACGTGTTTAACCTTATACGATTTCTATTAGCCTGGAGGGTGTCGGGTTAAACTAATGGTGAACTTTGCACTTTCCAAACAGTTACACTCAAGTTGTCTCCTTAAATTTACTTCCATGAAGGGCTGTTGATGCCGAGACAAAAGTTAACATATAAGGAAATACCTGGCTCTGTTCTGCTTAAAAAGGTGAACATTGCCTTTTCGGGGCTAATGTAGCTAGAAAGGGGTCTGTACTATATGACACTTAGAAAACCTCAGGGATACCAGCCCTGCTGATTAGGGCTTCAATTCTGTAGTCAAATGGAGGTCACTGCAGTAGGTGTTTTTCATGGGAAATGATTAGGATGGGGAAGGCTGTAGGGAGGATTTGCAAGAGATGAAAACAAATGACACTGGCCTTGTAATAAAAATTCTGAGTGCAGCAGGGAGGGGAAGATGTATCATCATTAGCTCATTTACCGGTTGTGAACTAGCAAGGGCTCATATCCATGAATCTTTCCACACCACATGCACATTTTTAAGAAGGCTGCGAGCTCTAGCACGCACCCATAAGATCAGACCCAATGATCACACGAGTAATATGCACCCAGAGAGAGAAATAACAGTTGAGCTGGCATACTTCTGAAGTCTGCCATGCTTCAAACGGAGCAAGAGCCACAGCAGACACCTGCGAAAAATGAGGCGTGCTCTGTCGGGGGAACTCTTCCACTGGAATAGGTAGAGCACGTGCCAGCTACTGCTGGGCAAAATTAGGACTAAGCCCAGTGAAGTACTTAGCCCTAGTAAGTTCAAACACAAATTCTGACCCAGAAACACACCAAATCAGGCATGAGGACACTGGCGTTCTTGTGGCTCTTGGCCTTACTACCCATATAGAAACAAGGCTGGATTTTCAAGTCTAACAAAAAAATGATTTAGGAAATCTGACTTTCAGCAGCGCTCGTGTTCCTTCGTTACATGGGCTACTCTGAAGAACAGCAGCAGCACAAGAAGGTTGAGGTTAATAAAAGAAAGAGGAGACGCTGGGTCCGTGCAGGGTGAGACCCCTTCAGGGGGAGCTACCACTCCATCTGCCACCCCTGGAAGGAAAAGCCTGAAGTCATTAGAAGACAGAAAGAGATCACTGCAAGAGAAAATGCAGCAATTCAATGCAAAGATTTATTGGTCTTGTTTTGTGAGTAAAGGCAGAAGACATCGTAGTGCTGGCCCCTTGTAGACAGGAGTGAAGACTTAAGGATCATGCAAAGGAAAGAGAAGAAACAAACAGCAGCTGTGAAAGGAGGAGGAGATGACGTGAGAAAGAGAAATCATTCTCAGTGAGGACATCTTGTTAGGTGATGTAAATTAAAACATTGGCATTTACACAAGGCAAGGCTGGCTGTTTACTTCTTCCCCCATGCTCAGTCACTTCTCTTCCTTAGGTAGGAGCAAGATTGTACTGGTGAAGAGGAGAAGATGGACCCAGCAGGACAGGCCAGTCCTGTGACTGGTTCACTGGATTTGAACTCCGGCAACAGGCATTTGGATTTACAGAGGAATTTAAAAACCTAAACCATACCAACAGAAGGCTCCTCAATACTTAGTGATTGCAAGCTGACTGTGAGCACATCTTTCTTCTCAGTGGCATCTTCTCTCTGGCTCAGTTCTCCATCTACACATTGCTACCCAGATTGAAATACTGCTTTCATAAAGGGCTGATTTCAGTAAAGCTAATCCAATTCCAAAACTCTCAGACAGATATTTAAATCCCACTGGCTTCATTGGGTTAAAAGCACTTAGCCGAATCAGGGCCCCATGCTGGTGGCTGGGACAATAAGAAAACCCATGACAGATAGAGAGGTGCAGAGGACATACCAGAACATCTACGAATCTGCTAGAGAAGGCTTTGGAAGGGAATAAGAGACAGAATTAAAAAATGGGAGAAAGCTTTCTAGTTAATTGAAGATTAAGAAGAAGTAGAAAGAGAAAGTGTAACACAGCTGAAGGTATGATAGGTTCACAGCAGAAGGCAGGAGATTACTTAATAGTCTTACACAATTAAATTAATTCCTTTTAATCTTTTTATACACATTGTAAACAAGATCTCTCTATCCCATGAAAATTACCCTTTAAAGGCTGGGTAAATACATTAACTAATCCTAAAATCCCAGAAATCCCAGTTTAATTTTTTTCTTTTTTTTTGAGAAAACAAAAGCCAAGCAGGGAAGAGCTCTGTAAACAGTTTTGACCTTCAGAGAGCCTGGCACTCTGTTTATTTATTCCAAAAAATGAAACACTGCTTCAAGCAGCTAAGATTAAAAAAAATGGTCATTTAAATGGAAATGGCTACACCTCATTTGCAGTTACCAAGAGGATACACCCTAAACATTCCCAATATTACATGAAGCCCTCAGAGCAGACAACTGGTACCAGCAACCAGAAGTAAAGTCAGGTGAAAGATAAAACTCTCTCTTCTCTTTTTTTTTTTTTTTTTTTTGGAAAACAGTTTAAAAATGGTTTTAAAAAAAAAAACATTTAGCAAGATACAGCAATAGAAGCAAGTTTGATGATGACTCTGAGTTTACTATAGACGATTACTTAATTGCTACTATCCCTTCATGTGCGCATTGGCAAGTATGATAATTCCTGTTGGCACCTTGTACTTATGTCCCAGGTGAAACAGCAGCATCCTGCACCAGCTGGTTTACAGACCCGATGGGTGCTTGTTTGGACATTATGGAGGGACCGAGGCCACCCTCAAGGTCCATCACTGCTATGGTCTGAGCCCTCAGGGCTGCGGGTGCTCAGCACAACCCGACCCCATGCTGGCAGGGAAGGGACCCCACGCTTTCCCAACCACCACCACAACACAGTCCTCTGAATTGCCTCATTTCATTTTCACGGATTGTTTTTCCAGAGGACAATATCCCGATGAATAATCCAAATACGCTACACTATTTCTTTGTAAATTTAATTAAGCGATTGAAGGGAGAGTTAAAACATGCCCATGCAGTGTGGTAATCTACAGCCGCTCTGCCACATCGTGCCTAGGAGAGCAGAAAGGGAAATGAACAGCCACAAAGAAGTTTTATAGTTTTGCCTCCAAATATCTACAGTGGGGAAAATAAAAATCAAGATAGTAAAATATGAAATTGAAAAAATATTGTCGATCTTATTTAGCAAAAGGTATGTAATATAATATAGAGGATACTGTATATGTTTTACTTTGGTCTAAACATGTAGGTAGGTCTGCTCATTTTATATACAGACATACAGGAATTTTGATTACAGCCTAAATAGTTTTGATTCCACCCTAACATCAAGGGTGTAACCCATCACACTCAGCAATACAGAAATCTCAATTAACAACAGAATAGAAGCATTAATTCATTTAGGAATTTCTTCATGAGAACAGAGATATCCATATCTACTGCTTATTGCCCAGTTCCCATTCAACAGAGAAACTATATCTAAGTAAATAACTAGAGATGAAAATGCCAATGCCTCCCAGGGTGAAGAGCTCTGAAGGCAAATCACAGGAAGGTAACAGGATGCAAATATTGTCACTGACAAGAAATGTGGTCTGGAGGATTCTGAGTTGAAGTTTCAGGACAATAAAACTCAAATTCAGCAGCTGCTGCCATAGTATAACAACTGGCAAGACAGTACTTTTTTTTTAATATATTTCTTTTTTATCTGCGATACTGTACATTTTGCTGCCATGACAACTAAACATTTTCTGCCCATCTGTAGGGTGACAGAATGGATGTATACATCTGCTCATGAATCTTGTTTTTAAAAGACAGATAATATTTTCCCAACTTTTTTATGTTTTTAAATCTCCCTTCAAAATGAAGCCGAATATTGTGGCTTCTCTAAAATAGTGGTCCATAAATCACACCACACAGGCAGTATGTTGCCCAGGAGACACTCTTAACATCGCTCATCGCCACCACAAATGAAAAAGTCAAAACGGAGGCGGGGTGACAAGAACCAGGGAACATTACCTTCAGCGCACGTTCCCTCCCTGTGTTGCCTTTGCTTATCAACATTAGCAGTATCACTACCTAGAGACCTACTTCCTTACCGGCTGATTAGAAACACAAAGCCATTTTCACAAAAAAAAAAAAGGACAATGTATGAATGATTAGGGACAGGGAAAGGCACTTTATTGCCGTGTAGTTTAATAATTCCTTAAAGTCTTTGTAATATCTTCCATCCCAAGGCTTCTACATCTTTAGAACACATAATTCAATACATAAATTAACTTCACTGACATCAAGCAACTCAACCAAGGCTGTAACATCACTAATCTTTGCATTTGCTTTGTCCTCAGGCACTTCCATTAAATAAAATCTCCTTTTCTGCACTACCAAGCCCTAACCCTACAGCCAGGCCAGGCTGTGACACTGGCACATGAAATTATTCCCAATCGCAACAAGCAACAGATTCTTGAAATTTTTAGGAAGATTTCCAATTCTGCGCTTCAGCTCCAGATTAGTGAAAAACGGACAATACAAAACAAAAAAGAAAAAAATGGTTCTGGAGTTAAAGTACTTCAACGTGGAGACAACAGGGGGTTTGACAGGGAGTAGCTTGAAATTTAGATTGGACTGGGAAGGGAGACACTCCCACACACTGAAGCAAAAAAAACCCCAACAAAATAAAACCAAAAAAATCCAACAAAACCACAGAAGGTCAGGTGTCACGTGAAAGAAAGGAGAGGTCTGCAGCTCTGATTGTGGGGTAGAAGTCAATACAGTTATTGAAAGAGAGTGGAAAAATGAGAGGAATATGAGATGGCTGAGCATCCTTCCCTAGGAGAACTACTACCGTCTTTTATGCCACGTAACACAGCAAACGTTTTGGCAAGGCAGTCAAGCCACACTAGACACATTCCTTCAGCACATTTTCGAGCCAAAATATCACGTGCGGCAGGCAGCATTAATCTGCTTCCCCGGCTTCTGCGTGCTGCCTCGAACCGCCTGGCCCCAAGCCCAAAAATGGGAATTAGTTGCTCAGATTAATTCCTGTCACCTCTCTGGTGAACCTCGTACTGGATTTAAATCAAGGACACCACGGCAGGGCTCCTTACTGACATGGCAATTACTCTAAGCAGTCAGGTTAGCTAGTAGCTGCCGAAACTATTTATTAAGGTAAATGAAGAGAGAAGCATCGATTGAGCTCCCAGTGTGCCTCGCCCTCACCTACAGCCTTCCCACCTTGCTGCGCTCACGTTGTGTGCACCAAACCATGACATGGATGCAGAAGATGTGCTTTTCAGGCATGCTTTGTTGTCTGCTGTCTCACAGCCACGCACGCCTCCGGCCATGCAGGGCTGTAGGTCCTCTCACTACCCAGGAGATAACCCAGCACAAAACCTCTGGGTCTGATTAGTAGAGGAGCCCCACCTCACCCTACACCCTCGATAAATTATATACGGTACCAGTATATAAGTATTATCTGGCTCAGAAACACCTAAATGGCTTTTTCCCACAGCATCCAAGAGGCAGGAGCACAACTCCTCCAAAAACTCCCCAGTCCACCAAAATGGTCTCCCATTATTTATTACAAGGAACGTTTTACCAAGGGGAACATCCAACAGCCCTTTCCACCTCTGGCCATCAGCTCCACAACTGGCAAGACTGGCTAAAAAAAAATACCATAGCTGCATTTTCTCCCCCCTTAAAATGATGCATCACAGGACTAGCTACAGCATGGAGCTACAGCCAGTGCCTTGGCCAGACCAAAGGGAGACATGGAGGTTATGGCAGGCAGGGAGCACCAGTAAGGATTCATCTCATTTCATCCTGAAATTTATTTTTTTCTTTTGTTTCCACCCAGCACTGGAGTAAGCCAGGTCTCAAAGAATCATTCAGCCCCGGAAGGCAGAAAAGAACAATCATAGAATCATAGAATGGTTTAGGTTGGAAAGGACCTTGAAGATCATCGAGTTCCAACCCCCCTGCCATGGGCAGGGACACCTCCCACCAGACCAGGTTGCTCAAAGCCCCATCCAGCCTGGCCTTGAACACCTCCAGGGATGGGGCCTCAACAACCTCTCTGGGCAATCTGTGCCAGTGCCTTACAACCCTTAAAGTGAAAAACTTCTTCCTAATGTTTAATCTAAACCTGCCCTCTTCCAGTTTAAAGCCATTCCCCCTCGTCCTGTCACTACATGCCCTAGTAAAAAGTCCTTCCCCGGCTCTCCTGTAGGCCCCCTTTAGGGACTGGAAGGCCGCAATAAGATCTGCAATCGGGCAACCTGAGCACATGGCTGTTGGGTATGCCCAGTGCAGTCAATGTAACATGTCTATAGTTAATTATTTGGAATAAATGCACTAGCTTAAATAGGCCACTGTGATGCTACAGCTCTCCTTGGAGATTAGATTGGGAAAGAAGTGACTCCTGAAGGGACTTCTCTTTTTAACACCCTCCAACTCCAAACACCAAGTGACTGTGTTACACACAACCGCTGCAATGCATTTTTATACATGTTTCCATCAAAATCACTCATAGCATTTTAAAGCCATTAATCATGCAAGACTCACAACTGGCACAAAAATGCCTTTGACAATGTGATGATCAGTAGACTTATTGTACAGACAAGTAAAGCGAGGCATGAAAAGGTTAGTCGTACTGCCAGAGGGATCTTCTCCCTCTGTAACACGTAGTAAGCAGTTTTCTCCATCTGATAGTTGCTCCGACTTGTGATTCAGCTCGAGGCTCAGGGGCCCACACCATAAACTAAATAAGCATCCTCATCAGCTAACACACCGTATCTCCATGTTCACAAACATCCTGCTCGCTCCATCACAGCTGCCTCTTCCACACCAAAGCCAGGACAAAGCAGCAGTTCTCACCCCGTATTATTTCCAAGCCATTCCTCCATCCTGCTAAAAGCATTTCTGGTTTATCCGGTTGACTCTCCACCGAACAACTTCTACAAAAGAGGGAGTTACAAACTTCCTACATTGACATGCTGTAAATGTCTATATACGGCTCAGTATGAACTTTAATGACATGAGCTACACCTGTGCAACTCCTTGTGTGGATGCTCTCAAACCCATGGGGTCACAGTCATATTAATCCAGCATAAGATCACAAAAACATCAAAGGCAACCCAACTCTTAACTTTATACCTGACCTCCCTTCTCTACCTCCACCAAAATGCCTAGTGTTTGCAGGGCCCATAAATCCAATCAGGGATCTGATCCTCTCACTTCTTTTCTCCAGAACAAATAAGTTCCTCTTGGATTGCCCTCTTGAACTGGCTCACCCAGCGGCTACATGAAAAAACTGAGCCACCGCAGGGAGGTGGTAGGAAGCAGCAGTCAGGACCAGGAATGGGCTGCCTTTATCTCGGTCAGAACAGGTTGAAGGGAGCTGAGAATCACAGCCTTATTTTACTGCAAAAATGGGATTCTTCACAAGGAATTCAAGTTAATCCCTCAAAAACGGTTTGGTCTTTTTTTTCTGTGTAGATCAGCCCTTCAGGAACCATGCCGGGGAAGACAGTGTCTCCTGCACCTAGGTACCCTGGGGAAGGGGATCATGGGTCCTTTGCCAGAAGCTCCCATCCCCTCCAGGGACTTTCCAGGAGTGTTCAAACCCTCTTGCCAAAGTGAACTGGATTACGATTGACAGTGTAAAGCAGCCCAGTTGCCTTCCCTGTGACCACACGGTTATTTCCGACCATGTTCAATGTTCAGACAGAGCTTCCAGCTGGTAGCAGAGGAGTTTTAATTTGTGGGTACAGAGAAAGAGAAACAGATTTTCTGAGAATTAGCCGGATTTTATCTTTGCCAATGACAGATTAATGTTCATTATGAAAGATTAAGCAATTAAAGGAAATCCCCATGAAAGAGCTGAAACATATACAAAGTTTCAAACACGGGTATGTTTACACAAAGAGAACACGAACCCTTCTGTGCTCCTACCAATATAGGAGTACAGCACTTTGCATTGCAGCAATGGCTACAGCCAGCGACCTCCATCAGCATAATGGCTTTTTTCCACTTCCAGCATCAATAAATTCAATTTTTATAGTTCGGATAATTCAAATATAATTTAGATATTACCTTCCATCTTCAGAGGGAAGCAGCAATGGGTTTTGACAATAAATTCATGGGGGGCCAAACTCCAGAGTCAGCAGTCCTAAATTCATTAGGTCACATTTATTAAACAGATTTTGCCATTTACCCTTTAACCAACACAGCTAAATGCCAGTCCTGTTCCTGCCTCGTAAACAGTCCCCATCTCCTCTCCAAATGTCACCATAGGCACAGTCTTCCTTTTTGATTTTTTGCCTTTCTCCAGAAGGACGCTTTGCACCCCAGAAGCAGCGTGCTGCCCACACTGAACTACGCATTCCTAAAAGGAAGATACCTCATTAAAGGTAGAGCCACACTAGGATGCAAAGGAGCCACGCGCTCGCAAAAAGCACCTCGTCTCATTAGCAAATGGCTGGTGTAGCTGCTCGTCGCGGAGATGAAGACACACCATTAATTTGCTCGGCATATAAGTACCGAAGGCACAGAACACACTTCCCCATCCCTGGTACTGGCACCGTGGGAGGAAAAATCACACGTTAAAAGTTTGTGAGGCTTCTAATGGAAGTAGCTCACGTGGGCTGAATCTGCTGTGTTCAGGATTTCCTTACGGAGAAGGACAAGGCAGGTGTCTCTGAAGAGTCTCTGGGCAAGGTTAAAGCGAGGGAGGCTGCCCCGTCCCTGGGAAGGACCTGCAGCCACTCAGAGCACCCAGCGCTCCAGTCAGACCCAAAGTCCTGCTGAGGTTTCGCTCCGATCCCGCTCCGGCTGCTGGCAGCCCCGAGAGCCACCGCGGGTGGCCCCGGCTATCCTCGCATGGGGTCACTCTGCTGGTGATTGCCACTACCCAGTGCTCTCCCCACAACGGCAAAACAGGAGGTTATCAGCCCAGAAGAAGCCATGTTAAGCACTGACAATGGATTGGACTGCGATCTCCCATCACCTAAGAGTTACTGCTTAATGGTAATTAAGGCGAGGTAATAAACCCCAGCTAATACAGCCAATAGAAGTACTGCAGCACCAACCAATTCGTCCTTAAAGACCACTTCAAGAAGAAACAATAAAATCCAGTCCTTTTAAAAGCAGCTCCAAGATCCTGTATAGGGTAAGAAGGGTGGTCTCGCATGGAAAGACATGGTGGGAGTCAGAAAAATCAGCCCCATCCGCCACTGTATACTATGGCCAAGTGCAGCTTCATCACAGAGATGCTGAACACCTCAAGTTCCCACTGTTTTTAATGAATTTCTACATTGTCATTCCCCCCCACCCAAGAAAAAGAATCAAACTATTAACTTATCTACACCTCTCACACCCTTTCAGTAAAATGGGAAACTACATAAACGTTGTACATCAAAGAGCTTTCTTCATTAAAATGTGAAAAATAATTTGTGTACTTTAGATGAAAGGTGTTCTGGGACTGTGAAGTATTCTGGCAAATTTAATTAAATCCCATAGTTATTATCTCATAAAAATAAAGCTTTTGGGGAAAAAATATTAAAAATTTAACTGATTCACAGTTAGGGTTTGTTTTTTTCCCTTTTTGCAAAATCTTTACCTTATAAACTGAACAAGTGGTGAAAAGCAAAAATATTTTTAATGACCTATGTGTAAGGTTACATTTCCAGAACACGAATTCTCAGTAAAACTTTCAAAAGAAGAGGGGAAAATCACCAAATAATTATGCATATAATTAATTATGGGCTGCAATGATCTAAAATCAGAAATGAATTTGCTACGCAAATCTTAGTAAAACCAAAAAACCAAAGGCTTCGATTGTGAAAGACGGGCAGATGTAGCCATCACATCGTGGAAGCAGAGAGCTACTGAAACTCAGGCCAATGTAAACATTCTTCATAATAAGTCCTGACATAAATTAAAGCAGGAAAGTTTAATTTCACTCCTTATAGTCACTAGGATGATTATTCATCAGTGCTAATGGCCACAGGAGTGGGTTTATAACTAAAATCTGATTTTCACTGGCAAAAGCAGCCACCTAGCTTGAGCCAGACCCAAACCTCACAGAGCCACACACCTCTCCAGTTCGTCACCTCGGGGAACTGTCACTGGTACATGTACAGTGAGCACATTTTGCTCAACTCCAAGATGAAAATATCATCAAAGTAACTGAAAAGTATTTCCTGAGAGAAGCAGCTTCAGGCTGCTTCCCTCTCAAGGCAGGGTTGTGGTAACCAGACCGTCACCAGTGGGGAACAGCCGTGAAGCTGAAATGTAGCTGGCTACAAAGATATTTGTAGAATCGTAGAATCACAGAATGGTTAGAGTTGGAAGAGACCTTGAAGACCATCGAGTTCCAACCCCCTGGCCATGGGCAGGTACACCTTCCACTAGACCAGGTTGCTCAAAGCCCCATCCAACCTGGCCTTGGAGGGGTATTGTTTGGTTAGTATCTTCAGGACACAGTACAGCCATCAAAGAGCAAAAAAATCAACATTTGCATTTAAACAGAGGGGCAGGTAAAATCCGCAGCATATCCTGGTGTCCCCAGTCATTTAGATGGGGGGTGCGCTGGAGGGTACCATAGCTCTCTGCAGACCCACACTCCCCATTTTCTTTCTTGTTCCCCTGATGCGGAGAGCACAGAAGAAACCAAGCACAGTCCTACATCTTCACACACTTCCCATTCCCATGGTAAAATGCAGCAATGCTTGCCCCAGCAGAGGGCAGGTACCACCAGCAGGACTCACCCGACCACCTTTCATCACCTGGGGTAGGACTCACCTCACCTTAGCCAAGCAACAAGTTCACGTCCAACCTACGTGAGACATTTAACCAGGGGAGCAAAGCCGTATGAGATGAACACTGCCCCATATTACAGGTCCAACTTAATCCCCATGTCACCTGATTCCAATGCCAGGAAGGGTAGCCCAGGGCCCCCTGAGGGATCATGCCGCTTCCCACCCCATGTCCCTGCCCTGTGCTCTGCAAAACACTGGAGGCGCAGAGCCTACAGAGCTGTCCTCCAAACATCTCCAGAAAGAGAAAGATGTGACAAACTCCTCACCACAACTAAACGGATCTATCTCTTTTTTGTTAAGCAGGGGTAAAATGATTAGGTTGGCACCAGTGGACAACTTAACTCAGAGAAACACAAAAATTTATTAGTGCAAACGCCTAATACAAACCAACTGCAATGAAAACTCCCTCCCCACATGCACTCAGTTTGGCTTCCTCTCAGTTATTTCTTATTGGCAACACTTCAATGCTAATAAGACACCATAAGTGTATAAAATGTAATAAATATGTTTACATTAAACAGCAGACTAAAGATTAAAAGAATCTGTTCCGTGAACTATAGAAGCTCATCTACCAGCATATATTTTCAGGTAAACACGTACGTATGAAGAGAAAGAGATCTGACAGCAAATGACTCTTTTTTTGTATTTTCTTCTAACCTTGCTGACAAAGACCTAACAAGTTCCAAGACTTGAACACTGAAATTAGCCAAACAGTCTTAAAATACAACACAATTTTTTAGCAATGAGAGCAAGGAAAGTTTGGAAGATCTTTCCAAGCGAGTGCCCGATTCGCCATTAGTTGTAGTCCTTGAACTGCAAACAGCTTCATAAAAAGCATGTTTTAATCCAGCTTCCAAGAGCCTGAGTATGTACTGAAGCAGGGGAAGTGATACGTGGACTTACATTTTTGATAGTCCAGTGTAACCACCTGTCTCTGCTCCAAATCAGCCCCACGACCAACTCTGTCCAGTTCTACTGCTCCCTAAAAAAGCCACACAACCTGCTGCAAGGGTCAGACTGCAGGATGTGTCCTCAATTTTATTGGCCACTGGACATTCCTCTCTCTTGGACTTGTTTCAGGAAAGGATTAGGCAGTACACCAAAGCAGCTCCACATAATCTTAGACACTGTTGAAACATCTTCCTCTGCACATCCCAGAAGGACAGGACTGCTCGTATTGCCCTCCACACGCTCATAAGCTTGCAGTTTTGCATTGACAGCATCACTTCTCAATGCCCCTGGGCTTCCATTTGTGCCTTAGAAGAGCTAAAATGGATTTTTCTCCAGTTTCCTCTGAACTACCATGAATTGCTCACATGGGAAGGAAGATCATGGTCTGAAGTGATGCCAGGATAAAGTTGGTGCGCAGATGCTAAGGCTGAACACCAGATACTGGAAGTCAATTTTCCTCCTGTCTCATCTAACTGACTACCTTGTGGAGTGGTCCCATCACCAGCTCTTCGGGCATAAGCTTTCTGCAGAAGCACTTGTGTATAATTTAATGGACCGCAATGCACAGGACAACGTAGGGGTCACTTCTGGGTGTACATGCTAAGGGAGAGAATAACAGAACACATGGTAGTACAAAATACTCTTGGAAACAAATCTCAAGGGTGATAAAGGTGACAGCTAGGAGGAAATAAAAACTGCACATTTCTTTATTAATAAATAAATTACTCAGAGATTGAGATGAAGTATCCTATCATCAGAAGCATCCTGAATAATAAAGGAGATTCTCTAAACATTTTCCAAAGAAGGGAAAATATGCAAATTACAGCTAGCTATAAAAATCTTACATCGTGAGCTGTTTTATGGGGTATAAAGCCAAGAGAGCTGAACAGCTTGAATGGAACAATTCTGCACGACTGGCCTCACTTAGGAAACTTCGAAAGTATGTCGGAATGATACTAAGGGCCCTTTAAAGTAAATATTTTTGTAAGCTGATGCACTGGTTTAGGGTTCATACTATTAAATAAAAAGTTAAACAAATTCACTCCAGTGAAACCAAGACAAGTCTTGTTCCTTTACTAATTTACCTACAAATGACAGGGAAATTATTAACACATAGACACAGAATTTATCAAAAAAACTTGTTTTTCCACCACAACTAATTTTAAAGAAAAAGAGAAATGTTAACAATTACTTTCCTAAAATTGGAAATCATAGATGAAGGAAAGCTTGCACTATTAAAAGCTGCCAGAGATAACTCGCAGAACAACGATAATGCAGCACAGCAGGCTCAGAAATAGCTGTTCCCAGGAATGCTTTATTCATGCCTGACACAGATACAGGATGACAGACCAGATTTTGGCCAGGACCATGCTCTGTGATCCGTCTGGCACACTCCTTCCTAGAGAGGCTGCTCAGGAGAGCCATCGTGGCCGGGCTGAGGACCGACGATCTCCAGTCCCGAGTGGCAGCTGCAAGTGCCTCTCCCCGTGAGCATCCCCCTTTCCTGAGCCACCTCCCACCAACACCCACTGGCGCTTCTCTTGTTGTACGGCCCAAAGTTACTTTGAAAACTGGTTTTAGAAGCCTGGGATAATTAACTGACTCCAAAATACTGGCTCTGGGCAATGAAGTTTGCCTACACTCACCAGGAAAATGAAGAATGTATGTAATACTAATGCCTCGTAACAATTCTACAATGAGTTCAATTCTACAACTGAGTCTGCCCAGATTCATCCACTAGCTCCTACACGCCTTCACAAAATTAAAAAAGCAAGGGGGAAAAAAATCATGTATCACAAACCATTTTCATTTTTACTTGATTTTCTTTCAAGGAAATGCTAGTAAAGGCCCCCCATAAAGATTTATCAGACCACTCAAATTGTAATAAATGAAAGTATCCTTCAACTTGCATACACAATAACCGAAAACTATTCTAGAAGACGGTGACACGATGCAAAGAGTCTGAAGCAATAAACTGACTCCCTTCTGCCAGACAGATATAACACTGCAGGCAGGACTGTTTTATTGTAAACCGTATCATCTGGTTTCTAGTTTCTATTATTAATCATTTGACGACATGATTAAGGTTTTCCAACACCGACCGGCTTCTTTTTAGACTCTAGCCACAGTTTGTCAGGAATTTCTATCACTTATGAGGTACCTTAAAAGGTCTCAAAATAGAAGAACTGACTGCAGTCTTTGGCAGGATAAATAAATCCTCGGAGTCTGTAATAATTTGCATTCCACCTCCATTTAATAGTATCTTTAAGATTTCAGCACTATGAAAGACAGACTTGGCTTACTCATTTGAATTTCAGGGCTGAAAACACCTAAAGATAACAAGTTAACAGGGTCATCTCCAGCTCGTGTTCTTATCAGGGGGCCTCTACGGGGGTGGAAATCAGTGCCAGCTAATGCCTAAATTTAAAGTCCCGACAAAAGTCAGGGGACTCAGACTCCTGAATAACCTTACGAAATATGGTTAGTAAGTTTTGAAGGGGTTGCTTAAGTCCATAGTTACAGGTTTTGCGAGAACATTGAAGACCCCTTAAACATTTCATCACTATCACTTTTTTAACTCTGTGTTTAATTTCAGTGGGACTTGAGAAGATGTTTCAATACTTTCCTGAGAAGCAGAAAAAGACTTATTGCTTCAGTTTCCCCACCTGCACAGTGGAGTTAGTCATTCCTCGCATCCCATGGCACTGCCATACCGACTCCGATCTAGCCAACAGAAGTCCCTGCAGCAGAAGATGCTGAATGTGTCTAGTCTCTCTGCTCCTCTAGAACTCATTTCGTTTATTTGCTATTACTAGTACATCCATGGGTAGCATAGGGGTAAATATAGAAACTGTTCGAGTGCCAGGCTGTTACATCAACTCTGCACAGAGTAGAAACACATGCCAGACTAAAAAGTAGAGCTTGAGTCAGAAATGCTGTTTAGTTGAACCACAAATCATTAAAAAATGAGAAGGAAGACGTCAGCATTTAGGCTAGGACTGACCTCATCTAGCTCAACCTTTTGAGAAGTCAGGAAGTCTCACTAGTTGTCCAAACCCCCACAGCAGCCAGAAAAGAGGTACTGCCGGATGGCAATTAGTCACCCAAGGCAGGCGGTATCATAAACCCATATGCACTTGCTGGAGTCACCTCCAGCTCCTTCGACAGCAAAAATACACCATTTTGCTGTCATATCAACACTATGAGGATGTACACACCAGAGCTGAGAAAATCCACAATTTTATGAAGGCAGTAGAGGACCTCTGACAGAAACCATTTCCAGAAGACTAGTTAAATCTACTAGAGCTATCACTAGGATGAAAACTCAGAGAACACTCTCATCCCACAAAAATCTTCAACAGATCTCCGCTCATTGTGTGTTACAACAATCTGGAAATATAGAGGGTTTTTTACACAATTCTCTTCTAAGGAACTGCAATCAGCAGACTAGCAAGGAGTTTGGAGAAACACACCAGGTGGGAAGAGGTAAATAAATGGCTCGAGCTTCTCCATAGCCCCTGAGCTGTGCAAGGGGAAGGTAACCATCTACTTCCACAAGTAAGGGCAAAGCACCAGATCTTGATGACTTTCTATAGATGGAAAAGAGGGTGGGATGCTCCTGCCCTGCACTGTATTCTCAGAAAATGAAAAATACAACTCTCATCTCTTGTACTCTTAAAAACCTTCTTTCCAGTTCTTATTTTTAGAAGTAAAATTGAAGGACAATTCCCTGAAATCAGGCTAAAAACATCAAACTGATACAGAGGAGTCTACACACATTATCTAGCATGTGAACCTGACAGTATATATTCTTGTTTACAGTTAACAGGAAGGGGTGACATCTGGCCAAAGCAAGGTCTTTAGAGTAGACCTCTACCTCTGAGCCAGTCATACAAGGGCCACCACAGTTCAGAGAAAAACGCACATTTTTAGGGCATGATTCATCCAATTTATTTCATATTTTTACTTTAGGGTAAAATCTCTCTCTGTTGACTATAAGGAAAGCCTGCAGTGACTACACTGACTAGTTCTGACTGTAGATAACCACATTTAATCATATAGATTACATCTCAGGAGTGCAAGAGAATGAAAGGGACAAAAAAATAACCACCAGCGGTTCTGAACAGTAGACTGAAGGAAAAAGAGAATCCATAAATGGCAGGATCACATTACGTGTCCCGCAGTGCAGGGATATTAAATGGTAAGCTTGTGACATTTATACCAACAGTCAATAAATAGGCCAATGAAGACAGACAAAGCAGTGAGTTTGAGCCACACACCTAGGCTGGTGACAAACACAATCTCCATTGAGGCAAGAATCAACAAATAAGAGTTTGCTATTAAAAAAAAAAGTTTGGTTTTGTTTTTTTTTTTTTACCTCTAGAAAAGTCTTTAACAATTTTTTTAGCTATGAATCATAAGTTGAGTTGTAAACCCATGAGAAATTTAGTCTGCTGGCTAAGGTACTAGTGGGAAACTAGGCATGGAGTTGGAGGAGGTCAGGAACTGCTGCCTTCTACTTCAGGAGAGTTTTTATTGATTTACAAATTTGTGCCAGCTCTGCCTCCTGGTAATGGAAAGTAAATCCACTGAAACAAATTTGGAAGTGATTCACAAGGCTGTGGGACCAAATACATGTAAAATTTCACTTCATCAAATACTTCTAGCTGGCAAACACTATGCTTCTGGTTACTACCACGTATGAACTAGAGTATTTAACAGTGAATGCTATAATGCAGCAATGATAATCCTCAAAACAGATTTTCTGCAACACAAGGCAAAGAGCAGCACTGTGGGAAGAAAATCCCACGCTCACCACCATGGCACATCTCTTACCAAACTGCATCAGCACCGGGATTCACACCTATAGCTGATATGTAAAGATCCATATTGGCCAATATGAAGGAGACTCCCAAGCTCGCTAACCATGAACCACTGTTCAGAATTGACTGGAGAACAGTCTGTTGTGGCACCCACACCACAAGCCAGGTCAAGGTTGGTGGAGTTAAATGCACCTATATGCACCTGTATACATCTATAGTGGAACAGAACAAAGCCAGCGAGCCAACAAGTATGTGGCAATCCGGTGTGGTATGGATCCACCATGCAGGCCAGCTCCTCCTTGGGTATCTCTGCACCGTTTCCCCTCCTCAGTATCAACACGCCGCGGGGAGCACAGGCACATCTCACTCAGCACATGGGCTGACACCATTAAGATGGAAGATTGCAGAAGAATAAAAATAATGCACTTGAGCAGAATTTTGCTGAAAGCACAGACTTGCTTGGAGTCCAGCCTGCTCGCATATCAGGATGAATTTGGCGCAGTTTATACCTTAATGATTTTAATGGATACTGCAGTCTTCTTTTCATTAAGGCAGCAGCCAAAAATATTGATTTGTTGTACTTCGTGCTCCTGCTTACCTTCACAAATTTCAGGAGAGACAGTGCATAAGCCAATAGAGTTGGTCAGTTTAAAAGTGACAAATTAACTGCGCTGAAAGTAAATAAACAGCTATCTCTTTGTAAATTAATTCAATATGTGACTTGAGCTCTTTTCCACAGCTAGAAAGCTGATTCATCATTCAGCAGCATTTAAGTTACCATCAGTTCAACAGCAGAGTATTAATGTTGTGTCCTGTCTGACACAGCGGGTCAAATTCTGCACTTGGGTTACAACAGCTCAACTTGGAGTAACTCCTGAACCCTCAAACCCTGCTCTCCACATCGCCCTGGATGCAGTTATGCACCCAAGTGTTCTCTGAGTTGGTTTCGAGAAGGTTTAAGATGTGCCTAACAGTTGGAGAGAAAAGACAGGAAAAAAATGCAAAAGAGACTTTTGATCTGCTGGATTATGAAGTGTCTTCCAGAACAGTTTAGTGAAACAGCACAGGTGACCGGGTTGGTTCATTCTCACAAAAATACTTGTGAAAGACAGAGAAGTATTTACAACTTGTAAAGTTCTGGGAGCAGTTTGAGGGTTTGTTTTTTTTTTTTTACCCCCACAAACTAGATTTCAATTCTGGAAAGAAACTAAGCACGTTTAATGTGGAATATTGAGTACAATTCTCACTCATGTCAAAACATGATTTGTGCTTTATTGACAGGGACCATAACTTATTATTGGCTATCATCCCTACTAGTCTGGGCACAGAGTAAAAACCCTGGTTAATTTATTAATGAGCAACACACACTAACTTACTCTCCCTACCAATTCCTTTCAGTCCAATAGATATTGAATCCGAAGATTTTCAGACCAACGCTGCAGCATTTGGCCCAATCTCCCATTGCTTTACAAATAATCTGTTTAGCTGAAGCTCATGTTACTCAAAGAGAAGGCAGGCCAAAATTTTCAAATGCAGGAGCCTAAAATTGAAATTCATATACAACTGCCTAAATAATGTTGCCTGAATGCCTTCAACTGCTATTAGCACAGTAAGATATGCGAGTTCTTAATGTTTCTGGAAATGAGAGTAGGCGCCCTCTTAACTCGTGACACTCAAGTTTGATGTTTCTGGACACAAGGTTTTGACTGTATCATCTGTGCACAGCTGCAGTAGAGAGAATATAGCACAAATAGAATAAAAATATTTTTCGCTGCTTATGCTCAGACGCGATCCACAGCATTTGTAATGTCGTCTGTTTTTCATAATGTTCAGTTTAGAAAGTTGACATTTGATTAAACAGTTTGAATTTGCCAAAACATACATTTTAATCTTATGTTTTAATACCACATTCTCAATTAAAAGCTTCAGAAAAAGACATACAAAGTCTGCTTAAACCACAGTAAACCCACAGACCTAACACATTTAATATAATTTCTGAAAATGTTGACTAATATTTTCTAATTTCCTCACTACTTCTAGTACCACAGCTGCACCATTACTCCCAACAGCTATCAGACATTTAAACAGCCAGCTTGTTAAGTGTTGTACTAGATAGCCCTTTATCCTTACTATTTTCCACATTTTCCAATAGGGTGGCGCAGTAATGAAGTTCATCATCTTGAAAATCTTCACTCTATTAATACTGTTTTCTAACATCGATGTTCATAATATTGCCACCAAGGGAAAGCTAGCACAGCATCTCTCCCTGTATTTCTACCCTTACATGAGGATGCCAACGCTGATGAACACCGTGCTACAAGAAAGTGTATTATACAGAATGGCGTATCATTCCAGACTGCTAACTCCCATGAAAAATTACTCCCACCAACCATAAGAACAAGACCACAAATAGGTTTTAGGATGAAATAATTCTTGTTTCTTGCTCCTTATTTCCTTTCATTGGGTTTAACAACACATTCAAGGTCATGAATGTTGTGACTCTGTGGAGGTGACCTGAGTAATTTACAACGATCAACAGATAATACAGTGACTGGAAGCGAGTCATTCTGCAACTATCACTGCTTTCTAAATGGAGTCATCACATAGCTGCTGAAAAGGAATGTGTATTATTTCACACCCACAGAGTGATGAATGTAACCAGGTAATTAAATCATGTCATTGCTGTGCCTGGAAAATCCTTATTTATAATTTTATCTTGCCTGTTAAGAACTGAACTTCTTGTTAAGGGTAGAAAATAATTATGCCTAAGCTTTGCTTTTGCAGAAACCTCTATGAAAGGAAAAGGAAATTAGAAACAAAACTCACCGGTTTCTTCATCTATACTAAATCTCCCCAGGCCGCTGCCATCCCTGATGGAATACTGGATCTCTCCATCCCTTCCAGAGTCCTCGTCTCGAGCAACAACTTGCAAAACACTTGTACCAATGCGGGAGTTTTCCTTTACAGATCCAATGACGGCAAAGTCAGGAAAATAGGGGGTATAGAGATTTTCGTTAACATCCACCACTTCAACTTCCACAAAAGAAACAGAAGAGAGAGAAACTGGGCGCCCCTTGTCCTTTGCACGCACAGTCAGGTTGTAGAACTGCTGCTTCTCGTAATCAAGCTCTTTGTTCAAGCGGATGGCGCCGCTCGCTTTGTCTATCTCAAACCGCCCATTGTAATCATTCACCAGCGAGTAACGGACTTGGCCTCCCAAGCCAAGATCTGGATCGTGTGTTTCCAACCAAGCTATGACAGTGCCCACTGGCAGGTCCTCAAGGACCTTCACGTTGTAGCTGGATGGTATAAAGGCTGGAGAGCAATCATTGACATCATCCAAAAAAACCTTCAGAGGCACAACGGAAAACTGCTGATGGCCACTCTCTGCTTTGTCCCTCGCTTCAATCTTCAGTGTGTAGTTTGCTTTTGATTCCCGGTCTAGCTGATCAGCCACATACACCACTCCTGTGGAACTGTTGATGGCAAATTGCTGGGTGTCTGTCAGTACTGAGTAAGTCACTTCACTATTGGATCCTAGGTCTTTATCTCTGGCTTCTACTTGAATAATCTCTGTACCAAGACTTGTACTTTCTAAAATATTAACTGAGTAACTGTCCTGTAAAAAAACAGGTTTGTTATCATTTGCATCCTCCACAGTGACAGTCAACAGTCTCCACGCAGATTTCTGTGGATTACCTAAATCATAAACTGTAATATTAAGCAGATAGAGCTCTGTTTTCTCACGGTCCAAGG
Organism: Charadrius vociferus; assembly: GCF_000708025.1. Taxonomy (NCBI): domain Eukaryota; kingdom Metazoa; phylum Chordata; class Aves; order Charadriiformes; family Charadriidae; genus Charadrius; species Charadrius vociferus. The sequence continues at coordinate 3,379,102 of NW_009647680.1, forward strand.
GCATAAGAACGTTAAGTACCCCTGTCTCCATGTCAATGTTGAAGCAGCTATCTATGTTACCATCAGAAATTGTATAAACTACTCTCCCATTAAAGCCAGAGTCTGCATCATAGGCTTTTATCCTCAGGATGGTGGCACCAACTGGCAGATCCTCTGATACCTTTGCATCAGTAGGGAAGGATTTGTCAAAATGTGGTGCCTGCCTGTTCACCGAATAAAAATCGAGAAAACCATCTTCCAAATTCAGCTTCACATTTGCTTTTGCCTTTTTGAGTAATTTTTCTGCTAGCTTCTGAGCAACTCTAGTTTCTCTACAGCTAAAGGTTTTTGAAGACACTTTCCCATGAACTACTGAAATATTAACAAACATGGCATCAGCAAAGTTCTCTCCATCAGTTGCTGTTATCTTAAGGCCAAAATTGCTGTTCTTTATGCCAGAATTAATTAGAGATTTTTTAAGTTGCAGGACGCCAGAGTCAGGATTTAAATAAAAAATGCCAAGTTCATTTCCAGAGATTATTTTGTACTTCACAAGCTCTAACTCATCTATGTCTATTGCAGAAACAGCAGTGATGTGACCACCAACGGGAAAATCAGATGAAATCACTCCCTGACATGCCACTTTTTCAAAGAGGGGTTTGTTATCATTGACATTGCCTATGTATATGGTGACATTCACCTCACTTTCATGGCGGTAGGGAGAACCCCAGTCGGAAGCTCTCACAATGAACCTGTAGCTTTCTGGTGATGACTCAAAATCCAGTTCTTCAGATGTGCTGATGACACCTGTAAACTGGTTTATGGTAAATGGCAGTGAGTTCAAACTGGCAATGCTGTATGTTATGTATCCATTTTCTCCCCTATCTTGATCAACTGCTGAAACTGCCAAAACACTAGACCCCACAGGGACACTTTCATTGACAAACGAGCTGTAGGAAAGCTGCTGGAACTCCGGAGTGTGATCGTTGGCGTCTTCTAACCTGACAGTAACCTGTGCTTTGAAATCGCCACCTTTGTTCGTATATACTTCTAATTCATAGAGGTCCTTCTCAATGATTTTCAAAGGACGAGCAGTAGTAATAAGGCCTGTGTTGGGATTGATCTTAAAATACGCAGCTTCCTCACTTGGAGATAATCTATATTCCACACCCTGTGGCTCAGGCACCAGCTTAACTACGGCAACCACCACACCAGGAGGTGAAAATTCACTGATTGAAACATCATATGCTTCCTTTTCAAACTTCATGGGGACACTTTCTTTCTTGGGACTAGCAATGTGGACCAGTTTAACTGCAGAAAATTTCTGAGGAGATCCCTTGTCCTTTGCTTGGAGAGTCAGGTTGCAACCATATGGGAAGCTGTCCCAATCAATAGGCTTTCTTTCTTTAATTTTGTACTCATTCATCCATTTACCCTCTTTAGTCAGAAAGAACTGCTCTAGTGGATCTCCAGCAACAATAGTGACAGATTCTATTTCTCCATTGGCTCCTTCATCTAGGTCGTCAATGTTAACAACTGCATAGGTAGGCTCCTTGTCTGATGGGAAGGGAATATGGGTTACTACATTTATCGTTGGGGCATGTTCATTTATACGTTCAATGTGAACATAAAGCTTGGCAGTGCTGCTTACACCATTGTTTCCATAAAGCTTCATCCCACGGTCCACAGCCAAAATCTCAAGATCGTATCTGTTTTTCTCATCATAGTTTAACCGGCCACTTAAGGAGATAACACCACTTGTAGGATGAACTGAGAAGAGATCAACTTTATTTTTGAAGTAATAATAAAATTCACCATTGGACCCAATATCCGCATCTGTTGCAGTCACCTGTGCAATGCTAGTCCTTAAAGGAGTGCTTTCCGCTATTGTGACAGAGTATGTGGTTGGTGAAAACAAAGGTCTTAAGTCATTCATATCCAAAACCTGGACGTTCACTTTTGTCCATGCTTCCAAGTCCTCTCCTCTGACAGACCCTTTCACCATCAATAAATAGTTATCCTGGATTTCCCTGTTCAATATAGCCGAATTCCCACCTTTAGTCCTTATTCTTAGGAAGCAAAAGTCAGCAATGATGACTTCCTCTGCTTTAAAAAAGCCCTCGTCATCGCCAGACACTATCCTGTATTTGATATCCCATGAAAGGTCAGCCAAGATAATGCCCATCCTTGTTTGACTGTTGACATAGGTCCTGGCTGCCGAATTCTCGTACACCGTAGCATTGTAAGTGGAATGTGTAAAGTGAAAGCCAAGTGGGGAGGTCCCGTGAGCTACCTGGCAAATGGTGGCCAGGAGCTTGACAATCAGAAGGGCAAGGCATGACGGAGGTGGCCGTGAGCCTGACCAGCGGCCCATATTCACCTCCATCACATCATTCTTTCACCCTGTGACAAAGAAAGAAAACAGGAAATAGTTGATCAAGAGATAAAAACTCTACTGTGAAGTGTCATGTCAAAATTACTTCTTAAATTCCTAATTAAAAATAAAACACATGCAATAACTAGTCACTGCATATTTAACTATATATATAGGGAGAACACTATATATACACACACACACACAAAAGCACCAGTTTTGGATTACATTTCTACATGTGTGAGTGTGTAATACGTATGCATGTGCACATACGTGCACATAATACATAAATATATATATATAGACGTATATAAAAAGCCCTACCACATCTATACACATATGCACACAGTCTGGAATAATAATCATGGTGAAAAAAATTAAAACCAGACACACACATTTGAATAAGTTTATGTAAGAAGATGAACCACACACAGAAACTATTGCTTTTATTTACCAGTAGCTCCAACTAAGCCTAAACTTGTTTGTTTTCAGAAAAAACATTTTTAGTCCCAACGTTTGGAAAGGAAACGGTATTTCTATTATGTATGTAGCACCATGATAGTCAAATGTTATCAGTCTTTTTATAGACAGTTAAGAAACTGTCTTAACTGTCTATAGGGTGCTGCATCTGGGGAGGAATAACCCCATGCACCAGTACAGGTTGGGGGCTGACCTCCTGGAGAGCAGCTCTGTGGAAAGGGACCTGGGAGTCCTGGTGGACAACAGGATGACCATGAGCCAGCAATGTGCCCTGGCGGCCAAGAAGGCGAATGGCATCCTGGGGTGCATCAAGAAGAGTGTGGCCAGCAGGTCGAGGGAGGTCATCCTCCCCCTCTACTCTGCCCTGGTGAGACCGCATCTGGAGTACTGTGTCCAGTTCTGGGCTCCCCAGTTCAAGAAAGACAGGGAACTGCTGGAGAGGGTCCAGCAAAGGGCAACAAAGATGATTAGGGGACTGGAGCACCTTTCTTATGAGGAAAGGCTGAGGGACTTGGGTCTCTTTAGTCTAGAGAAAAGAAGATTGAGGGGGGATCTTATTAATACATACAAATACTTAATGGGAGGATGCCAGGGGGATGGGAGCAGTCTTTTTTCAGTGGCGCCCAGTGATAGGACGAGGGGTAATGGGCATAAACTTGAACATAGGAAGTTCCATCTTAACATGAGAAGGAACTTCTTTACTTTGAGGGTAGTGGAGCACTGGCACAGGCTGCCCAGAGAGGTGGTGGAGTCTCCCACTCTGGAGACATTCAAAACCCGCCTGGACGCTGTCCTGTGCAACCTGCTGTAGGTGACCCTGCTCTGGCAGGGGGGCTGGACTAGATGATCTCCAGAGGTCCCTTCCAACCCTAACCATTCTGTGATTCTGTGATTCTGTGAAAGATCACAGGGTAGATGAAATTTGAGAAACCAAGAATAAATAGTACATAAAAGTCACTACCCAGCCATTACTTTAACTACAGATACCTTCAGAAAAATCAAAATTAAGGAAGAATTATAGCTAATTAAATGCAACTGCATATACATATGCATACACATACCCAGATACAGAGAACAGACAAAATACAATGAAGAAAGAAAAAAAAAAAAAGCTTGATAAAGCTCCCAAGTGAAGGCTCAGGTTAGGAAACAGCACAGCTGAGATATTCCATAGGACTTAACTCTTTGCATATGTACCTTAATGCATCTGTAACTATGGTCACCACTTTCCACCAAATACACTGGGTAACATACCCTGAATGAGGCCACAGATGAACACTTTTCGCTGTAGATCCAAGAAATGCTCCATTCGCTGGGTACTACTGCCATCCCAACCTAAGAAAGGTGAAGACCCCCTTCAGTCTACTGCCTGTCCTGATGCCAATGAGCCACCCCGACCAGCAAGAGTAAAAACGCATCCTTGTTCAGATGGAGAAATTCCAGCCTATGCCACATTTCACTTGGCAACCCCAAGCAGAACTTGGCTACAAATAAGGCACACGGCTCCCATCACCAGCAGTTTGCCTCAATCCAGCCTGTCCCACTCCAGCCACCTCAAAGCAGTGAGAGCCTTTCCATTGATTTCAAAAGGCTCATTATAAATTTAAGTATTCAAATGCAATTAATAAGCAGCCATTTGGGGAAGATTTGGAGTTCTTCCATACAGTCCTCTTGTGGAATCGCCCCAGTGCCTCGCTTCAGGGATCTAAATGGTGAGGTTAAATGGAGACAGGGCGAGAGGAGGCACTGGCTGAAGGTTGCCGGAGGGTGCTGGAGAAGCTGGGAGCCAGGTCCTGCTTATTGCTTCCCACTGAAAGGAGAGGAAAGGAGCAAGAGGAAACTAGGCAGGGGCTTACAGTGAGGCAGTGTGAATGAGCTTCTTTGTTACAGCGTACTTTTGCTGCTACTCGTGAAAATCGTAAAAATCAATTTTAGAAGCCAATTATTGAAAGACCCACTGCACACATACATTGTTCTCATTGTCATTTAAAAGCTGCTTGAAAACGTAGTTTTCTCCAAGCTAGAATACAGAGCGGAAAAGGATAGGAAAAGTTGTCAATAATGACAGGGGTTAATTTAAATTTCCAACATGATTTCAACATCCCCTAGGAGATTTATAAATTATATGCAAGTTTTGGAATACGAATTCATGTTAGTTATCATTTCCAATATAACTGAATGACTACTGCACTTTTAAGTACTAACGACAATCAATTTATTGCACTGATGTTATAATGTTCACACAAAACACTTAACTTCCTGATCCCACAGTCTATATCCCATTGCTTAACACATTAATCAATTTGATCAATTCTCCCAAGTGTTTGTCAAGGCACTCATTTCTCAATACACTTATTTTCACATGCAGTTCTCCCCCCACCGTGTTTTCTTCTCATTTTCTTTTCTATTGTACCAACAAATAAAAAAAAAAAAAAGGAAATTCTTTAAAAAGAAAATAACAGTGTAAGATTGTATCACCTCCTGGACCTGCATTCCCAAGTAACAGGCAAATCCCCACAGAACTGCATGTGGCATTTCCTTTCCTGAATATCCCCATTCAACTGTTGTGCACGTATCATATGAGTCCTGTATCTCGTCCCATATAGTTTATACATCAAATACGCACAATTCTCCAATGCTCTTCATTTACTTGAGGGACCAGTTCTCCCCATGCTCTCCCCACGCTCAGGTTGATCCCCAGGAGATCCAGGATGGAATTTTTTTTACTTCAGCTAGGAAAGATTTTTTTTTTTATTGTTGTTGTTGCCATTTCACTCAGCTAAAAGATCAGAGCAGTGGCACCTTATTTTTCAGCACAGCAAACATTCATCAACCTAATCCACCAGTGTGAAAATATCAAAGTCCCTTATTTTCATGGGGCTTTATATGATCACTTTGAGTACTGCCACTAAAAGCTGCTGCTTTAGCCTAGTGTGGGAGATGATGCTCTCAAGTAGAAAATACAACCAATATATGGTATGCTGCCAAGGAAAAGCCAGCCAAGGGAATGAGAAATTCTAATGAGAGACCCAACCCATAACAAAATAAAGGGCTGTGCCTCTTCTGTGATGTGGCATTATTAAAATACTCAACAGACAAATCACCATGTTGCTGCCTTTCACCAAGAGCACTCCAGCATCCTCCCTCTATACTGCAATACCAGCCTCTCCCCGCTGCAAAGAGAAAGGGAATTTTTGCTGGCTTATGATGCAGACCGATGTTAGGTTTCATATGAGCACCCAGACTTTATTTCAGCGCAGCTCAGCAGCTTCCCAGAAGCAGGTCTCTGGCGTAATGAAGTGAATCTTATTATCCTATTTACGTCTCATTTGATGGTCTAGCTTCTCCTGTCCACCCAGTTCAGCCTTAGCTGGTTTCTCTCTGTCATTCATGGCCATCAACATCAGGTTACCAGGTCCCCCATAATCAGAAATCAGTTTTCCTGAGAAATTCCATGCTAAAAGCAAAAATGATTTACAAGCTTACCTTCAGGTTATCCCTACCCAAGGTTACAGACTCTGCCATGGCAGACAGGCATCAAAGTAGATATTTACAACAAAGCTATGTGATTAGGAGAACCTAATGAAAAAGTTGTGTATTTCCCAGGCAATATAACATGACAACCTTATGCTCCCATTCCATCTATCTATTTATTTTTACAGAAAGACAGGGCTAAGACCTAATCTCAAACACACTGCTGTAAATCCAGTCATGTCAATAGTCTACGAAGTTTCAGTGGTTCGGTGCAATCGGGATCAGTCCTGAAACACTAAATTCCACCTAGAAACAATGTATATATAAGTGTGTGTGTCTTTGAATGCATAATTTAGTTTTGTATACATATGTATACACAAACACACAGATTGTGTATTTTTAGGTATAATTTCAGGGTTGGCACTGGAAAAATTGGACCTTCACATCAGGCAGCACTTTTGGAGTTTGATTTCATTTCAGATGTGGTATGCAGAGTTGTAACAAGCTCCTCATTGAAGTTATTCATCTATCCATATATTTATATGGCCATCATCATTATATTATTTGAAAGTCCCACTGGATGAGCTATTAAACTGCCACTTGGGCTACCCAAGAATGTTTTATTCATTTACTGAATTCCTTTCTTCTGGGATATTTGTTTTTAAGAGTTCATAATACATACATACCCAACACACAGGAAATGTAATGTGATAGGTTACAGAAACAAAGTACAAAGCAACCCACCGTAAATTAAGAGGCATTTCTTTAAAGGCACTTCTTGTCAAAAAAATGTTATGGTTTCAAGTGAAGAGAAAGGTTGTGATTACTTGTGCTTGATTTTGAAACGTTTGGGCAGGAGCTACTCAAAAAAGAAAAATCCCCTGGTACTGCGCAACATGGTGAGTCTGAAGAAAACAAACAGTCCTAAGAGCAAAGATGAAAAGAAAAAAAAAACCTCCTTCTAACTACCCAAGGAGGTGACAAGATAACACAAAGTAGGAGTGCAGCATCTTTCCACTCTAGCTCACACTAAATACTCCAGTCTTGAAGTGGGAAGGAAGGAATGGAGAAATAGAATTGTGTGTGTTGGTTTTTAATACTCTCTAAAATAAACTTGAACATCATGGAGAACTCTCTAATTTCACATTCAGTTCTCCACTCAGTCACTTTCCTACACTCCTTGAACAAAGATTAACTACGTGACCCAAACCTTGTGGAGTAGCTGCAGGGACCTGCAGGCGGCTGGTGCTCCTTAGAGCAATTGTGAGAGGTATGAGCGTCATTCCTTTTTCTCATCTTGGTTCTGGCAACCTCCAGTCTGGGCTGCATCCAAACATAACACCCCACCAGACTGAGAAGGAAGACTCAAGTCCCAGGAACTGCCAGGATTCCTGCACACCAAAATCATGGCTCTAATTCAATGTGCAGATATGAAACAAGTGCTGTGTGATTCTTTGTTTGATTCTCTCTCCCAAGGCTAATTCTTCTAATCCCAAAGATCTCCATACTGTAAAATACTTGAAAAAGAAAACAATGCATATACCCCTTGGGTAAACTCTGAAAATATTAAACGAGTGCCAAAAGGACTTTTAGAGAATATAAGGAATATAGCAGGTAAACGTCTTCAGCAGGCAGAATGAATAAGCTTTTAGCAGGCCACAATAGGCAAAAGAAAAGAGTATTTTCCTCTCTCCCTACTTATCCTCCAAGCCCAATTACACCCTATGAGATAAGGATTTTACCTTAAATTAACTTAGGCAATGTGACTAGCTAATACAATACAACTATTTAAGACTTTCTACAGGTCATTTGAAAGAGAAGAGAGAAGAAACCAAACTGTGTTTCAACTTCCATCTTCACCACAAGGAGAGAGTGAAGCTCTTACCTATAGGGTCCTCTGGGCTGGGAGGAGAAAAACCAGTTTCTCAACTTCAGATGACAACTTTCTGAGAGTCAAGGTACTAATGCACCTGTGTGCATAGGGAAAAAAAGGGACAAGAAACCTCGGCTTAAGGGTTTTTACCTTGATTTTTATTTCTCCTGGAGAAGCTGGGAAAGGCAAGGCACCTCCTCACACAGGACAGGAGTGGACAGGACCTCATGGTATGGAGAAATACTACAATTTGGAATCACTACTCTTTTCTCAGGAGAGTTGTCACCATTCTCTTTCAAAAGGTAGCTGTTTAATTTCTATTAAATACGCAGCTATACAGCAAAAAGTTGTATTTTAAAATTTAAAGGTCTTTTTTAGGCAGCAGAAGAACATTAACTTCATATGCAAACAATGTCTAAATAGTATGTAGTGAAGCAATGCATCTGCAGCAGGAACAGAAGCTCTTGATTTTGCTAGAAGTGACCTCAGTCTTACAAGTAAATCCTTCCTTTCACTCAAACAACATCAACATTGGCCATAGCCTATCTATTCTTATGGTCTAATCATCAAAACACCAAACCTACAGGCAAATCCATGCACTTGAATGGAGCCTCTTATTCTCAGTGCTGCTTTGTATCACCAACAACAATCTGCCTACACAAAAACCTCTGCGTGATCAGGCCAGAAGTACCTGCAAAAAGGGTGCAATGAAGATTAAAATGCATCCTTGATTGGTTTGTAGTTGTTACCTATTAAAGGCTTACATCAAACTGCATCAGTGATAGGAAAACATGTTTTTCACAATCTGTTGCTATTTCAACAAGGAGTTGGGAGTGCATATACGTCAGTGCTCTCTCCTGGAAGAAGCCTCTTCTATAGCGCAGAACTATGGAAAACTCTTCCAAACTCATGGAAATTCATATTTAAGGCACATGAAAGATATCGATCTAGGAGTTTAAAGCCATTCTACCAGCAAACCTCTGGCACAGACTAGAGATAGCCATGGATTTTATACTCTCCCCTCATTACACAGGTGGTATCACTAGCACCTTGTCAAATGAGAATAGGGAAAAAAGCACATTTAAATGGCACTCCCTCTAGCCAGACATCTTCCTTGAGCTGCACTCCACAATAACTTACCCAGCTAGGACAGGCTAACAATTTACTGGCCAGGAAAAGAAATCAGAATAAAGAATACAAATTTCGAATTTGTGCCATACAGAAATGAACTAAAAATGTGCATTCAACTCTAGACGGGAGGGAAAAAAACCTGACTGACACCAATAGATTTACAACAGGGGATATATTCATGGGGCTACCTGCTCCCTGATGAGCACAAAGATATGGTTTTCCATATATATGATTGTATTATGATGTGTTTATCCCAAAAAGAGAAGATGAAGACAAAATGACCATTTCCGCAGAGTAAGCCCTTGCAAGAGACAGCGCTATAAATCCTAACCTTCCTTAGAGCTGCAAATCCTCCTGCTGCCTGCATATAATTTCACACAGGAGAAAGGCCGCTCAGCATGTAGCGAGTGTAATTCCAGGCCGTCCCTAGGAAGTGAAGATTTAGCCACCCAGCCGTATGTTATGAATAACTCTGTTTTACTGGCAGGTGCTGGGGATTTTTCCATACAACACCAATTTTTGCACAGTATCAGTTCATCAGCGAATCCTTCCACTGGCGAGCAGGAGCCAGGCGTCGTCTGTCTTCCCGGGGAGAGGGTGCAAAGGCTCTGTCGGACTCTCCCTTCCCCCTGGAGGATGAAACGTGGCTTGGGGAAATGAAGGGGGGGGAGAGGGGCAGAGGGAAGGAATAATTTGCTGCCATGCGAGATCTGTCGGAAGGGAATTCCTGGGAGCCACCTTACAAGGGATCTGAGCTTGTCCCTTGGTGGTCTGCCCGAGGGAAACAAAGACTGATACCCAGTTTTCGTGCTTTGTGTATCTCCAGTCCCCCCAGGCTCCTGCTTCTTAATCACTGTAAAACAGGGAAGCTGTGGGGCAGTTTCAAAATGAGCCAGTTATTTTCATGGGGGCTACATGCCTCCTTATGAAACACACTCAAGGATACTATTTCTTGTTTATTTGGCACTTTTTTTTCCCGCCCGCACACCTGGGGACATCAGCAGGCGGTTCGACTGGGCTCTTTCCAAACGTTACCCTTACTAGAATGCAAGTAATAAATACTATTGAGACCAGAGAGTGTTTTTTTACAAAACCCCAGAGCAATCCGAGCTCTGCTTTTTACGATGCCCGGTGAAACGCAGCAATGGAACACGCACTCAGAGAGTCATGGCACAGCACTGCGGCAAATGCGGTGTCCCTGCACCTGAAAAAGCATCCTCCACCTTTCCCACGCAAGGCTTAGCTCCCACCCTGCTAACAGACTCTATTCCAGGGTAGTTTTCCTGCAAACCCATTCCCGCCAGTCCCAGGCGCTGCTGGCCGGTGCCGCCGGTCTGCTCTGTGTTGGGCATACTGCACATCCTCCGTCTGACAGCTTGCATAAACTATTTGGATATAGTTTATAGTAAGAAAGAAGTCTATGAGATTTACAACTACTGTTTCCAGGGCCATAATAGGTATGTAGGTGTAAGGACTGGGGTGAGCTGTTACTCTCAGAGGGAAAAAATACTACCTATCTCCCCCAGTTGCTCTGTGTGTGGAGGTAGGGCAGCTCAAACGGTCCAGACCTTTATATATGGGCAAAAGGAGGGTGGCTGAAAAAGAGATGAATATACAAAAGCCCCATATAAAAAGCGCAATATAAAATGGAGCCCATGGAAAAAGACTGTCGGGTTGGGCAAGATAATCTTTAAAGGTCCCTTCCGACACAAACCATTCCATGATTCTATGATTACAAGATGCCAAGTCAAAGTAATGACAGTCCCATAAGGATTTTACAAAGGGACTGTGGGATAAAGCATTCCACTCCACATCAGACCTTGGGATAAGTCCAGCCCCAGGTTTGTCCCAAAATGATTTGCTGAATGACAGAGTGGTCTCAGTGGGATTGCTCCCTGCAGTGGCTGAAAAGGCAGGTATGGACGGCATCAATAGGAACAAGAGGGGACAGTCAGGGGACAGAAGAGCACAGACAAGAGCGTGGGACCTGGTGGTGAGGTGAGCCAGGAAAGCTGGTGAGCAGCACCAAGGGACATGTCCCCCCTAACCAGCACAGCGCCATTTACCACCCACAGAGGCAGAGCCGTTTTCTTGCCCACGGCATGCCAGTCTCATTCTCCAAAAGTCTGCTGAGGTTGTGGATCCTCTAGTTTGTACCATAAAATGATAGTGTTTGGTCTGTGCACGAGCAACACTCAAAGTGATCTCAGAAAATGGAATTGCCTGAGCAATCCACGAAGAAGACTCAGAAGAAGACATATGGATGCATCCAGGTGCCATTAAGAAAAAAAAACCCACCACGATTAAACAGAACGACCACTTGAGAAATACCTAAATCTTATGATTCTGGAGAAAAATAAAAAAAAAATTCTCTCTTGAGGCTTTGAACTGGATTATTGGTTTTGCAATGCTATTTCTCTTCATGATGGTTGTGACACATAGCAATAGAGAGAGATCATGCTTGAAGTGCAAGGAGCAAATATTTTGATTGAGATTCTCAACAAGTTTGAGATTTGAGAATGAAACCTGGACTTAACAGTGCTCGTTTTTCTTCCAATAGGGCAGGAATCTGCAGGGCGCTGGCACCTGATGCTGTGCTGCAGACTTAACACAGAGCTGCTTCTGCTTCTGGAGCAATCCACTTGAGTTGTCTATAACCAACTCGAGATATCTACATGGGTCTGACTTCCACGAACGGCAGATGAACCACTTTTCTGAACGACAGCTTCCAAAAAACTGCCTCCCGTCGGCCCCCTGATGAAGTAGGCTCTGAAAATTTCGACCTTACCCTAAGCCCAAAAAACCCAAAGAGAATGATCATTGATGAATACAGTTCCTGCTTTCTAAATCTCCCTGTGCAAAAAATCAGAAAGGTTGCAGTTTGTTCAAACAGGCAACGTGTAGAGAAAGGGCTATTGCCATCACTTTTTCAAATTACATCCAGCTCAGGGTCATGGTTAACCTCCCTAAGTAAGAAGCAATGCGTGGCTACATCAGGTCAAATACATCACAGTTTCTCTCAGATAAGTGGAATCCACACTGCAGAAATCACGTGGGAAATAGAAAAGTAGATGGAGTCAGCCTTAAACCAAACAAAGTTACAACAGAAACCCAGAAATTTCCTTTCTAGCCCATGTGCTAAAGCCAAAGCACTGCAAGGAAGAAAGCTTTCCATCAAAGCCGGCCTTGGACCGCTGTCCACATTAGAAATACCTGAATCCATACAAAGTGTTCAATCCAATTACTTTGCGCAGGATATTTTAACACGCTAATTCTGATGCACACGAGGGGGTGTTGGTTGTGCTCAGATAGAGTCATCTGCCTCAGCTGCACAGAAGAACCTCCTGTCCCACCTCTCGTTGCACCTCCAGTCCCACCTCCACCAGGCACCCGCACCCCGGCGAGCAGCCACCGAGGGAAAGGCACGGCACTGAAAGTCTTCTGCAAGCTGAAACTCCCACCGCATTCAAACAAGTTACCCATACTGAAACCGTGCACCCTTCTGCCCCCATCCAACGATCGGCTCATGCACAGTTATTTGAGACGACAACCACTTTTTAGCTAACCAAAGATTAACTCAAACCACGACGGCTTCAGCTTTCCAACTCGCCCAGTTCAGTCACCACAGCTGGGGGTCCCTCAAACCCTGTTGCGTGTTTGGAAAGGTCCAACTTTGCAGGAACAGCCCAATTAAAACCTCCACAGAGCAGAGATCACTATTTAAAGCTGAACTGTTCACTTTTGTTTATTTATAGCAAAACCATTAATTGCTAATTATATATTTGTTCGCTGGAAAACCAACACTCCAAAATAAACACTAAGTTTAAAGACCATTCCCAGAACACTGAACGGTATCAGAAACAGCGCTAAAAATGTAAATCAGAAACATCAAAACACATCAGGATTTCAACTGGAGGAACAAACAACCCATTATTTCTGTGCCAGAAAAGAGGTTACCCATAAGCCGTCAGTTAGCCGCACAGTCATCTACAGTCCAGCAGTTATTTATGTCCTGGAGAATGACAGACACCACTGCACAGTATCTGTTGAAAATATCTTCATGGCAATTGGCATATGCTAGATTAAATGAGGTATTTCTTAATACAGAGTTGCAATGATCACCTTGGAAAAGTGCCTTTTAAGTATCTGGCATTAAAGACAGAACCTCAGAAAGAGGCACATTTCATTTATGAGCCAGTTTCATATATCAAAATCATACAAAACTTAACAAAAAAAAAAAAAAAAAAAAAAAAGAGAGAGATTTCTTATTTTTTTGCCCGCTTCACTAATCGAGCTCCATGTTCCCCTTGGGAGAATCATGCAGTTCCCGCAAATATCTACAAGAGTCCCACATGGAAAACTAGGGAAAACAGCCTTACAGAGCAACGATCTGCCCTTTCTCCATGAAAGGCATTTTAAACAAGCACAGCAGCCGGGGCTGCACGGAAAACCGCACCACCAGCCACGCTGCGAAGCAGTCTGCTACCTACTCCCTGAAATCCTTATGGATACAGCACTTCCCCGAAGCACCCGCGTCCACTGGCTGTCAGAAAAGCTTCCACTGAAAAGCACCTACACCTGCCCTGACAGCGCTGCCCTCGAGCTCCCCGATTTCCGCGAGTATTTGAACACCAGGGAAGCGCACACACTCAGTCCATGTCCAGATTAGGAAACAGGCACCAAAGGCTCAAGCCCCTTGCTCCGGGCCACACAGGAGACGCCCCACGTACTCCAACTGCCCACTCTTACTGGGGCAGGAAGGTTTCCTGACAAAGCAATGCTCACCAGCATTACAGGGCCAAATTTCCAAAATGGAGGGTTGTACAGTTGTTTCTCACCACCATTGTAGTGGCTACCATTCAAAACTCATCACTTATTCACAGTTCAGGAATTTGGGTTCAGCATTTAAAATTAAATCTAGATCTTGAAAAGTTAATTGGAGACACTGATCATGAAATAGAGACGAGTAAGGCAGGGGTAATAATAATAATAATAACAATAACAAGAAGAAGAACAACAACAACAGCAACAACAGCAGCAGCAGCAATGTGTCATGACTCCACAACAATGACGACAGTGTCACGACTCCATTATTTTGTAAAAATGGTAGCCACTAGGAAGAACAGGCTCATCTCTTAATGCTTCACCTTTCTGCAGTTGCTCTCCTGGAGTCAGGATCATCTGCAAATCTTTTCTCTCAAATTCTGGACAGAAAGCAAATGCCGCATGCACACCCAACACTGGGTGGGGTAAATCACCCAAACGCGTGAGTTGGAGTCAAGTTTGGTCCCTCTGACCGTGCACTGATCGTGTCTCACCCTGGTTTGCCACCAGCCTCCTTCGTCTGGACTTGTCCCCTCCTGCTGGGAGCCCTCGGTGCACTGATGCCACTCCAACTCCGCACAGCCCCAGTAGACAAATCTTCGTAATGGGAGCCACCCCATCCCTTACATGCTTTGACGAGCAGAGAAGTTGTTAGCAAGGTGGACACCTTGCAGTGCATGACGCTCAACACCCAACCTGGTGCTTGCCAATAAATGGGACAGGTCACATTTCCCCCAGCTCCTGATCCATGTCGCTGAAACACAGCCAGCCACTGGCTCCACATCTTGCCTTTGTGCACCAGGAGGGGAGGAAGCAGTGCCGGCAATCCCATATCATCCCAACACATCCCTCTCTGCACCTTCAAAATCCAGGTGTGGCTGTGCTGAGCTGCTCTGCCGTTCAAAGGTGCTGTGCCGGTGCACAGCTCCCAGCGACTGCCCTGGGAAGAGGCACATGGATGTTCCCTCTTAGAGCATCCCGCAGATGTGAACCCACACCACATGCCTCCCAGACACATGCTCACCGTTTTCCCGCTTTCTCTTTTTGGGCAAGAGATGGGAAAAGATGCTCACCCGAAACAAAAGGACTCCAGACTAAATAATAACTGCTAGCTCATGCCCAGTGAGGCTCGTTGCTGCTGAATTTAAAACCTCAATCTAAAGTTTCACATAGCAAGGCGCTACTTGCATATAGTTGCTCTTCCTCAAGCTCCAATATGCACCGATTGAAAGTCAGCTGCCATTTCAACCCCTGCAAATCTCCAGAAAGGTAAAAAAAAAGTAGATACAAAACTATGTCAGAGAGCATCAGGTCAATGATCAATGTCATCAGGAATAACTTTGCTTGATTTGAAGCTGCATTATCTGTTTCCTCTGTATTTTTAGGATAAAAGTATAGAGCAAAGTTAAGAGTTATAAAATAGCAATGCATCAGCTTACCAAAACAAACCCAGCAAAATTACAAATCCATGCAGAAGTGGGGGGGAAGAAGCAGTTTCTCACTGGTGAAACTATTATGCATAAGGAGAAAATGTCTGTGACTATAATATATTTCTATACCACTTTTACAAGAAAAGGCTCTCAATTGCTTTTGGCATATGAAAGCCACTATGAGGACTGCAATAAAACTGAGTGTACTGTAAAAGAGCCATCTCACATGCATCCCCAGAATTTATGTTCCAATGCTACTGTATTAAATTCTGTATTCTGTGGCTTTTGGGAAAATGATTTTATTATTAAATGAACTACACAATCTAATGTTTCTCTGAAGAAAAAGTATCAGTTGGAAAATAAAGTCATTCTTTTAACACTAAAAATACTGGTTCAAACTTAAAAAATGCTTTCAGTAAGTGAGCATATGTCTAGTGCGAGTGGAGGTGTAAACGCACACATGTACAGCTCATTTCCCCATTCTCAGCTGCCCTCATACCTCATGTAACTACACAGCTTGTGACAGTTACAGTCATTTAAGAGTTTAGATCCTTGTTGATGTGTTTCGAGGGGATATCCTAAGCTCCAATGAGGTCTCAAAGTGCACGACAGCATCGATTTTTTTTATTTTTTTTTTACATGCAAAAATAGTGCTCCGGAACAGATATTCCTCAAGTGCACGTAAGCGCATCCTTTGTGGGCAGCGGCAGGAGCAGACGTGCCGCACGCCGTGGAGGCAACAGGCACAGAGCTGCACGCTCACGTGCAGGATCAGCGACGGGCCACAACGTGGGGCACAGCACCGCACAGCACCGTGTGAGCCCCGCCAGAGCAGCCGCATCCTCCTACCAACTTCTTTGCAAGAACTGCAGACGCTCTACAACTGAAGCAAAGACCTATTATATTCCGGCACAATCATTTCACGCCACAGCTTGGTGATCACTTTATGGCAGGATAAGCCACCGTGGCCACCAAAGCAGCTGTCCAGGGCCAACCTCTCCCCCCACCCCCTACCCCCCTTTTTTTTTTCCCCTTTTCTTCTTTTTTTTTTTTTGTATTTTTTGTTGATTTTGTTCTCACTGGGGATTGAGCTGCCCTACTGCAAATATGCCTGCGAACAAAAGGGAGGGAGGGAGACAGGAACGGGTGCCTGGGGCAGGCGGGAGGGATCCTTTCCATGTCCATGGCAGCTCAAACTGTTTGTCAAACAACAGCCGGAGTTGAGGCAACCAAGATGGTGTGTAAAGAGCAGAAAGTACCTTCAAGAAACATACTGAACACTATCAAAATACCCAAGTCTCAAATAGACACATGAAGTATTTAAATGCTTTCACACCCATAACAAATTTTGTTTACTGCCCAGCATTTAAACAGCTTTTTCTTTACTATTGTAAGATTGTTCCCAAACAGTGTGAATTTGATGTTGCAATGAATAGTAGCACTTCAATTCCTATTTACAACCCATTCAGCAACATAATTCCACAAATAGCATGCAGGATTTCCACACTTTATGAAATAAAACCTGTTCTTGGCTCAAAAGAAGTTGTGCAAATTAGCTGACAAAAATCACTTCCTTTTGTTTTTCCTCTCCGATATAAATAACTTAAGGAAAAAAAGAGAATCACTAACCAAGTAATATGAAAAACTTTATTAAAACTATTAGAACCACCAAGCATTGTTAACGTCCCTCTCGTAATTATATGCAAAATGCTTAGTATCCAAGGAAACAGAGTAGTAATGGAGTTGGAGAATACTGTATAAATGCACCTTCTAAATCACCACCAAGAATGTCTGTTCCAGAGGGACTGGCCAGTTTATTAGTGTGTGACACCCTGATCGCTAAGACATGCTACAGCTTAAAAACAAAAAGCTAACAAGCTACTTTTGCATAAAGGACCCTTTTGTCTGCCCTCTATGAACAGCCCCTTCTTAGCATCTAGTTACAGAGTTCCTCTGCAGAGTTGCAGATTTCTCTAAGCCCATATTCACCTTCATGAGAGTTGTTCAGAAATCTGTAATGATGGGCACTAATTGAACCGCATAATCAGCAACTAATGAAGCAGAGATGCTGTCCTTTGCGCCAACTTCTCAGCGAACTCAGATGTGCAATAGGAGAAATACTGAAACTCTGCTCTTCTCCGGAGCCCAGTGGACTGAAATCCATGTCATCAGCATCACGCACTAACACAAACTGACTTATGCCCACATTATTAAAATGAATTTTAAAATTAATACTTATGCTCCAATATCAACAGCTCATTCTCAGGGCTGTTTCTTAGGAAGACAGGTGGGTCTACTGTAAGAAAGCCAATGCAAGATTAACTCCTGCTCTTTGGTGTTAGCACTTAGATCATCACACCAAATCCCTAGTTTTTAGGCTCAATTTCAGCAAGCGTTCATTTATTCTCCTGATTTCTGTGGCAGCTTATTCCACCCAACAACCACCGAACACAAAGCAGTTCCAGCCAGGTTGAACCACCCAATCACTCTTTGGACGAACTTTGATATTCCTCTCTTCCAGCATGAGTGACAGCTTTATGGAAGCACATACCTCAACATCCCTGCTTCTTCCATCGGATGCCCCTGTAATCTTTCCCTGTGACCTTTACATTCCCTTTGACTCATTCTTTTCCATGACTGCAACACCCTTTATGTAAGCAGATAGTCTAAGCTACACAGTATTTCCAGTGTGGCCTCAGACAGAGATAGCCAAGTGCTAGAATAACCCGACTGCCAGCTCCTGCCCAACGGCACACAAACTCATACAACTCCCTCGCTTTTTTGGATGCTCTCAGGCACTGTGCTGATTTGGTAAAAAAAGGCTCCATTGTCTTCATGCTGCCTCCTCTTTTGTGCCTTGCTTCTTCGGTTTTCACAAACTTTACTCCTTTCCCGCTGTAACCCTCATTGCCTCCGTATGTCGATCCAAAGGCAGCTTGTCTCCCCTTCTCTTTTCACTCACACTGCTCTGGGGGGTCTTGCATCACTGAAACAGCACTCACATCTTCAGTAAATTCTGTTGCTTTTCTTACACCGCCCCTTTTCCAGATCAGCGTTGGGGCTGATCCTCATTTCTCAACACCACAAACAGCTTCATCTCATGAAACACCTCGCTGCTTTGTCTGGTGCTTTCTCCTCTCAAGCTCTGAAGCTCACTTTCACACAACCACAATAACTGATCTTGCCCAATTAACCTTTTTAGCTGGCTCTTGTGCCTAAGACGTT
Organism: Charadrius vociferus; assembly: GCF_000708025.1. NCBI lineage: Eukaryota > Metazoa > Chordata > Aves > Charadriiformes > Charadriidae > Charadrius > Charadrius vociferus. The sequence goes on from NW_009647680.1 coordinate 3,397,892, forward strand.
TTCTTAAAAGGCTACAGAAATTAGGGCCATAGCTTTCTCTCACTACTCCTTTTTTTCTCTCTCTTTGTCAATATATGCCAGTTGTACAACATGCCCTAATGGCAATTTCTGCATTGTATCAGTATATCTGCAAATCTGCCCTATAGTACCATAATTATCTGATGCTTCCCTAGATCTCTCTTTAGATTGCTTTCTTTAAACTCCCTCTATAATTTCATAATGGTTTACCAGAGTGGCTAAAAACTTCATTTTCTAAAGGCATTGCCTTGTACTCTTTGACTTGAAGCAACTGTGTGCTTGAAGCAGTTAAATAAGTGAACGTTCTCTTTCCCACTCCATTTTGCTATGCTTCCAGCTCATCCACTTCACCAGCACTATTTTTCCTTTTGCCTCTGACCAACAGTGACCACAGCGGTAATCTTGAGAATATCAATCGTCTCTTCAAAGCCACATCAGAGCTGGAATTACTAGAAACACTCCACCAATGACATTAAAACCCAGCAATGGTCAAAACCTGTCAGCGCTGTGAGAGCGGGTGCACCTTAGCCGGGCACTTTTTGCTTAATGCAAAATGATACTTAAGAGTTACGATCCCAACCAAAGCTGGTTAATTCAGAAAACTCAAGTCTGGAAGGGCAAGGGGACATTTCAACAACCTTCCAAAATGCTACTGCTTTTGCAGACTCACCAAGAACTCACCAGCAAGGAAATGTTGAGGGGATCTGAACTAATCTGATCTCTAAAAGACAGGTGCTGAATGCAAAACTGCAGATATTAACTGCCTCTGCAAAGTCTGTCACCAAAAGGGTAGCTCTCCCAGCCAAGTCACCAGCGGCCTCATTTCCAGAGGTACAAGGCACCTCTAACTCCATTCAACGGGAACGTCACTGTTCACTACCACGGGAAAGTTGAGCTCTTCACCTCTCTATTTTAGCTTACTGATGTGGTTCATGCTTATCTGCCTGCCATGTATGTCGTGAGGTTTAATTAGTTTTGGTCTGTAAAACACACTTAGATCCTCTGGAAACGCTCTGTATGCATTCACAGTAGGATCACTGCAAGATAATTTACTTGGCATCACCGGAGGAAGCAGCACAAGCAGCCAGAAGACAACTCCAAAGACGAGGCACTCAAAGCACTAAACTGTCTGCAATCCCGATCTCTATCTGGAAGATCAAAAGTTTCAGGGGCAGCATTTTGGTACAACACACGCTGAAACTGATGCAGGAGTTAACAGCGGTTTTACAGAAGAGTGCTGGCAAAAAACATTCTCATCAGTATCTTTCAGCAAAAATAAAGAAGGTCAATCCCCCCCCATCTTAAAATGGAAATAATAGGGGGGGAAAAAACGGAAATCAACAACACTAACAAAAGCACCATATGGGTTTTTTAAATATCCCAAACAGCTTAAAGTTGCCCAGACTTCTGTATTCATTAATTGCTCAGGACACAGATTTATTTATTTATGGCTCAGAAAAGAATACCCAGCTCGGAGGCTTTCCAAAGAACAACCCTCCCCAGTTCTGCATGGCCACCTCAGCCAACTCGCCCTGCCGTTTCTTATTCTGATGCTAATGCAGTTCAAACAACCCAACCCTGCATTTTTTATCTATGCAATAAGCCTATCTTTAGGTCACTTAGTTGTGTCAGTTTAAATCACAACATTCCCATAGAGAAAAATCTGATCATTTTGTTTACTTTTGGGGGCAGAGGAGGGAGAAGAAAAAAAAGTTCATTATAAAAACGCTTTTTTTTGTTTGTGGTGCCTAATTCAAGCCCTACTGAAATCTGCATGAATTTAAACAGCAGATGAACCACGAGAAAAAATACTTTTTAATTAAGACTTGCACAGATACCTTCAAGACAGGCTACCCTGAAAATACCTGACCGTGCATAGGCATATCATATTATATATATTATTAGGTCTTATCGAAGTCTGCCGGAATAAAGGCCGAGATCCCATTGATCTTCAGATCTCTCTCCTTTGTAAAATAAGCCTGGATTTGGCCACTCTGGCTTTCACAAGCATTCGCATGGGGATATTCACAGGGCTTCTAAGAAGAGGGAAAACCCATGAAGTTGAAGCCATCCATGAAAGGTACTGGATTTATTCCAGATGTGGAACTGTTTTTAATTAATTTGGAAGCATTTGAAGTATTCGCTCATTAAATATGCTTTGCATTTCACACATGCACGTAAGAGAGTAAGAAAACCTAAAATTGAAGCCAAAATCATAATGTCTTATTAAAAAGACTCTGACATCACTTTTAACAAAATTAGGCTCACATGAAGACAAGAGTTACAGCACTGCCATAACACAACACACCACATCAAAAGCACGCGGTTCCTGCGCTGCCCATCCCCAGGAAACCTCACCTGGACGTGGAGGACTCACTCAGCGGTTGGGAGCTCTCCCACCTCCACTCAGCCCTGCACCTCTCTGAACCAGACACTTCCCAGTGTGCCCATCACCATCACCCAGGGCAATGCTTTAAGTTCAATGTATCTGTCTCCTAGAGAAGGATGAAACAACTTACGGTAAATCTATGTGCCAAATCATCATTCCCAGTAAAAATTTTGCATATGATCATACAGAAGATTCAAGCCACCAAGAAGGGAGGAAAGACACTTCCTTCAACTTTTGAGGTCTCGTGCCAATGCCTACGAGCCACCTGTCACCATTCAGCTCCAATTAAAGCAACCTATGAGCACACTGTAGTCATCTAAAGATGCGAGAAGCAAGCAAAAAACTTACGGCCTCCTGCTTTTGTCAAGTTCACAGCAAAAAGCTCCACCACAGAGACCCAAAAGTGAATTTGGACACCTGCCTCAAGGCTGGGACCGCTCTCGTCCAAGCCAGGCAAAAGGGAGGTTGTGCACAGCAACACTCTGGCAGGTCCACACACAGAAAACCACAGACCCTCCAGCACAGAAAGAGCATAGACACATTTCTGCTATATCTAAACTTTCAACGGAACGCTGTTCACCCCAGAAGTGTGGCATTCCTTGAGGAAGAGGACCTGTATCACCCCATGCTATGCCCAACGCAACCACTGCTGGATGCTCAAGGCATCCAGAGGATCCAGATTAGGTCTGATATTTCCACTGCACACTACAATCCCCTATGTAGACATCGTCGTGTCTGGTACTCCGTGGTAAGTGATATCAACATAACGCAGCTCTTGTCTCCCCTCTAGTGGCTGACCCACCACAACCACTTGCATGTCTTCTGCTGCCGCTGCCAACGGCGTGAAGGGCTGGAGCGTGGCCCCTGGCAAAGCCACCACAAGCTGAGCTTCTACGTCTCCCAAGCCTGGGCTCAGTGCCACAGCCAGGCAGGGATGTTGTTGCACAGGGAAACTGCACAAGCCAGAAAAAGGCACATCTGGGCAGAAGCACAGCTCTTCTGCTTCCACAGGAGTCCAAGACTCCTGCTTTTGAGATGAGGTGAGCAAAATCGCCGGTTAGTATGAAGAACCACAGCTAAGTTCAGAACACAATTAGGTTTTTTATTATTTCTCACAGAACCAAAAGAATCAGGTACTTGGTGACTGAGAAACACTCAAACTTTCCCTTCCTTAAGTTTTATATCAGACAACGATGGTTTTGTCACCAAGGGTCAAAATTAATTCTCGTGATCACCAGACAAGTCAGTGTCTCGGTGATCTCTAATCAATTTTACCAAGTGCTACCAAACTGTGTGTGATGCTCTCCTGTTCAAAACCAGCATACAAACATTAAAAAAACCCAAAACTTCACATTTCTTCACAAGTCATCTTTTTTTTTTTTTTTTCCTAAAAAAAAAAAAAAACAAGCAAGAACATTCAAGTTTCTTTCCTTTGGTTGCCAGTGCTAAAATATGCTAACAGCATTAAGGCAAGGGACGACTTGCAGAGCTCACAATCTGTATTCAGCATAATTAGCAGATGCCAATTTAACTTATTACTGCTTCTTCCTTTCTATATTATAAAAAGGATGTCAATGAAAACCTGTTATCTAAATGACTGTTTTCTCAGTGCTGATAATAAAGCAACAATCATGGGAAAATAGAGTCACAGAGCATGTGTTAGGAAATCTCTGATTTTGAAATGACATTATAAACAGCCACAGTAAAGAAAGAAATTAATGCCTGCAGACAGGACTTTTCTCTCTTCCTTCACACTTTGCATTTTTAGACTGTTTTTAAACTAATTACATATTTGGTGGCATTCCTAGTTATTCAAATAAGCAATGCAAGGTGAAGCAGTATTACTAAATGAGGTTGCTCAACACTCTCAGCCACTGATCATTTCAAAGCACGAGAAATGAACAGCCCTAAGATGCCTTTTCTATGCAGAGAACTAACAGCTAAGAAGTAAGAACACAAATACCTGAGAAAGGAACCAAAGCAAGTCCTAAAAAATCAGCCTCTTCCAAAATGCCAAATAACGGACTGTGTCACAGCTGAGGGGACAGTTACAGAGTGCACTTCTGCCTGCAAAGCTAAAACACATTTTATAAAACAAAGCCCTCTTGAACTAAGAGGCTGTTGAAAGATGCATCCAGCACACACAGGCACAAAAAAAGCAGTGCACACCAAGCTTATGGATTAAACAGGTTTCTAACACATAAACGATGTAATGATCCAGCCCAGGCATCATTTGCTGCTACTTCTGCCTGGTGGAGCTGCCTTCCAGCTAACATTTCTGCACAGTACAATGCAGTGCAAAAAAAAAAAAAAAAAAATTTAATAAAGTATGTTCTGACTCTCAGGGCTAAGTTGAAAAGCCTTGTAAGGCTATGCTTCTCCACAGCTTTAATCGATTTCAGCTATAACTTCATTTGTTATGCCTAACAGACAGTGTAAACTTCACCCTTCCCAAGAATTAAGAAAAAAATAACGTTTCATACTCTCCCATAAGCAGCGTATGTAAAGCACAACACAGAACTGCTGCACACATACCTCCAATTAAACTGGTCTCTGTGGTAACTAATAACTTTCCACAGTATGCACTGTAATCCAAGTAATAATTTTAAACAGGCATAAGCTGCAGTGTGCTGAACTAAGGCATTCTTACCTTGCAAAGAGTGCTTGAAGACGTTTAGTTACAGTAAAAGAGGAGAACGTGCACGTTGCCAAGTATTTCCCATGTAAAGGGGATATGCCTTACCCCACACATGCGCACGCACACACAAACTGGGTGCGGGTGCTTCCTAGGTAGTGAAAGAGGACTAGAAAAGATAAGCAGCAGCAATACTGCCCTGGCTTTATGTCTCAATCAGTAGCGAGTAAAGCTGGAGGAACCATTTGAGATGAAAAGGGAAAAAATTCCAAGAAACACGTTTTTTTTCTCCTCTGGATGCAAAGAGCTTTACTTGGGTGACCTATAATACCTTAACACAAAAATCTTCATAACCCACCTCCCTCCTGAGCCAATTAGTTGCACATGTCAAATGACACCGCACAAACAATGCACAAAGACTTTAACAAAAAATATTAAAGAATCCCTTACCTTTTAGTCAGAATAAGTGACAGATAACAGGCATGAGAAACTCAGTTGGCACAGCTGCTGTACATATTTCTCTGCGGACTTCTCTTTAGTGGTCCCAAAAGCACTGAACATAAAAAAACTCCAGCCTGCCTGCTTCATTCTTCAGCAACAAAGATACATGCTGTCACGGTAACGTGAAAAAGCAAAAAGAACTACAGATCTTAGTTTTTAAAGCCTTTGTGCTTATAGGGAAGAAAAAGAGGGAGCGGGGAAAAGAAGGAACAGAGCAAACAGCAAACACTTTTTCTAAAGAGAATTCTGGTCTTGGCTGTAGAAGTAACCACAGCACAGGATCATTCAGTTTGAATTTCCCTGTTTGCAAGCTCCTTGGGAAAAAAAAAATAATCAGTCTTTAGGGAAAAAAAATCAAATGCATGGATGGGGGGAAGGGAGAGGAGGAGGAGGGTACTGCTCCTATGTGACATACATATGGAATGAGCATTAGAACAATGCTGACAGGACAGCTAAGCAACTGCACTCTGGGGCAGCAGTTTTCAAAGCAGAGCTTTTGCAGCTTTGCAGAAAGGAGAAGAAAACAATAAAAAAAAAAAAGCCCTCCGCAAAGGGAAGGAAAAAAAAGAGAAAAGGGAAAGAAATCTAATAGAAAAGAAAGGAGCTGTTAATTCAAGAAGAACTACCGGACTATAAAAAAAAAGAAAAAAAAAAAGAAGAAAAAAAAAAAGAGTTGCTTAATTTCTGAAAGGGGGGGCGGGTGGGAAACGCCGCGACTGCTTTCCAGCGATGCGAGCAGAAGCCTTGATGTCTAGTGCACTTACATTTTATGCGGCGCACAGTGGGTCCCCTCCTCCCCGCCTGCCTCCCTCCTTCCCTCCCTCCCTCTCTCCGCCCTCCCTGCCTAGGAAGCTCTCCCTCCCAGGGGACAAGAATTCCAGTGGACCCAATTAACACTGTACTTTGCTGGCTCCTTGGTATGATCGATATTAAATAAGATGAGTTTTAGCAGCACTGAAAAATAAAGCAGCCATGTAATGTGTGGCTGATGGAGGCTGCGTTGTTTTTTTTTTTCCCCCTACGTCCCCGCTCCCCCAGTCTCGATACGATCCAATGCAGCGGAAAAAAAAAAAAAAAGAATTAAAAAAGCATGTGCCAGCACCAGCGACACAAGCTGCATCAGATATTTGTTAGAAACTTGATGGAAGCCGAACGTCGGTTGCTCATTTCACTAGCTTCGTCAGTACTTTAATAAAGTGGATTTACAAATCAATGGAAGGAATCCAAAGGTTCACAAACAGCCTCTTTCATCAGGTCCGCTGCCCGACCGTACAGGAAGTTTGCTGAAGGGGTCTGGGGGCTGTTTCACCAGCACACTTGTTTTCAATGGACTCCCAACAACATGACGTGTTTGGTTTGGTGAAAGAAATGCTATAAGAGGTTCACTGGTTTAAGGGAATGCAGCCTAGTGTGTTTATTGCTTCATTCCCGCAGCACGTGCGACAAGGCACCCTACAAATTGCAAATTATTTCAATTTGAACGGGGAAGTGGTTGGGAGGCAGTAACCTTCTTTGGTCCTGTTTTCCCTGATCTATCAATCACAGATTGCCATGTAAAAACAATCTACTACAGGCTGGCTCTATAGAGGAAATGCAATTACTAGCATTAACTCTTGCTGTTGCAAATTAATACAATACAGTCCGCAACTGATAGAGTCTGCCTGCAAGCCATTAATCTAAGAATAAATGAGTGGTTTGCTTAAATCCAACTGGTCTGAAATTCTCAGGTTAAGAACTCCCCTTCCCCTTTCTATATTTCTGTTTGTGTTTGTGAAACTCAGTGGAAAGAAAAGAAAACCGTATTTATTTGCTGGGCCCAGGACAATTCGAAGCTAACGATATCCATCAGTGAACCTGCCTACAAATACCAGATTTCACCATCAGTAGGTGCTTTCCCCTTTTTTGTTTCTGGGGTGGCCATAATCTTCAAACCAAACCCAATAAATAGCACCGAGCAAGATCCTTGATTGAACAGCTGGGTTGACCAGTGACTTGAATCCGTCTTGTTAAATTAATGTGAGATTGCATTTCCATATGAATAAGATCAATTAAAAATACTCGTAAAACCATGCTATCAAAGGCAGTGAAGAGTTAAATTCATTAACTCAAAAAGCCTCCAATTAAATAATGTTAAGGTTACGATTCTCCCCCTAGCTGAGGGACGAAAAACCCAACAGCAGGACAAAATACTGCTAGTTAGTGACTGCTAGCAGTAGCTCCAAATGCCACACTGTTTGTCACAAATTCTTTGTGATACCTAGTAACATCCTTCACAGATAGATAAATGCAGAAATCCCAAGCAGTGGTCAACCATCCCAACAGATATCACAAACCAAAGGCTTATTTACATGGGAAGACACCAAAGAGTGCAGGTAAATTGCTTATGTGCGTGAAGTCCATGTTTCCCGAGCTACAGTAATTCCAGGCTCCTGTACACTTGATGAAGATGCTGCACATTACGTGTATTGATTTCACAAATATGGTCTAGCTAACATGGTTTTTTGGTGCAAGAAGGGGTCAGGGAAGAAGTACCCCTGAGTAACACAGCACTAAGCAAGGCAACACTGGGTCAGAATTCAAATGAGGGGAAAACACAAAAACATTCATAGAAAATTACCAAAAATGATGCAGATCTTCATGCTTCATACTTGCTATTGACCCAGCACCGCCGCATGGCAAACATACTGGATCTGAAATGAGATCCAGAGATTGCTGATAATACAAACCTGATGGTCCAGATTCTGCAAAATTACATTCTCCTTTCAGTGCCCTACTTTAAATTAGGGGGCAACGCTGATTGTCTCTGAAAGTGGCCTCAGCCTTATACAGAACGCTTCTCTTTGCAAGGGGATCAAAGTACTTGGCAAGTGCTTTGGGATCCCAGTTGAGTGGAAGAACATAGACATTCAATCTGCCACAGAAAATGTACCCACCTCCCATGAAAGCATGAGACACAACGCCAAGTTCTGGACAGGAGAGCTGAGGGGCTCCAGGAAAGCCTTGCAAACAAAGGGTAACACCCTCAAAGGGTACCCGGTAATGGTGTTCTTGGTGCTCTTCGCACAACTACAGTCATGAACTGTTGACAACTTCAAGCTCCATCTGACAAAAGGCATAGGAAACTCACTCTGGCAATCAAATTATTTACACGGAAAACCGTTGTAATAAGGCTATAATCCACTGAATACATCCAAGCTGAAGAGGTCCAGTGAGTAGCTGCATTTTGGGAAAGGCTGAGGTTTACAGCTGCAGAGGGGATCATAAGTGCTCTTGGAACCCATAAATGATCCATCAGTCGATCTGTCATCTCAACACTCCTAGGCACTAGGAAAGTCTTTATTATCCCCATCTTAGAGATGATGATTTGAACACTGAAAGCCTAAACTGCCTCCCCAAGGAGATGCAAGAAGTGCTGGAGAATAGCAGGGAACTGATTCCAGGCTTTTCAAGTCCCTTAACTGCGAAGACTGTTCTTGTTTCAAACACAAGCAACTGAATTTGACATATTTTGAAAGTCAAGCTATTTGTTCCTTAAAAAAAAAATTCAACATCATTCTAGTCTACGCTTAAGTATGAATCAAAGCACAATTTATGGTATTTAAGGAGCTCCTGTGCTGCTTAAGAAATCCGCATGTGTACACAATGACAAGTTTTATTCCAAATAAAAATTCATAATTCACATTGTTTTACTAGAAAATAATTAAAATATCATTCCATAATTACAATTACAGTCCCAGTTTGGTAGGACATTTCAAGCCAGTGGGAAATTGAACAGAAGGACACCTCCTACCTGTGAAGGAAAACGGATACAAAACATTTGTCAAAATAAGCGAGTACACCAGTATCAGACCAGGTTACCAGTTAACATCTGGTTAAAGGAAAAAACCTTGAGTGGCACAGTGAAGGGCCCTGTCCCTAGCTACCAGCAGAAAAACCCTTGCTGCTGCTGGAGGCAGGGAAAGATGGATGCACTGCCTCCCCTGACCTGGGCAAGAGGCTCCTACAAAGGGTCTCCCATACACAGATGGTCTGCTGAGCTGCCTGTGCCACCTGGAGCTCCCGCTTTCCTGGGACATGGATGGCCTGTGCTGCCTGGAGCTCCCGCCTTCCCAGGACAGTCCTTGCACACCCTACCTGATGCAAACGGTCCTGGGAGATCAGCATCTCCCAACACATAAGCCCACCGGTGCTGTCACCATCAGAGCTGGCGCCGTGATGACACCAAAAACATAATCCACAGAACAGCACGTTTTTAGCTTAATATAATTTGGAGGAAGAACATGTGCTTGCCTTGTTCTCAGAATTTGCTTTATTCACAGGAAAGCCACCTCCATGGAAGCTGTAGTGAGTCCCTAACAAAAGTCCAAGCTGGAAAGATACAGCAAAGAGAAAGCTGCTATGGCAAGAGAAAGAAGTCAGCGTTTACTGCTCGAGGGCAGGAAGTAATGACTGCCGATGGGGCAGTGCCGCACGACCCAGAGGAAAAGCTATGAAGATTTTTCTCTCTTCTCCTTCAAAATCTACATTGGGAAGTGCCAGCATTTGCAATACTTTTTGGAGCACTACAATCTATCCGGATGCTCCCCAAGAACCTATGAGCGAAATTGCAAACATGGGAGATTAGCTATGTAAAGATACATGGTGGAACACAATTTGTAACAGCTAATCCACTTTATTACAGGCATCATCAACTCTGTTCATTATCTGAACCTTCCAGTTCAACTGTTCTCAAAGACTACAGCCTTTGGCACTATTTAAAGTTGCTTACATTTTCTTTCTAATGTATCCATTTTGATTATTAAAAGGCAAATACATTTATAGGGTTTTATCTCTTCCTTTATATTTGGTTTCATATAGTACAATAAATACTAGAAAAACATTTAAGTAAATAAACCCTGGCTTCGAAACACCAATACTTAAAAACAGAAAGAAGGGTGACCACACGGTGATGTCGTCTTTGCCGAAGAATGTGAAAAAATGTCTGTGGATATTTTAAATATTTACCAAATGAAGGGGATGTGTATCAGGTTGCAGAGCTCTGGATTACACACACTTTCAAGAGATGATGATTCATGTTAATCTACACCAGTAGGGTTGGAGGTTTTGCTTTGTTCTTTTTAATTTCTAATTACATTTTAGTAGCAGAATAAACAGAAAGAACACATAAAGCCAGAAACAAAAAATAAAATAAAATAAAGGAAAAACAACCTTTTAAGGCACTTAACATCAGAGAAGGTTGGTCAGCCAATTACAATTTACAACTGCACAATAAGCCATGGTGAGGTTCAGCCATCTAAGGCTCTGCACCATTATGTAGCGAGTACCAAAGATAAAAGGCCAATTTCCCATTTGAAAATTGGGTTTCAGTAATGTGCAGCTGCCAGTCTGTGGGGCCACGGTGGCATCCATCACGGAAGCCCAGCAAACCCGAACAGAGCTGCGGTGTCCATCGCACGCACTTCCATGCCTGAGCTCTTCGGGAGGTGTCTGTACCCCCTGGCTAGGCACAAAGGGCTCGCTGCACCCTACGCCAAAGCAACCGTGCTCCCAAAGCAGTCCCGAACCAGGTGACCCAGGAGTTAAGGAATCTCATTTAAACCCTCGTGCTGGCAGCAGATTCTCCAAAGAGGAGACCTCCAGAAGTGAGTTTTGGAGCGTGAAACCAGACCCTGGCAGAATTTTGCACCGACAAAAGGCACAGGGCCAGCAGGTACGTACATGTTACACATGAGGTCCCTCCAGCCACCAGCACCCGTATTTTGTTCCTAAAGCTTTCCTGTCATCTTTTTAGGGTGCCCGATTTTCACTGCTAACTACAAAGGCACTTCATTTCAACTGACCAAACGACCTTGTTGGCTAATTTTCACATCTTTTAACTCCTTAGTCAGCGGGTGCCAAGGAGACCCTCCTGATAAAGGTACCGCAAAATAAGACATAGGAGAAATTAAAAAGCAATAGCTATTTCTCATCATTCCCACCAGAGATGCTCTTGCTCTGTACTAGCGAGGTGTTGATGCTGTACGCAAAATCTGACTGCAGCACAGATAAGCAAACCTAAACTAATTTTAAACTAGACTGAACAGCACTGCTGTTCACACCAGTGAAGCTACAAATACCAGCACAGACCACATAAATCTAATCAGGACCCAGGAGACACTGACCACTGACCATACCATGATAAAGCATCTGTTACTGTGGCTTCATGGCAGCCACAACCACCCAGGCAAGCTTGGTTAAAGCTAGCTGGGACGCTTTTCACACTTCTGACTGCACCAACAGAAATATCTGTAATTTACTGGAGAGGAAGGAGCTCCTTCCAGAATGAACTAAAAGAAAAAGAAAAAAAAAGAAAAAAAAAAAAACAAAGTTGGAACAAATTCATACCACTTGACTTTAAGTGCTTGGTTGTGGTTCCCAAGGCAGCCGCAGGTAGTGGAGGACGGTCCTGGGGCACCTAACTGTCCCCATTGAGTGCCACGGTCAGCCTGGGACAATGCCGCCACCAGCTTGACACATCCCATCCTACTGTGTGTTCAGGGTTACATGATGTATGTCCCACCCCTACCCCTGGTCCTGCTCACACTAAGCACTAACGCAGGACAGCTCTTCTCCAACAGTTTTTCTATACAATACCTCTAACCGCTGCTCCCAGTGCAAACTGAGTTACCGTGCTTTGGTTCCTCCTCTGCAGCAAGGAAACCTTCCCCCACTGCCCCAGCTTGGCAGCTTAGGGATGCAGCTGGCTCAAAGGCAGAGACTTGTATCATAACACATAGCCAAAAGAACCCCCGTGTTGGTCACGGCACACCAGCGACTGACTGATGGAAAATCAACAACACAGACCCAGACAGCGGGGAGGGAAAATCAGTAAGAATAAAAGCATTGCGAGTACCTAAGTAAATTGCTATGTAGTGGTCTGTGATTCCACAGAGAAAAACCCTGCTTATATGATGATATGGCTCCACAGCTAATTTTGGTTACTGATACATCAGGCTTTTCTATAGGGTATTGGCATACAACATGGAATATATTTTAAGTGTCACTTTGCTTGAATATACCTCCAACACATGCTAATAACAGTTTAAATGTAAAACCCTGCCACGTCACAGCTGCTCACGTCTATTACTTTTTGAAGACAGAAAGTAAATGCTAAGCATCGTCCTTCAGAAATGGAGAGAGAATGTGGGAAAAGAGATGGATGGATTTGGCAAGAGTTCTCAAATGCCTAGGATTTCTGTCTCCTGCTCACTGCAAGCTTGCAGATTTTACTCCTTCTCCAGTTTTATTTTAGCAGCAACTTTTCTGAGCATCTTTTGCAAGCCAGCTCAACCCAGCATGAAGTGCGTTGGCACATCCCACCACCACCACAACCCCGTCATTGTGGTCAAGCGGTCAAAATCCTCATCAGCTCACATTTTCAGAACCTACATTGTAGTCAAAAGCACTCCCCGTTATATGTGGACAACTCCTCTGAGAGTCTTCTTCTGGTAAGATACAACTTGTAGGGGGCCTTCAGGGACGCTGGGAGGTAACAACTTCCCATGCTACTGAGCTCACCTTCTCATTTCAGAGACATCTCTGAAGGTCAGGGTGTAGCTCAAATATATTAGTCCCTGAATAAATAGGCAAAATGACAACTCTCTCCTCTGAAGCCTTGTTTTGCACTGGTTTGGTATTGCTTTTCTCAACAAAGTTTTTTGGTTCTTTTTGTTACTTGGGTTTTTTGTGTGTTTTTTTTTTTCTTCATATAAACACTTCATATTCTATGAATTGCCTATACAGGGCTGAGTCACCCCTTAGAGAGGAAGGGAGAGAAAATAAATAGAGAAACCACTCTGAAAGACCATATATTCCTAACAGGTTTCCAGCATGGCCAGACTGATGGGGCTGCTATTAGGAGAGGGTGGATTAGTGTAATTGCCTTACAGTTTTGACAGTTTCTGTCATCTTCAGAACAGATGTTCTCTGAGTTCTGCCCTATTTGCTAAATGCTATCAAGTGACAATTCCCATCCATTTCAGGGAGGACTCCTGAAGCGAACTGCATGGGTCTTTAAAGAGGCTTGTGCTTAGGACTACTCCTTCAAAGGCTGCGAGGCTGGTTGCCATGGTTGCTGGAGGTTAAACCTGGCAGGGTTGATGACTTTATCAAAGCCAAGCACCAGCTGTGGGAACAAGCCCTGAAGGCTGTGGATGCTCCACAAAAGCAACTTCAGGGCTAGAGGTCCTGGCAAAGGGAGCTGGAAGGGAGCGTGCCAAAAAATGCAGCGCCTTGATAGAAAAAAGCAACTAGGACGGTCTAACCTTGGTGGACTGGTAGACGGTAGGAACTGCCCAGTAAAAGGGGAAAGTAATAAAGAATCAGGTATCTCCTTCCAAATTAACTTCAATTGAGATGATTCCAAGTTTTGCATAGTAATAGATAGGTATCAGTTCTCTGGTAATTATGGGACTAGACAGCATTCCTCATCATGGGCTCCAAATCCCACAGGCAGGGAGGATGGTAACTCAGCAGGTCCAGTCTACTTCTCAAGGTAACCCCGAGCCAGAAATCTGGAGGACCTCCATACTGTTCGCTTACTATCTGGCTTATTGTTGGCAAAGATGTAAAGCCAAAGCCCAGGAGAATCCATTATCCTTAAACAATCCCACGTTAATGTTATAAGAAGAGCTGAAAATATATAGCTTCATCCATTTCCCTAGCACATCTTCAACTCCCTAAACCAACACAAGGAAGAAAGGAGAGGAGCAGGAACGGACACATTTGCCCTTGTTGCACCTTGGGGAAGATGGTTACCATCGTCCTAAGCCATTTTGAACCCATCCTTCTTCAGCAAGCAGAAAGGCCAAGAGCAGGGCTGAGACATCTGCTTCAGGGCAGCCTGAATGGACAGAGCAAGGAGCAGCACCACCTCCGCCACATGTGTCGTGGCTGGAGTGCACTAGGGCTCAATGGCCTCTACTCCAAAACTCAGGATGGGGTCTTTAGCTTATATACTACTATCCAAGACAAGACTTTATGGCTCCTTAACACTGTTCCTGCTCTTTTTACACAGAATAAAAATGTCAGAGCACTTGCACTGAGCTACCTCCCAGCCCATCTGAAGACAGTAAAAACCCAGTGAAAATGTGACAAAAGTGAGAAGAACTGCTGCCCACAATATCCAGCACTACATAAAAATGAGGGCAGAAAAAGACAGAGTAATGGGATAACACGCAGAATATCCTGTGAGGTTCATGTTGTGGAAAACGATGGAGATGAGAGATCAGGGTTCACCATACAGAAAGCACAGACTTCAGTTTAATTGTTACTTAACTACGTGCTACATGAGTAATTGGGTTTATGGATGTTCCTGGCAGAGACAGAAGGGAACCCATCCTCTCAGGGCAGCTAAGTGCTTGACTTCTGTGTATTTTTATGTGTTTGTCAAACACTTAGACACTACAGGCACTTAGAATCCTTTAAATAAATAAAATGCATCGGGTTAGTTCAGCGCAAAAGGCACTGTATCAATGCATGTTAACTACTTTCAATGGAAATTATAACAGGATATAGGCATAAGTGCAGCCAAAAGAAAAGCCTAATAAAAATAGGGTAGCAGGGAGAGAGGGGAGGAAATGTAAAGCTGGCAGAATTGCAGCCTGAAAGAAATCAGGACAGTAGATCTGAGAATAGCACAGATCATAAGATAGAGAGGGAGAAAAAGCACCTCCCGTTTTACTACGCTTGGGCCCGCTTACATTTCATTACAGGGAATCCAGGATAGGCAATTGTGTAATCAAGAGCCAGACGGCTTTACTCATTTATAATTAATTCAGAGTACTTTGAAAGTGAGCTTAGAAAATAGCCAAGTGCTTTCCTTTAAGGAAACCTCTTGTAATGCTTCTGCAGGGCACCGCAAGCAAAGCAGAAGTTGCTCAGCTGAAGACAAAAGGTTTTCTCCTGACATAAATGAATAAAGTGTTACCACAGGCAGTGAAGCAGAGAACATGGCCCATCTTGAAGGAGGGCTTTCATCCAAGCACTGTAATTTTACAGCAAGAAACACCATTCTGGACTGTTTTACACCGCTTTAAGGGTCGAGAGAAGTCTCAGTACATTATGGACCGAGATGCAGACTATTCAGTCTTCTATTTATTGTACATAGACAACTGCTCCCTTAGAAGCAAGCATGATTTTTGGCTCCAAAACCACAACCAGCACTTCCATCTAGTCCCAGCACTTGCCAGAAGAGTGGGCGTTAAAACCCAGTCCAGTTGCACACGCTGTGCTGCATACAGGCCCCCACCTTCCCCAGCCACCGCACTGCGAACTACATCGACAGCAGAGCCCTGCATCCTGGCACTGCCCGTTTGTTCAGATCCTCAGGTATTCATTAGCTGTCCTGTGCCCACACAAATAATTCAGAAAGTTAAATGACGCCTTCCGTTTTGCGTGGTTACTAATTTATCTACACTTAGCTTTTCATCTGTAATTCACATTGACATTAATGGAGAGACAAATATGTGTGTAACAGAACAGAGGCAGACCAAAATAAATGAGAAAAAATGTGGTCACCAGAAACCAATTATACATTCAAAACTGCATAGTGGAAACCAACGGAGTGTTGAAATCAAGTGAGGAGGAAAATGTACCAAAACCACACTTGGACTGGGGGAAGAAGGGGGGCGCAGGGACAAGTTGCTAGCACATACAATCAGTCTCAGCCTCATGGAAAAGAATATAAATATTTAGACATGAACAGACCTCTTAAAATACAGTTGCAGAGTCTGCTGGCACATGGACAAACATACAATAAGCCCACCAATGTGGAGACACAAATCAGGTAAATCAGACATGGAATTGGCAGGCAACATGTGCAAGATGCGTTTCGTAAAGGCAAAAATGTGTTCACCACCAAATACAAAGATGAATTTTCCAAGACAATCTGAAGCTGCACTGTAAAAGAAATAAACATTAAATATTTAAGGCTGTTCACCTAAATGCTATCACTTGGAGCACATGGTGGCTTTTTCCTCCACCAGCATTCTTCTCACTACAGCAAAAAAAAAATAAAGTCTTTAAAGAGAAATACTTGAACAGTCTTGCTACTTTGAAAGCTCATCTTCTCAGATGGCCCTGAAAGAGTTAAGCTCTTTGGAGCTCAGATATTCTCCTTCCCATGTCTCACGATAAGTACTAGAAGATTTATGTGCAATGAATTTCCAATTACTGATCTGCACCAGCTGGGCTGTCAATCAGCCTGCCTATACAGTGCATGTCTTCACCTCCCCATGTTCTCCTTGCACGTAGAGGCTCCTTCTCCCGCCACGAGCACACACAAAAGCATGTAATTCTCACACTCCTATCAACTGCAGTAGGTTAAATGTTGCTTTGGAATTCTCTTGCTCCCCCAGTCTAAGACAGACATTATTTTCGCACCACGGCATCCAGGAGAACAATTCCAGTGATGACTCTGAGACACCAAAGAGTATTTAAAAAGCAGAACGACATTTCCTCTGAAGCTTTTCCCATTAGCAGTCATTGGCAGGGAATGTAGCGTATGGGTGAAATCTGGGAGGGAAGCTCTAGGATCAGAACACAAAATTTTCCTACGCTGGTACACAAGGTCCAGATACAGGGGTTAAAGAGAAAAAAAGAAGTCATTGCTCTATGGAAGTCTTTAATTATGATTTTGTCCAGGTGAAAAAGTACAAAAGAGGTCAGAGAACTAGACACGGTAACTTCAGGATCTCCAAAAAGCTTCTCAGATTCACCTAAAATAGTTATTATCTCCCAATAAATACTAAATTCCTTCATGGGTGTCTCATAGTGTTAGCTCAGTATTCATAAAGAGTTCATGAAAACAGGTGTCCTGCTCAGGGTCATCATCCACCCCGTTTTAATGGATTATCATTTATTTCTTTAATACTCAGAGGTGCTCTTAGCACCACCATTCTTTACTTCATTTCTCAGCCACATGACTAAGGGAAATGCTGAATCAATAAACCTTTGCAAAGCAACACTAAGCAATATAACCAGTGATTAAATCTTGTTTTCAATGTAGAATTCAGCCTGAAGAAACATAATTAAAAAACCTGTACCACAAAGCTCAGAAAAAATATTTTCCTCTCCTGTTATCTAAGATTTCACTAAGCCGTATCCCTGAAATGAAAAAACCACAGACATGGCATCATCCTTGAGACTTTGCCTGTTACAACACGATATTACCCCAGGCTGTTGTTTTTGCACCTGCATTTCACTTCCTAACCTGGGTTACAGAGAAGATGATTCTTGAAAGGTTAATTAGCAGCTATGTAAACAGCAAATCCTTGCTATGTACCGGAGTGAACGTGTTTACTGCAAAGGTTGAGCACCCTGCGAAGGGCAGGGCGTCGAGATACGGCACCAGGCCAGATCAGCCAGCAGGACCCATAAATTTTTTGTTTCTGTAGAGGCCTTACCAGAGCTCTCTGGAAATATTCATCCAGGCTCAACTGCCTATAAATAGAGAGCTGCGGCCCCCGGGGGTTGTGTGGCTGTGTGCTGCTGGTGTGCTCCGAGTTGCTAAGGAGATGGCAGAGCGAAGGCTTGCAAACCGCGTGGGAGAACGGAGAGGAAAGCGGCACCGCTCTGGGGTTCGGCCCAGAGCCAGGGAGGTATCCTCCTGCGGGTATCCTCCGGATCAGAAGAAAAAAAAAAAAAAAAAAAAAGAAGGAGGAAAAAAAAGGATGGAGATTCCCTCTCAGCCTGACAGAGGCCAGATGGTGGGAATGTCAGGGCAGGCATTCCCATCAACAGACTCCTGAATAATTGTTATAAACCATCAATTGCCTGGGTTCTCGCAGCATCCCCGTTTCCTGAATCCAGACCCGGGTATTTTATCTCTGAGGAAAGTAATTATAGCTTATATTACACAGCACCATCCAAAAGGAAAAGGAATTTTGGAATCCTTTTGTTCACTTCTATGTAGACTTGTAAACATGAGTGATATGCAAATAGTCAAGCTTTGAACTGTACCACTAGAACAAACTACCTAAAGGAACTGAGACTAGGATGACATCTCATACATCATCTTTTTCAGATCTGAACCAAGTAATTTATCTTGGGCTAGAGGATGCCTGAATGGAGATGGACTGTGGCTGAAGACATGGGAGGAAAGTAAGGATCATCCTGAAATAAGGTTGTATGTAGATACTACTGTCCATTTCAGCCGGTCAAATTACATCTTTAAATAGGAGGTGACTCACATCACTGTGATGGTAGCAAACATCAGCAAGACTGAGTGCATACCCTGAAAAGAGGAGGTTCTGCATTTCCAGCATGAATGGAGATACGATTTTACAGGGATATATACGGCTTACTTAAAGTTTATGCAGAAGCAACTTTGCAATTGCTCCTGGTGGACTGGGAAACAGCCTGAAGATAAAGCTAACTATAAGAAAAATTCTAGAATAGTTTCTAAGAACAAAACCCTCCCGAAAACAAGAACAAACAAAAAAGGTAGAGGAATTCCTCAAAAGAAAGAGGCAAGTGCAAAAAGAGCCAAGGTTGTTACTGCAAACGCAGAAGAACTGCTCCATGTTGTTAGCCATGGTTTCTCACACAGATCACCTCCTTGTGATAGAAAATTAAATTCTTTTGTTTTCCAAGTCTCATTCACAGCTACAATGATACATCTTAGCAGAACAAAGGCAGTCTCTCGTGCCAACAGTGTATTAGCTCATCTCTCATTGAAAAAACAAAGACGTAGCAAAAAAAAGGTCTATTTTTCTCTGCGGCCACTGATGTTCTAAGCCACAGAACTATCAAAGTATGTCTGACACTGGCTCATTATGAGGCAGGTGAAAGAGAAAATGGAACTTTTTTTTTCCCCCCCAAGACAGCAATGAAACTGCATTACGAATATTTGAAACAAAAAGCACATAGAGCAACCAAATGATTTGAACTTTTACTGTCTTCCATCTTATAAAGACACTACTGCTAACACTAACTCACTAGTGACAAATTGACGTAAAGAGAAGGAACATATGATCATAGCTTATTTCCCAGTGTACGTATTTCTTAATATAGAAGTGTGTATGATAGATCTGCCACCATCTGATCTTGATTGTTGTAAAACCAGTCATTCTGCCTTCATCTGCCAAAAGAGTTTGAGAATTACTGGGGATATTTTTGGCAGCCTTAAGCACACAGAAGCACTGAGGCAAAGTCCCAGAGGACAGCTGAAAGTTTCCTAATAATTTCCATCCATTAGATGCCACTTTTGCACATTACTTGAGGATTGTCCAGTCCGATTTTAAGTTAATTAAGGATGATGAAAGTGTGGGAAGAGGCTTCAGGTCTTACTGCTGTTACTGCATTTCTTTTTTCCCCACAGAAGTTTTTTTATGACAGTCTTAAAAGATCAGAAATCTGATCTTGTATCTACTCAATTTTATGACATAATACATTCACTGAAGAGACAACTTACAACAAAGGTCTGATAAAACAGTCTTTGGTCATAAATGTAACCCTTAAGCGGGGGGGGGGCAATCAACAACCCCCCGACACATAAAAACAGGAAAAAACAAAAATGGTAAGAGTTCTTATTCAGTGATGTACGCTAGTTTTCAAAGACCTAACTTTACATTGTAATTTCTGCAAACAAAATTATTTGTACCCTGATTTAGCCACATTCCCTATTAAAAGATCTTATTTTTTTCAGGAAATTACAGGCACAACTGAATCAATATAATTTGACAAAAGGTTGAATATAAATTATTCTTATTAGGAATATTATTATGGCCAAAAGGCAACGGGCACAAACTGAAATACAGGAAGTTCTTTTTAAAGATAAAAAAGCCCCACAACCACTTTTCCACCATGAGGGTGCTCAGGTACTGGCACAGGTTGCCCAGAGAGGTTATGGAGTGCCCATCCTTGCAGATATTCAAAGCCCAACTGGACGTGGTCCTGAGAAACCTGCTGTCGCTGACCCTGCTCTGAGCAGGGACTTGGACTAGACAACCTCCAGAGGTGCATTCCCACCCCGGCCAGTCTGGGATTCTCTAAATATTAAGCACAAAGATTCAAATTTACCAACTGTGTTAAGGCTGAATATCAAATTTAAGCTAATTTGAGCTATATGAGTAAATAATTTGGTTTTGGAACCTTAGGTCATAAAACTGATAATAGTGTCATTTTAAATGAAGTCATCTTAAGTGATCATATTGCATTTTTGCTAGACAATAGAAGAGTACATCCAAAAGAAAACCACCACTTCTTTTTACGTACCTTGTATTTCCAACACATGAAGTGCTGTACCAAGAAATTCTCCTTTTCCAATCAAAGGAACAGGTTTGCAACACGGATTCTGGATTTCTATCTGCACATTGCTATAATAGTGTTGATGGCTATGACCCCTTTTCCTGTCAATCTTTATTTCCATATGCCATCTGACTGACTGTCACGGTTCCTGTATTTCCCTTTATATTTCCACCATTTCCCAAGGTTTAAAACCATGTAAAGTTATTAAAAAATATCACAATATCACAATAAAGCAAATGAACCATGCAGCCCTTTACAAGCGTAGGAGAACTAGCTATGGAAGCTTCTTCAACTTCCAGCCAAGTCTGAAAGCACCTTTCACATCACTAAATGATATTTGGTCCAACATTGGCAGTGCAATTCTACAGTTGTTACTTAGCCATCACTGCTAATGAACAAAGGAGTTGGAACTAAGCGACATTAGCAGTTTTGCCATCATTGCCACACATTCAGCACAAGTCTCTTGGAAGGTCTAAGCAGTACAAGCAAAGCTGCAGGAGCTGAGCCTCTGCTACAAGCACAGGGCTGGAGCACAGACAGGCAACCAGAATTTGAAAAGCTCTGAGCTAAGCTGAACAGCAACAGCTGAACAAGCACATATCTAGACGCACACAAATCTGGAAGATAAGAGTGAGCACAGCAAACACAATGGTGCAAGTCACTAGAGAGCAGTGTTAGAGAAAGCAAGTATTTGAGGGCCAGCAAATTAAATTCATAATCATCTGACTTCAGGTTATTTCTCCAATACCAAAGAAACCTTTCGGGCAACACACAGTTTTCCTTTAATACACAAATGTTAAAAACGATTAAAAATGGTGGTGTGTAGGGGGGGAAGAGTCAAGTTAAAATATATTCAAGATAATAACGTCCTCAGGTCCATAGTACAAAGTCTTTCAGCACTCTCCATGCTGGTTCACTCTGCACATTTCTCTCCGCCAGGCTACTGGGAGAGGGGGAAAACATGGCCAGACTCAATGCACCTTTCAGGTTTGCGTGCGTTAGCACTGTTGCAACATCCAGGCTGGCAAAACGTAAAGGGTTTATTTCGCTGCTGAAGCAAAAACCTTTCACTGGGTTAAAACTGAATAAATTTCCATAAATGTGTAGATTCATACAAGCGTGTTTGATAAAAAGTCTACCCTGAGAAGCCTGGGCTCCTCCTGAGCATTCACAGCCACCTCCCCTGAGGTTCAGGTCCCCGCTGCTGCCCTGCCGAAGAGGCATGGGAAAAACGGGTCAGCAAATACCACTTTGCTGCAAACGGGCTCACAGAGCTTTCAGAAGCTCGTTGCTGTGAGTGCAAAGAGTTAAACACCGCAAGGCATTGCTCTGATCTCACACATCAGTGAAAAACCAGCAGCAGCAGCTCTACCCAAAGCAATGTTGCAAAATAAACACGAAGCTGAATCAGACCCATAAGCTCTTAAAGAGAACAGTGAGCTAGATATAGATACGGATTTCCCAAGGTGAACCCCTTTTGTAGCAACCTCTAAATATTATCATTTAACCTTCTTCGGGATTTAGGTTTGGTTTCAGACTAACAGCAGCCATTCGAATCAGCCACACTAAGTAAATCTGCAGAGCTCCCAAGTACTGAAAAGGGACGGGAGAATCCACCTGAAACAAACGTTTTGCCAACTCTCTGCAGAGCTGAAAAATAAAATTACTGTCAGCAGAATGGGATCAACATTAGTTACACTTTTAGCGATAACATCGACTGATCCATTTGCCACCTGAAGTTGATACAGGCTAAGAAATTAAATGGTGAAAACTTACAGGCACAGCTTTCCTTATCTGGGGTGACAGGGCCGCTATTTAAGCTACAAATAAAACTCTTAAAATTTCTCGCAGTGTTATCACTGCCCGTCTGCAGTCCCCACAGGGTTAAAGTTGGAAAGCCCAACTCTACTTCTCGGTCTGGAGCTTTTTTGCCACCGTGACCAGCTGTTAGAGCTTAGGCATAGCATCAGGAATCCAGTGACACAGCAAAGGTCTGAATGCAGACATACATTTCTGACTCTCAGTAAGCAGAAAGCAGACCAAAAAATTATGCCCATGACTAACAAGTCCCATCATGCCTTCTAAGCTTCTTCAGTATAAACTGATTTTAGAATGTAACAGTGGACATAAACATTACCTTTTCTTAGAGAACTTTTTTTTTTAAAGTCAAAGTGGCCTTTTTATTCTTTTTTTAGTTTAAAAAAATTCGATATAAAGATACTAATCTGTGGTAAAGACACAGCCACTTGAAAAACAGCTCAATCTTGTTCTAAACCTTGCAAATACGACTAATTTTGCTTCCCGCATTGCTGTAAGGTCAGCAAGAAGTCGGAATTCAATCATAAGTGCGAGCAGCAGCACATTTTTCTCTCCAAAATAGCTGCCACCCGGGGGCACGAGGCACGGCTGGGCCACCTGGGTCTGTGAAGCCAGTCCACCTCCACACACCACAGCTGCGGTGGAGCTTCTCCATCCAAGGGGGTTGTGAGAGCAGTGATGTGAAAGTAAGAAGAGAAAATTGATGGGGGGTGGAAAAATGAATAAAAATTAGTATCGGCGAATAATTATCAAGCAAGAGACAAAGCTTGTCTCTTTTTCCTCTACTTTTCTTTATTTTAACTTCAAAAATTCTGCCAAGGGAAGGAAGGGGAAGCAGTAGGATGAGTTAGTAAGCGTGACAGCATCGCTGGAAGACACAAATGGGGAAGCTGGCAGCCCAGACGATGCACCGGGGCACAGCTCAGGCAGGGCCACGGCGGCGGGTCGTGGTCCCGGCCACTGGCCACGCTGCGGCAGACAGGGACACCTTATAGGAACTGACAAGGTTTCCTCGCATTGCCAGGCCAGGCTGCCCCACAACTGACAAATAAAATCCGGTTGGGAGTATGAAAAGTGGGTCACAGCTACACAGAGGAGGAGGAGCCCAACACCTCGATGGCGCGCGGCGAGCGACGCAGGAGCCAGCAGGCACCCTGAGGCCTTTATTAGCGGTGTTATTATGCAAATTCGGCAGCACCCATCAGCCTGTCAGCCCCGTAGCTGTGAGCTGCCCTAAGTGAATGCCATTAAATGGCCTTTCCCCAGCTTATGCTTGTTAATGCTCCTGTGCCCCTGTGAAGGCCACATTCCTCCTTTCCCGGCTCTGCCCTTCCCGCCCAGGCCCCTGCCTGCCCCATACTGCCCTGGTCTGACCCACCACCACCACCACTCCTGGGCGATTTTCTCCTTCCATCAGGGTCCATTTTCAGTCCCACGTTCCCCAGACATCCCCGGCACTAATCAGAGGGGCGGTGTAGGACAGGCAACATGGGGACAGGCTGGCTCAGTCCCCACCACAGCTGCCCCATGGTTTGCCTGTTGCAAAGCCAAGGGACAGGGGGGCTGCAAGCATGGTCATGCTGATAAGTCCACATGACTTCTTTTTAAGCATCGTTAAGCATTTACAGTTTTTCCCCCAAAGGCTGAAGTCCCTAGACGTATCTGGCTTCCAGGGGAAGGGCACAACCAGGCTTATGTGAGAAGCAGGCGGGCGCCTGCCTCCCCGCTGGGACACGTGCCGGGAGGGACGCGAGCGCTGCGGTGAGTGCGAGCAGCACTGTGCACAAGTCTCAGCTGAACCACACGCTTTCCCAACCGTCCCCTTAGTTATCATCATAATCTTCACACAGAAAAAAATCTGGACTTTAAACAGTGCTTAAATGATTCTCTCCCCCAAAGAATTAAATTACCATTTATAGCCTATTCTTCCTATTAAAAATTTATCAATTTATTCATCACTTCTAGGACTGAGACCTTTCATTTGTTTTACAATGAAGAAACCTTTGATCTGCAATTCTCCAAGGCTACCATTTTTTATTCTTTAGTTCTTCTCATTAAAAATAAAATACCTCTATTCTCCAAAATGCCTTGATGGCACTCTCAAAATGTCCATTTTAACAATGAGAAACTTTTTTTATCCTTACCTTGTGATAGGCACTTCGGAAGTTTAAAAGGCTTCTTTTTTTTTTTTTTTTTTTTTTTAATCATAGCAGTACTGTACTGCAAAAAAACGAGTTTTTACTGCCAAGAATCATCACGCTGCAAGACTGCAACCAGGCAGTAATTACAAAGTGAGCGAGAACTTTCTCCCAAAGATACAGAAGCAAATACTAAAAATAGAGTTTCACAGAATTTCTTCACCTGGCATGCTGAATTCAGCTGACCTGAAGTGAGTTTGCCCTGGGACACCCAAGCTACACTCCAGCCCTGCCAGCCTGCCTCCAAGGGGCAACTCCTAAACAGAGCCCAAGCCAGAGCATGTGTTAAGACTGAGAGGCACAACTTGCATAAGAACATTTGGAAACCATATTTTAGCGTTTTTACCCCTTGTTCATCCTGTTCTCAACAGCTGGACACACAAAGACCCCTCTCAGCAAAACAGTTGTTAGCACTTGGGTGTGACTACGACTACAGAAAGCAGATTTACCCCTACCCACGCTGCTAAATGTGTGTTTCCCATCAGCGGCCTCAGGCTGCTCCTACAGAGAGCAGGACAAAATGTAAAAGTGGATTTGCTTTACTGCACTCCTGGTACAATACACATCTCACCTACTCCAAGGACCATACATTTTTGCATTAGTTTACTCTATAAGGTTTTCTCTATCAATGTTATTAGCAGCACACAGGTTGTAAACTACCAATCAATAAAACAGGACCAAGGACCATTCACCCAACCCCAGGCCGCGTGGCACAGGCTGGACGTGTCCAGCTACATAATACTTTGGCCCCATATGAAGCGCTGGGACATAACTACAAACTGGCACGTGGGCTTCGGATCTGAAGTTTGAAACAACCTAAGAGCTGTAGCACTATCGCTCAGCAGAGAGGCACCTTCATGCCTGGAGAAGGCTGCAGGAGAGCCCCAGAGTGCAAAGGCATGAGCAGGGATTTGGCTTTGATGCTGTTGCCCCATCGCCTATGGGGAATGGCCCATAGGATGCAGGAGAGTGCTAGCTGCTGTGGGCCAAATCTGTGTCAGGCAGCAGGCTAAAGTGTCTTCAAGCTTGTTGTTCTTATTTACAAGTAGCGATGTTGAAATGAGGGTTACACTTCACTGCTGATCCAGCAAAAAGTCGGCATGCCCGGGGACCAAGCGATTCCCTAGCACAAGAGCATCTCGTGGACTGGTGCTGGTCCACCACACAGTTCTGCATTGTGCCTCGGTGCACCACAGAGGGCTTGCAGGACTTCCACTGCATGAAGGTTTCTCAAAGAGGATTTGTCGATAGACCTGGTCAAGAATTTTCCTTTAAAAGCATCTTTTCAGGAAAAATTGGATTTTTATTCCAAATACACATTTCCCTGCATTTGCTTTCCACAGAAACTCTGATGTCTGTCAGGGAGAGCAGTGCTGGAAAAGCACTATGTGCTGTTTGCAGTTTGATTTTTAACACAAAAACATTTCCCATACAATGAAATTCTAATTTCTGCGCACCTCTCACAGACAGCTGAAGAACAAGTTAAAGCTGAACTCCCAGCAGAGACTAGACCCCCCCCCCATTCCAAACCTGAGTTCAGCTCAGATGCAATGCTGAATGGAGCCCACAGTCATCTGCTGAGAGGTCAAGGAAAAAAAGAAACCTAACCCACCCAATTCCCAACGCTTACATACAGCGACACCAAAGCAGAACGACCAGCTAACTTGGTATAGAAACAATAATATACTCCATTACCAAAGCAGAGCATATCAGAGGATCAAAACCACTTAGTGTCCAAGCCTCTGTTTAGTGCAACGTAAACCCTCCAGCTGCTACAGGGAGAGAAAAGGCAGCTTTTGCCAGCAGACACATTTAGGTAGGAGCCCCAGCTACAACCACAGGAAAGCGCCAAGTGTACCTGTGCTCCCTCCTCCTCATCCCAACCATTGTAGCTACCTGCATTGGGACGGAGCGGAGGAGGAGCCAAGCCAGCAGGAAGCACAGAAATCCAGAAAACCGCTCCATAAAATAGCACATGGCTAGGTGCAGCTCATTACGCTTTTGTCACCAAATACAAGATGGACCAAAAATATTACTGTCTTGTAAGTCACTTGCATATGCCAGAATATTTCCACTCTGCATAAATGGATTCCTTTCAAATATTGTGAAAATGAATTCAGCCCAGAAAAACACAACAGGCCTAACTGCATGTCACCAGATGTCACCCGGACTATGATACAGCCACTTGAGTATGCTCTTCACCAGCATCGCAGAGGAGCCGTGAATGTCTGATGAGCCCCAGGAACGCGGGCTTGCCAAGCACTTGTCAATCTCCAGCGTGTGTTATTCCTCTTCAGTAATGTAACGCCGGCATCTTGTTCCTGTGTACATAAAAGCTTGCTCAGCGTGTTCAAATTGCTATAATTCTGACAGCCTAATCATTTGGCGAAATGCTGCCATATTAACAGATAACAGCTTGCCCTCTCTGCAAACAGGAGGCTCCTGCTCTGCATCACTCGGTTCGGGGAAGGGGATGGACGAGGAGGTTTCACCTCCTACTCCTGTTGGTGGGATAATATTAATGAGACTTAATGCCCACTACCCCCAAAGCACTGTGCGAATACATCATGTGGGGTTGTTTTACTTTGGCAAAACAACACATACACGCAGAAAAGAGACATTTTTCCCATTTTCCAGAGTGCTTCACAGAGACAGAAAAGAACTTTATGTGACAAAGGAAACGCGTGGGCTGAGAAGGAAAACTGAATCCATCCCACCCAGTTGTAGTCCAAATAACCATAATATTATTGAATTAGAGCTCTGCTTAAAATGAGCAGAGATCAGAGACTCCTGAAGTGTGGTTTGCAGTTAACCTTTGCTCCAGGAGTCACAGGAATGACTGACAGAGGTCAGGCCAAAGGTTTCCCTAGCCCAATATCCTGCCCAATAGTGGCCTGCAACAGATACATATGGAGGAGTAAAAATAGGCAAAATACATTGTAATAACTCTACACAGGAATGTAGCGATTTGCAGCTCCCACATTTCAGGAATCGGATGGGAATTCTCTCTTTTTAAGCGCATTTGATGGATTTCTCTTCCAGGAATTTGTACAGATGCTGTCTGTCGGCACGAAAACTTCTGGCATCCGTAAGGTCCAGTGGCAGTGAACTGCACAGCTTCATCACAGATCTCCATCAGGTCATTTTAAGCCTGATGCCTCAGACTTAAAACAGCTGGGACAAAGAGTAAATAATCCTCCACTTTCCAGCTAAGCAAGTTTTCCTTTCTGATAATAGTTATTTTAGATCCCATTACTGTGCATACAAAGTTAAGGTTATTCTTTGCATAACTTTGCATTGGGGTCCACCCTGCAGAAAACACTAAGTTCTGGTCAAAAATTGTAGCAAAGTTTTAACACAAATGGTACATTTTTATGTTTGGTTGGTTGGTTTTTTAAATGCAGGAAAGTATTAATGTCTTCCCCCTTCCACAGGGTACGACCGGTCAGGAATGACTGCCATCACAGAAGGAGTCCTGCAGCAGGTCCTCCTATCACAGCAACCATAAGGGAAGTGCTTGATTTTTCAGGCCAATGGTTCCCAAATGGTCTCTTTGAAAGTATGAACAACCTTCACCCCATAGTGCTTCTCTCCACAGAAACCCCTCCAAGCATTCTTCCCTTAAATAGGGGATCAAGTTATTATCAACCCTGTCCTCTTGTTTCTCTTTGCATTTTCTCCGCAACTCAGATACCCATGTTAGTGCTCACAATATTGTTGTCGACTCCGAGGCCTTTTAAAGAGACAAGTAAAGGGAATACCTCCACTATATCAACAATACATTGATCAATGTACAAGCTGGTTTGTACGGAAAATAAACAACCTCCATCCTGATCAAAGGTCCTGAACATGTAGCTTGACAGACTATAAGGAAGTGTTTTAAACACTGCAGGGCACTATGTTTGCATTTAATCTTTTCTTTTTTATTACTTTCCTTTTTTTTTTTTTTTTTTTAAACATTTTTCCCTAACCTGTCAGTGTTTGCTTTCCAAGATTTGTTTATGCTATGTAAGCTGTAGGTTATTTCTGTTAGAGACCCTAATTTCCTCCTCTGCTGGGACTATGGCGATAGCCCCGAGGAAGTTTACACTGAGAGAGAAGAGCATGACAGGCAGTGAATTAAGTGGTTCAGAAAGAGATTCAATTAGCTTTCTCTGTGGAGGAAAATGAAGATAAAAAAGAAATTCTTGGCGTCTCCCCTCCCTTGTCTCTGACTAAAATTCTGCAAATGGACATCAAGAGACAGTCAAAGAAAATAATCATCAATATTTGAAACTTAATATGACGTGAGATTTATTGACACAGGACTAATACCAAAAGCCATCTTTTTTTTTTTTTCTTTTTTTTCTTTCCTTCTTTTTTTTTTTTTTTTTTAATTCTTCTTCTTGCAGGTACCACGTAAGATGGAAAATCCCAATTTCAAACTTCCCACTGAGTATCCCAGCACCAATTACAGCAGTTGATCTACAGGAGCTGACCGCTGACACTCCTCCTCAGCCCCAACCCCCAGTGGACATAACCTTTAGCCATATGCAGCACCTCCCTTGCCTCTCCCCTATGCCTCCTGTGGTGAGGACCAGCACCGGGTATGGAGAGGAAGTGATCCAGAGCAAATGTGATGCACATAATTAAAAATATAGCGGGAGAACTGCCAGTTACCTGCAACTGAAGCTATGAACTTGTCACCAGCAGACCAGCCACAGGGCTAGAACAGCCCTGGGCTGCCCAGCCAACTCCTGTGCCTCAGCGTCACCTCTCGTTCTCACTTCCAAAGCCTTCAGGGTCTGACCCACAGCCAGGAAGAGCCTTTCACCTCTCCGGGTCTTGCTTTACAAGGGATCGACCTCTCCTGACAGTCCTTGTTCTTCCTCCTGTTCTCCCGCCAAAAAACATCTGTAAGTTCCAGTTTTTTTCCTTGGCAAACCTCTCAAAAGGCAAGAGCGTAAGGGAGGAGTTTCTTCCTTCCTTTTTTTTTTTTTCTTTTTTTGGTAGCCAATTCCCCGGCTGGCTGAGTTCAATTCATTTGTTTCTACTGAATGTTTGCTTTTTGAGCTGCTGTAAAATTAGATGGCAGGAAGCCTAGAGCTCCTGTGTAGGCATCTTCCTTACCATCTCCTAAGCCATGAAGCACAGAAATGGTGCATTCATTCCAGTGAAGAAAGCCTGGCCAACATTTCCACAAGCCTTAAAAATGCTTTGAAACCCAGTGTTGAAAGCTCCTGGACTAATCAGGACTCATGTCCTGCAGGAGAAATCCCAACCTAACAAAACAATAACACCAGTATTGAGAAGGAGCCAGACCCTGAGAGGTGTTGGAGCTCTAAGTTTTGAAAATGCCAGATATTTCTCAATCTGATGCCCAAACTACTAAGCTGTCCCATCAGGCATTAGTGGAAGTATTTATTATTTTTAATACATGCTGCCTGCAGGCAGAGGCAAACAAAGTAAAAGAGAAACGACAAGTGCCCCTTCAAAGGGACTGCCAGCTGAAACAAGAAAACTGTATGTATAGTTCAAACTTTGTATTTTCGAATGCACGCACACCTACAAAGAGAGACAAAGCATTACAATCATGCTATTCCCGACTCCAACCATTTCTTTGCATTGAAAAATGCACAGAATGCCATGAACATTCATTTTTCTTTAATGGCACACTTTGGCCAGGAGAACCAAATGCAGGAAAATGAAAGACACAGTTTGCTATTGAAAATTGAAGGCTTCTCATAAGAAGTTTTTAAAAAGAAAAAGTGTAATAGTCAGGAGAAAGTGTCTACTTTTAACTCCCTTCTCTTGTTCCTCCCCAGTGGTGCTCTGGGCCATGAAGATTAAGAAAGTATTAAGAAAGAATGCTTAATAAAGGTGGCTTTTCTTAAGAGCAGATTGCAAAAAGTGTAAAGGAAGCTTAATCTGATTAAAATAATAATGACATTTACCAAACCAGAAACTTGGGTTTTAATAAGGAAGTCTACATGCAAAACAATAATTTTCACATTTTTGTGAACAGAAGACTCTTTTATGACTGACTATAAAAGGCTGTGTTCAGCTGTCCTTGGGATTTACAAGGTGCTAATAACAGATCTCCTGTAACTTGTTTACCGCACCAGAAGTACATTCAGATGAATGCCATCATGGTGGATGAGTGATGTTACTCTAAGAGGGCTCGAAGTACCCTG
Source organism: Charadrius vociferus (assembly GCF_000708025.1). Lineage (NCBI taxonomy): Eukaryota > Metazoa > Chordata > Aves > Charadriiformes > Charadriidae > Charadrius > Charadrius vociferus. Next base: position 3,428,912 of record NW_009647680.1, read on the forward strand.
TAGTCAATGCACAACCTTTTCACAGTCTTCCTTAATAATGTCTTATCTGAAATAGGACAGGCATAAAATTTACATCATGTTAGTAACTGCCAAAGACATGACACATGGCACATCCACTTCATCAAGACTAATCCATGGAGAGACAGTAAGTTATTACCTAGTCAGTCTGGTTTGTGCACCACAGAGTTTTGCACAACGGAAGCCGGCAGAGCACAGCACAAACCTCCCCGGACAGACCCCAAACAGCCCAGCAGATGCCCAAATATGGACCTTGTAGCATCCCAAGGACTCTGCAAAAGGCAGCAGCTCTTAGCTTCCACTCAATTGCCGCTGGCACACGCGACCTCTAATTTCGGAAAAAAAGGCTACCGGGTGGCACACCCTCACTGAAAAAGTGCCAACACCAGCTTTACAATAGCCCTTTTAAATTCCAGCATCTCTTCCAGACAGTTTCATCTAACTCCTATTTCATTTTATTTCTGCAGGCTGCAGGCTCTTTGCTCACATACCTTTTAAGTCATTATTTCCCGAAGTGAAAGATAATGTACCATTATTATCCTATATCTTAAGAAAACACGATACAATACTAGATCGATATCCCAGCCTACTATTAAATGGCTGCACAGCCAGCCACAAATCTTCCTGTCCTTATCACTCAAATAGTGAAATATCTAAGGTTCTTCTCTCCCACAAAAAGCTCTTGAACATTTAGTATCTTTTCCACTTAATGGCTTTACTCCTTCTTGAAGTCAGTTGCGCATATTCTAATGATGCATTTCCCTATTACTTCTCCATCTGCAGTTTATGCATTTGTATGAATTTAACTCTGGTGAACAATAAATTCAGAGACAGAAGAAACAGTGAGCAGTCATCGTACAAACTTCTTCAAACCCATCTGCCTTAGTTTTGGTATAAGAGCCATCAAGCATCTACTGCTCAGTGGGGAACCATCCTCTGTTCCAGCTGACATACCACAAAGTCTCTGATGAAGAGGCCAATAAGAATAAAATTGTCATCTTTCTTTTCGGAAAAGGAACTCAAACTTTTTTCTGCTCCACCCACCTCGTGTGGGCCAGAACCACCATCCCATGGTAGCAACCTTGATCCAGTGCTCTCCCGACTCAGGCTTGAAGTGGCCACCAAGGACTGATCTTCCCTAACCAGACAGTATCATTAAACATGAAATCATAAACTGGTTGGGGATGCACGTGAGTCACAGAGCTCCTTTTATATACAGCTTACTTGGAGAATGGGGCTCCTTTGGAGAGGAAGGGTATGAGGGACATTTCCTATCATAACACTGTTACAACAGTATCAAAAAAAATTGAAAACAGTGGCCATAAGGTATGATTCCTCACCCTTCTTACAAGTCACCAATACCCAACCTGTCTCACTTGTTAAAGAAAAGAAATCCTCTAGATAAACTGTGGTTGTTTTGTTTTGCTTTAAATAAAACCACATCTGGTTTCCAAGCACATTCATTTCTGCATCATCTGAAGAGTTCTTCCAGTCCTGGCCGTGCTTTTTTTCCCTTCTTGCTTTTTGCCCAGCTGTTCACAAAACCATATAAACACAGGGGAAGGTCACCAAGGAATGACAGAAAGTGATAGCTCAAGTCATCAGGTCATGAACTTTTCCACCATGTGGTTGCAGCAAAACACGGTCTTAGCATTTCTTTAGAAAACCTTCGTTTCCCTGCTGCCAACGCAGGACAACTACTCCTGGACAGTCGATATCCAAAAATGAAGAAAAAAAAAACCAACCCCAAAACCAAAACCCCACTTGGTTTGGATAAAATTATTAAAGGATTATTAAGAGAATCGCACTATGGACTTAAAGGAGAGAAGGAAAAAAAAAAACAGAAAAGGAGAAAAAATATTGAGAATAGGCCTTCCTCTTCCTGACAGCTCTCAGCCAGAGCTGCCTGCAGGGGAGGGCTCATGGATGGAAGCCGCCAGTTGGCAATGCCAAGCCCTCACTGTGCCCAGCACGGCCATGGCGCATGGGACCCCTCTGCCTCTCACGGGGGGACCCAGAGCCAGGCTGGGGAGGGTCCCCCACCCAAAATTCCCCAGCCAGCACCCACATTTCTGCAGCGCTTCCAAGGAGGAAGGGCTCCAGCTGCGTTGGGAATATTGTTAATAAACAGGAACATCTCGGATGGCTCCCTCAGCCTGCAGGGGGCTGTGTGGGATCCTGCCGTCAATGGCAGCAGGTGTGGAGGAAGGAGGAAAGGAGAAGAGGTTTCTGGTCTCTGGTGGACGGGTGTCAGTCACCCTGAGGAGACCCAGCACCACTGCCATGCCTGTCCTTCCTCACAGGGGCACGGCTTCCTAGCCAGCAGGGAAGCCTGCTTGTTCCTCAGAGAAGTATCACTATTCTGCATTAATTCAATGTTGCATGCATCCCCTGTCACCCAGGGGAGTATAGCGGGTGACAGGTCTCCTCAGGCAGTGGGCCAGGCCGGGCGTGCACCACCAGCCATGGCTGCTGCCTGCCCTGGCCGTGGCTGCCGCCTGTCCTGGCTGCAGCCACACACCCTCCCTGTGGATTTTGGAGACAGGGGAATGGGAAAGAGAGGGTTCTCACACAACTCCAGGAATCCGGTCCTGATCCTGCTCCCCAAGATGGAGGTGATTCTCTTTGACCAAAAGTTACCATCATCAATGCACCGCGCCAATGCCAAACTACAACAGAAAACACCACAAGAAAAATCCTGTGCTATCAATAAAGAGTATTATAACATGGAAATATTTGGGTTACTTTGCCTGGGAGCATCCATGTGGGCATCAAGGGGCTGCGAGCAGGTCCGGAGCCCTCCTACCCTCTCCTGCCAGCTGTCCCCCACCAAGCCCAGGCACCCCCAGCCATGCAGCACAAGCTCCGCGGCCAACAGGCACCGTCCCAGGCAGGAATCCTCCGATTTGGCTTCAATTAAATGAAATGACTTTGAAGACAATTCCGTCCCGGTTCCAGGAACAGCAATTTCCAGCTCCCCATTTTATAAAGCTCCTCTCCAAATGCTGCCGGGCTCTGGCCGCTGCACAAGCTGCGCTCTTTTTAGGCTACGGATGTTAATCAAGCTGCTCTTTATTTTTAGATTTTCTTCATAGGACTTTACGCCACAAACTATATTAACGTTATGTCTTGGAACATCAAAGTTATTCACAGATCAATCAAACTGACAGAAAACGTTCCTTGTGCTTCGGGAGAACTGAACTCAGCTGGCTTTTTAGTAGGAGAAGCTGAGAGAAGAGAAAGAAAATAATACCCCACACGCTATAAATCAACGGATTGGACATCCTGACTATGAATGAAATTTCTCCGAGGAGACGGGGAGGGAACAGAGGAGCAGTTTTTCTGAGCAGCTGCCTGCATGCACAGGTGAAGCACTCCTCTACTTCAGGCCACTGCCCGGAGAGGCCGGGGAGGGAGGACTTCTCTCGGCATTTCCAGCCCATTTAAAAGCCCACTTTCTCTCACTCTTGTTTCCTTCCTCTATCTCTCTCGATATACTGAATGATACTGCAGCTGCAAGGAATCTCAACCTCTAACACCCCCCAGCCCCAGACTAATAGGAACTTTCTAATTCACCCAGTTCAAACAGCTGAATTATTCAGCTAACACGCTCTGACCCAGGCCTGCTGCCAGTACGGTGATCCCTGCTAAAGGGAAAAGGGAAGGACTGTTACCTTACATCGCGCTCCAGCCACCTGTGTAACCCTCACCATAATCAAACTCTTCATTCTCCAATACCACCATCCCCCGCCCAAGCAGGATTAAGAGAGACTGAAAATAAAAAATTCAATTACTTCAAGACCTGTCCTTTCTGTTTACTGTACTGAAGTCCGCTCTTGAAAATACCCCCACTCCCTCCCTCCAGACACAGAAAAAAGTCACAGGTCAGAAACGTGCCCTGTACAAGAGGCTGAATTTTATCCAGATTTCCTCACCTGCACTCAGAAGTACTTGGGAACCTTCTGCAATGTAGATTTTTGTTGGCACCTGGAGGCACAGGTAAACCATTAATCAGAAAAATCTACTGCTGCATATGATGGAAGGGCGAAAGAAACCCAAACTCATAAATGCAAATTAAAGATTAAAGGTATACTGTCAGCTTGTACCATGACTTCTGACTGGAAGATTCTCACCTGCTACTGTTACCAGTGATACCTTATATTATGTAAAAGAAAAAAATCTTAGGCTTTTTTTTTTTCCCCCCAGTTTGCTTACTCTGAGCACAGAACCAGAGCCAGTGACTCTCCCGAGCCTCATGCAACAGCTCAGGCATCCCGGGTGAGACCTGAAACCCAGAAGTGAAGTTCCAGCTGCTATAGGTATCAACAGCTGGAGTATCATCAGAGGTATGCAGGGAAGCGTCAGCAGTTACAGACTGTCTGCTCAGACCAAGCACTACAAAGCCAGACTGGCAGTAATACAACACCTTTTTCCCCTTTCAAATCTTTTATTTCTTTACATTCATTGGGAAGTACTGTGTACTTCTGCCTTCTTTGCACCCCTCAGTGTGAGCCACCAAACAGGCTTGTGCTCTGCTACCATAAAAAAACAATAACAAGCCCCACACACAAAACAGCAGAAGAGGGTAAATATTAAAGACGTTACCCCAATCCCTTGCTGAATTAATGGAGGCTAAAATTTCACAGCAGAAAAAGGATACAAAAATTTGGCTATGGAAATCATCCTCTGTTTTGAATTCCACGAAAACTTAAATGGCAACTTTTTGTAAAAGCTACAAACTCTGGGAAAATTCTGTCACTAGGCAAAGCAAGGTGACGTTCTCCAACACTTCTCCAGCTTTACGTTTATAATGAAGGGGACTGTCCTTAAATTTCTCAGTGTGAACAACTTTACTAAGCAAACCGCAGTCCAGAACACTACATCCCTATTCTGAAGGTGTTAGAACTGATCTTTGAGTTACCCTCTAACCCAGGGAAATGAACCAAAAAAGCACCAAGCAATAAGCTGCCTGTTCACACAGGCAGCTCCTGGCAAAGCTCCAGGTATGTGAAAGTGTGCACCCTCACTGCCTGCACCATCCTCGCCGGGATCCTGCACCCACCCCATCATCGCACCGCTGACCAGTGCACCACACCAGGACCCCAGGCATCATATTAAACTTCCCTCCATATTTTCCACATGGAAAAAAAAACTATAGTATGGAACTTCTGGCAAATATGGAACTTTTACTGACAAAGCACCATATCTACTGATGAGGGGAGAAAAAAAGGAAAAAAACCCCACCTAACTAAAGCTGTGCTTATGATTTAAAGGCCAGAAGACAAAAGTTTAATCTGTGAATATTTTTTGCCCTGCTACCAGTCAAGAATTACTGGTTCTGCCGTGTCAAAACACACAGGGCTTTTGTTACGCTTTCTGAAGTGTTATATTTACACATCATGGTCATATTTTTTTCTGGCTGCTTCTCTGATGCTTAAGGAATGATAAGGATTCCTTACTGCATTAAAGGGGTTTAAAATGCAGTGCACAGCCAAAGCAATTTGGGAAGCAATCGCTGTGTTTCTAAAGTGAACTTTAATCTAGAAATGCTCATAAAAATCATATTATGGCATACGGAAACAATAATGTTAATTAAATAATTTGCATTTACATAGCAATCGGTCCCAAGGGCCAAGCATATAGTAGCACAATTCACATGAAGTACACCACGTGCTCAGCAGCAACAGATCTTAAAGGTTTGACCTGAAAAAACCCAAGTGCGTGCAACATCTCCTTTCCCTTGCGCCTACTACCCTCAGCCTTTACACGTCCAAAGGCAGCCACCAGTTTTTGGCTACCTCGGGTTATCTAGCAGAACTTCCAGGCTTGGTGGTTAGCTGTGAGAGAAGTATCCACACCTTTGGTACATTCTGTGTGTTGTTTTACCAAGCCATACGCAAGTACGTAGGTGACAATACGTCTTCGTGCAGCAAGGAGATGTTCCACCCAAGCAAAAGCACCTTGCTTAACTTTCCGTGCCAGGCCCTCTTGAGCTGGGTGCAGGGCTGCTCCTCTCCAGGTAATGGGACTGTCCACCCTTAAGCCTTCTTTCATCTGTTCAACACACGCAAAGATAACTGCGGAGATACTTAACACCCACAAGCCAGCTCTAATTCAATATTCTTGGTCAGACAGGATTCGTACATGACAGAAATAGAATTAACCGCATTACAAGAGAAATGAACTCTTTCCAAGATCCTGCCCATTAAAAGAGCAATGCCAACCTCCTTATATTTATGTGGGCCTCTTAACAGTTTAGGAAGGAATTAGTAGTGGCAAGAACCAGAAACACTAAAAGCACACTATTATTTTTAAATGAGGACGCTGTCAAGATAAAAAAAAAATATATATATACACACACAAACATTAAAAGAATGTAGACAACCCAACTACATTTGTGTTTTTTGTTAGATTTTCTGCCCCATTTATTAGCTCTGTTGGAGAAGCAGCACTAGCTAATTTCATTATTTGTTTTCAGCCAATTTGACTTTTTGGCTTCCTTCCTATGCCCTAACAGAGTTGCTCTGTTTCCAAAGAAGGGAAAACAGCCATTGCATTACTGGAGATCAGATTGTTTTCCCAAGTCCAGTCTAGCTCCGTGGGAGGAAAGCATCCCGTCAGCAGCAGGCACTGGCACCTGCAATGCCACCTCCAGCCCGGACAAGAGCAGGACAAGCTTTGGGAAAGCTCTCAAGAGCTGGAGCTGCTGGATAAGTGGGGAAAAAAAACCAAACCCACAACAAAAAAAAACCCCAAGTGATCTGCAAGACTGGAAAGTCTCTTGGTAAATAAGAAGGACTAAGCAGTGGAAGCACCTAGGCTACATCTCAAACTGGAACTTGGTTATCAGCAATGATTTTGTGCCATGGGATGGCAACCCTCATTTCCCATGGAGGCTGGAGCCCCAAGGCTTTGCTGGGGGAACATCTCCAGTCCTCACCTTCTTCTGGCTGCTACACAAACACACCATACACACAAAGGGGCAAAATGAGACACCTGCAGGCTTTCCTTGTAAGTGGGCACTTCAGCAAAAAGCTGAAAGACTTCAGCTAGTTCCACATAGATGTAGCTTTGATCCAAATCACCCAGTTCAGCCACATTAAATCAAAAGGATGTTTTAAGTAATGCAGATCTTCATAAGCCTGAAGATCCCAATCTTTCTTAACACACTCCTTTATCAGGTCTATCTTGCCTCTTTGTTTCTGGCAAAAAAAAAAGCCCCAAAACCCTAAAAACAAAATAAAGGATAAAGAACTAATAAAAGGTAGGCCTAATCTAAGTCCCACAAGTTTCAAAGGGATTTGCATATGGCCCAGTGCTGCCATAGTATTTTTCACATCTGTGGGGCATTAAAGGAAATAACCAAATCTTGAAATTAAAGTTGGGTGTCCCTCGTGGCAGTGCTGAGGAACTAAGCCTTTTCCTTGCCCCTTCATTTTCTTTTCATCTTCAATTTTGTTTGCCACTGCTAACTTAATATACAGGAGTTAATTTCTTTCCTGACTCGAGGTATCACTAGGGGAATATTGTGTGTTACTGTGGCGGCTGGAAGTCATTACATCTATATAAAAATTAACCTGTGGCACTACTCTAATCTTTTTTTTTTCTTTTCTTTTTTTCTTTTTTTATTTATACAAAAGCACCTGTCTTATTAATACTGGAGTTGGAGCAATTGCTAATGCAAATAACTGAACTCTAACTACATTAAATATGCAAATACAACCCCCTAAGCATTTCCCTAAATCAATATAAATAAGATCCTAGTCCTTGAGCTGCAGAAGTATGAGATATCCTACAGCAATGTAGTGTGCACCAAGAAGAGATTGGTTTTCCATCCCACCCACCTTCATGATAAACCTTTCATATGAAATCAAACCTCCTATTTAAGCCAACCTCACAACCAAAAAGGGAAACTAGTGTTTATATTTCAGAAACATATATAAGACTAAGCCCCTAAGGAAACAAGTTAAATGGACTGAAAAAGGAGAAATGATGGACAGAAAGCAATTGAAGTTGTTGAATACATTGAATATAGTGGTTACATAAATTCAGACATTCAACCCATTAATCCTTAAACTCCTCATTTCTGAAATGAACTCTTCCATGCTCAAATACATGCCAGGTCTAAACCTGGGGGGCGAGGGGGGAGTAAATCACCACACCTGCTAAAGCTAGCTTAGCAGAGTATTTTTACATAGAACATTCTTCTTCCAGAAGTGTTTCGAGTATGTCTATGCTATTTTCCTAGATGTTTACTGCACACAAGCAGCAGGGAAAATTAGCCTGTGCTAAGTTCCACGCTGCCATCGCTAGATTGCAGCTAGTGCCCGACGTATCATTTAAAGCTGAGGTGTTTCTACACTGCAGTGTATTTTTGGGGCTGCTGTAGTCGTAGGTGTGAGGTCACCCAGTACAGAAACAAAACTTTCAGGCATGTGCTCATCGCAGAACTGTGTAACAGTCTATCCAGCCATTATCCATTCAAAACCAGTTCATCCGTTCTAGAGACACAAAAGGCACAAAAGCTCATTTTTCAAGATTCAATGCCCATAAGAGATCTTATCAAGAAGTTTGGCATGAAGAGATGCTGGGCATTTCCACCTCCTCTGACACCGAAAATGTACCTGATGATGCCAGAGCACAGACAGCGAAAACGTAACAAAAGAAACCCCTCAAACATGCTGAGACCAGAAGATGTTCTATATGTTAACAAATTACATATGGTGCCGTCCTTAAGGATGATAGCAAACTTCCTAACCTGCAGCACACTGCAGTTTCCCATAAAAATATGTTCAAACTGATGCCAAGGAGCTGAACAGCTTTTAATTGGGAAGGGATTATTCTCACTTAAAATTAATCCATCTGAATACTAGGCTTGGGGAAGGCTCCCACCCTCATCAGTGGAAAGCAACCAGCACCTTAGCAAGGCAAGGCGTCCCATCCCAAAAGAGATGCCTCAAAAGACGGGACAAACCACTGCTGGGCACCAATCTTCTCTCTCCTCAAGCTACAGAAGGGAGGACAGAGTGCCTGGCTCATGCTACACTCCCAGCTCATGGATACATGGATGTTCAGCAAGATGAAGCCCAGCCGGAAGGACAACCCACCCACTGCAGCAGCAGGCAGGACGGCGCTGCTCTCCATATAGCCAGTATTGACCCTGGCGAGAAAAATTAAGCCCTGGGTCACTGGGGGGCAGCTAAATGTTTTAAAAAAAAAAAAAAAAAAAAAAAAGGCCATAATTAAAAGCATAGCTGCGCAAGAATGTGAGGAAAGCAAAGGTGGGAAATTAAAGTGTGATTCTGACTGCTCTTGTGTATTTTGCTACACTGGGACTAAAGGGCAGGTCACTTCCCTGCCAGCTCTCAGAGAGGGCTATGTATTTACCAAGGCAGTTACACGGAGCAAGTTACAGCTGGGAATGTAACGCACTACCAGTCACCACCTTGGTTTACCCTCTGAAAGCCTGAAAAGTTACCTGACACTTAGAAACTGCAACACACACATTTGCCAGCCCTGCGCTCCCTTCTCCTGCATCCTCCTTCACCGTCCGCTGAGCTCACTTGCACAGACTTGTACCCTTCTTAAACTGGAAACTCCTCTGGCCAGGGAGCGCATCCCTCTCCTCTGAGCATGCTGTGACTAACACAACCAGTAACAGTGCCCAAAAACAAATTTAAGTGCAACCCAAAGGACATCTCCACACCAGACCAGCAGGGAAACACGAGACCGCAGCCCCAGGCAGCAGGGCGGGAGGCAGCTCTTCATGAAGAGCGGAGCAGAGATGCTGCTGTCCGGCCCTGGGGAGGGACAGGGTGTTTCGGTCAGGCCTTCAGGCCATGCTTCAGACCTGCCCCCCTTCCCTCTGGTTTGGCGTATGGCGAGAAGGGAGCTTGCAGCAGCCTGCCATTGCAAGCTTTCAACAGTCCGAAATGCATCCTTGCTGTTCTCCTCTAATGCAACAGCGCTATTGTTATCATTTATAAATGCAAGCGATCAGGCAGCGGTTCAATACTATAGATTTTTTTCTTCTTTTCCTTAATTTCACAGGACCAAGATTTTACATATTCTATTTCAGCTAAAGCTCTGACTCATTCCCTGTCCCGGGCATCTGTACTGCAGCAGATGAGAAACCAAACACTGCAGCACCTAAGCACCTTGAGTCTGAACTTGAACCTGGCTGCTTTCTTCTCCTAAAGCTATTTCCAAAGCAGCTTAACAAATGGGAACTTTTAAATGTATTTAATTTTTTGCATCCTCCCCAACCCTACCACCCTTGAAATATATGATCCTTTACAAAAACCTTGGGAGATCCCATCTTTTGATTTATTGGAATAATACTGTAGTGCAAAAGTACAGTGTCAGAACTTGGGGATATGAAAAATGATACAACTTCTGTTCCACTGACTCTCCCTTTCCTGTAATAAACTACTATTGCACTACCCAAAGATAATAAGACAGTTTTTCTCCCGCTATTCAAACCGTTTAATATCCATCCACAAAAACTGAACTAGATACCTCTTTTTACTATTGTTGTTTGGCATCTTTCACTCTGGCACAAAACCTGATGCATACCAAAGCATTTCTTGGGTTTCATCACTCAAGCTGCTGTTAGCATAATTTTGACCATCACATAAACCTTTTTCTTTTTTTTTTTTTTTTGCTAGATTTGGTCCAGTTATTGCACTCATTCCAGTCAATCTCTCAGGCAGCAAGGTTGCTACTGCTTGGACGCAGCAAAGAGGTAAAATAAGTGAAGCAAGGACCACCATGAATGGCAGGGAAGACAATTTTTGTTACAACCTGACATTACTGGATTTACTTAGGGACGATGTTTAATCAAGAAACAGTTTATTAACTCTAGTTAATAACAGAAATAGTTTATTAACTATTGTCAAAGATACAGAAATTCAGTTTCTGGTAACAACTTTATTGCAATCTGTGGTTCTTCATCACTTCAGAATAGGCAGCCATCAGATTCTACATAACCTATCCAACAAAAGTACTGTAGACTGTGGCATCCATTGCATGAAATTCTACTTTGACGGCTTACAGAAAGCTGGGATGAAGTCTTGTCTTTTCCTCTCCCTGGTTTTGACACAAGCTAAAGATTTCTGATGTTGGGGTTCAAAACAAAGCTACCCTGTTCCGTATTTAGAAAATTGTGAGTCTCTGTTCAGACGCCAAATCTGCAACATTAGCATCTTCTCTTGCTTTTCCTGCCACACACACCTGACTTACAGGCTGCTTGTCTGGGTCCATAACAACTGGTCCTTGTGTGTCCATAAATACCTGCGCAGCTGGACTGGCTTTGGCTGGGAATGAGGGTTCAATTCCACTCAAAACAAAAATATTCCCTTTCTCCCAGAAAAAGCAAGCCAGGAATTGGCCCAGCTCAGAGCACAGTCCAACAGAACAAGAGACATCAAGTGCACACGATGGGCTGAATCTACCTTGGAAGGCTTACAGGCACAAGAAAATTAAGCAAACCAAAAAAGGTTAACATTCAAATTCTTAGTACACTGTTACTTATAATTTCAATGAAATGTACAACATGTAGGATATATTAACTTCCTTTTTCTCTCTAAAAACGACCTGTCAGTCTGATAAAAACAGCAGTATTTGTATTCAGCTCTACCTTTCAGCACGTTAAAGGTGGCAAAATGGGAAAAAAAAAAAAAAAAAAAAAAAAAAAAGACATAACAGACCGCCCTTCTCTTTGCAAAATCCCACAGAGCTCCCTCCGGGCCACGGAGACAGCAGTTTGCGCAGCCGGTGCCCACCAACACTGAGGGTCCCTGGCCCCTGGCTCACAAGGGAGACCCTCTGAGGCTCTTTCTGGTCTGGAGGCATGCGTCCCCATCCCTGGAAGAGTTCAAGGCGAGGTTGGATGGGGCTTTGAGCAACCTGGTCTGGTGGGAGGTGTCCCTGCCCATGGCAGGGGTGGTGGAACTAGATGATCTTTAAGGTCCCTCCAAACCTAAACCATTCTATGATTCTGGATGCAAGAAGCAGCAAACCAAAGCAATACCTGGGTCATGACTGAAGGACCGCCGTGCTGCTTGCCAGATGCAGCTTGTTTGGTGCTGCTGCCCAACTATCAGGGAAGGTCTGGGTACACGGTTTTGTTTCCCTGCAGAAGCTTTTACCTTTATGGCACCAAAGTTTCACAGAGGAAGCAACTGGAAGGCAGTGATGGCTTAGAAATTAAAGACCTCACGGTCTACATTTAAGATCTAATGAAGATCATCAGGGGACTGGATCACCTCTCTCTTAAGAAAAGGCTAAGAGACCTGGGTCTGTTTAGCCTGGAGAAGAGAAGACTGAGAGGGGATCTTATCAAGGATTATAAATATCCAAAGGGCGGGTGTCAAGAGGATGGGACCAGACTCTTTTCAGTGGTGCCCATCGACGGGGCAAGGGACAACGGGCACAAACTGGAACACAGGAAGTTCCATCTCAACGTGAGGAAAAACTTTTTTACTTTGAGGGTGGCAGAGCACTGGCACAGGCTGCCCAGAGAGGCTGTGGAGTCTCCTTCTCTGACGATGCTCAAAACATGCCTGGACATGATCCTATGCAACTTACTCTAGGTGAACCTGCTGTGGCAGGTGGGTTTTCAACTAGATGATCTTCAGAGGACCCTTTCCAACCCCGACCATTCTGTGATTCTGTAATCCCACAGACCCTATCATGCAAAATTACTACTGGCTTTGAAAAATCATGCCTAAAACGCAGGAGCTTCTGTTGGGAACAGAACACACTGAGTTCAGAGTGGAGATCTTGGGTGACCCTTATCCAGGGGTTTTATACTCTGTCCTTTTGTTGGGTGATTTCAGCCTGGAGGATTGCGACATCACTTCTGTGGGGAAAGGTCATTGCCAAGTGGTAGCTAAGCAACAGCTGAAGAGTTGTGGCAGTCAGAAAAAGCCACAATGTTTTGTTTTGTTTAAGTTAACTTTTTAAGAAGTGATGTACAGTTCTCAGAACAGCCAGTGACATCCCCCACAGGAAGCCACTTAAGGTGATTTCTTTTTATTTCTTAAGTAGTTTGCATATTTGAGCCAAATGAAGCTAGGATCTAATCTGGAAAAATACTGAATAAACATAGAAGAGCTACTTGAATTTCTCTGTGATCATGTTTTATATTACATCAAAAATTCCAGCTTCCAAAACACAATACTATGAGGCCAGTGCTGTCGCTTGGAGGAGAGCCTGCTCTGTGCTCCCTTCTGTGCCACTTTGCAGTCTCCATCTGCTCCGGCCAGGACAAGGAACAACACAGTCTGTCCACTGCTGGCACTGCACAGGTGGCATGCTCAGGGGCACCAGCCCCAAACCCTTCCATGCCACGGAGCACAGGTGAGCGTGGCTGGAGATTCTCCAACCTGATGCATAGAATCATAGAATGGTTTAGGTTGGAAGGGACCTTAAAGATAATCTAGTTACAACCTGCCTGCCATGGGCAGGGACACCTCCCAGTAGACCAGGTTGCTCAAAGGCCCATCCAGCCCCAATACAGCCCCAACCGGTATGCATGACTGCAGATCTCAGTTACAGCTACACATCCAAGGGTTTTCCAAATATTCCTCTGATTATCTGGGTAACGAGTGCATTAACCCAATCTTTGACAGACTTTGGGCATGCCTCAAGCTGTGTAATGACTGAAGGTAACTCTGCGATGCAGTTTCTTAATCATTTTCACCCTTTATTTCCCCTTTCAATGAGCACCCCAAACTCTATGTTACAGGGTTGGGTTCCAACTTCATTTGCTTTCCTTCCAACCCTCAGATCGCTAGCTACCACAGCTTTAAAAAGAGGAGCAGGGGATGTCCACACATAATGCAGCATCACTGCTGAAATGCAGGTGGTGATAAACTGTCAGTGCCTCTAGGCATGGAAGGCCTTAAATCGATATCCTGAAGTGCTTTCTGCGATTCAAGGAACTAGATACTGAGCACACACCTGGGTAGCCAAAAATGCAAATGCTCTCGTACTTCATCTGTGCTTTGACTCATCCACCTGAAGCATTTACTCTTTGGCACTATGGGCAGTCTGAACAGTCTGCACAACACCTGGTGCCCAGTCATACCAAAAACCTCTGGGCCCTACTGAAATATTGATAACAGTAGCAAGGAAGTCAACAAAACCTTCCAGCATCTCTTCCCCAGTCAGCTCCCACGCCAGAAAGAGGGACATGAAGGAAAGGGGTGAGAAACGCATCCTGGCTGGTTTGATCCTTGGTGCCTTCAGCTCTCAACGCGGCCCTACAAACGTGCAAACAAACGCCAGTGTGGCAGTCAGTGACCTACTTTCCCTCCCTCACACGGGGTACTGCCCCATTGTGAAACTGCCACTGAATTTCAGCTTCGTAACAATGATGAGAGGGATTTCAAGAGGCCACACACTGTGCGGCTAATGGTGCGACGGCAGCCACTGCCCCGGCATCCATGCCTTCTGCCAGGGAGCCTCCGCCGTGCTGGGCTCCAGCTGCTACAAGGGGCAGAGGTGCAGCCCTCCAGGGCAGCACAGCAGCAGGCTCACACAGCAACCCACCCATGTCCCCAGAATTGCTATTTCCCCCTCCTTCATGGAAGCATAGAATCATCTAGGTTGGATGTGACCTTTAAGATCATCAAGTCCAACCATGAACCTAACACTGCCAAAAACTACCACTAAACCATGTCCCTAAGTACACGTCTACCTGTCTTTTAATGAAATACCTCCAGGGATGGTGATTCCACCACTTCCCTGGGCAGCCTGTTCCAATGCTTGACAACCCTTCCTGTGAAAAAATTTTTCATAATATCCAATCTAAACCTCCCCTGGTGTAACTTGAGGCCATTTCCTCTTGTCCTATTGCTTGTTGCTTGGAAGAAGAGGCCCCTCCCTCAAGATATGCCTCAATGACTATCCCTAAGTGACTATACTGGAGTTTGTTCCCCATCCCCTCTGGCTTTGAAAACCTTTACGTTGCTGAGACCACTGCTGCCTCCCGGATGCCTGGCATGGAGATGCCCATACTGTTAATGCAACAACCAGGCAAAGCATTGTGGCCATCGGTCTGTGTTGCTTATACTGGTCCCACAGAAGCCCTATAGACAGACAAACTCTGATGTAAACAACTATTTGAACAATTTACTTTAAGTAGGAAACATTGGTGCTCGGCACAGCTCTGAAATGACCTAATGGGTGCCTAGGTGTGGATTTGGGAGGCTAACTTCAAGCACATGAGTTTGACAAGGTTGGCTGAGGGCCCACATAAGGATCTCAAAATCAGCTGTGCAGCATCTGCACCATACAAGAGCTCACCCAGGGCAGCTGAGCCTCCTCCAGGCACCGTGAGGCTGGTCCTTCACAGGAGCTTCCCTGCCAGCTGTGCCCATACCACCTCCAAACAGGACATTTTTGGGCAGTTACTGAGTGATGCTATCCCAACGAGGCATGCTCCAGACTAGAGAGAGTCCACAGGCTGAAGAGGGTGCACAGACGTGCCCCTGCTGCAACCGGTGTCGGCAGCTTCTACATAGCAAAAATGCCTCTCCTTTGTCTGGGCAGGTCTGAACTCAGGCTCAAGGAGACCTGGCCATTGCAGATCCTAACTCTTGTTCGTCTATGTGAGGGATGAGCTGGCTGGGCAGCCTTTCCTGAGGGCAGATGACAGCGTTTCGCTGCACTACCATTTCCCACTTACCCTTGTAGCCCTAGGGAAACCTTCGAGTCTGTACTGGTTAAAAACATTCTACTAGGTAACTTCAATTGTGATCTTCAAATGGGGGTCTATTATGTTAACTCCAAGGCAAGCCTCATCCAGTGCCTCCATATCATATAATGTTAAATGAAAGGGGAATAAGAAGGAAGTCCTCCCAGTCTTACAAGAACAGATTGATCCCCAGATGTTTTTTCTGTTCCCTCCTATGACTACAGAGTAAGAAACAGCCATAACTCCCACCAAACATTGCCCTTCACTACCCTGGTCAAAACGCACTGAAAAGTATTTTAGTATCTTGATAATTTGATACCTACTGAGGAGAGCAGTGTCCCCAGGAGCACTCCTCCTCCTTTTTCTGCAAAGGGACTCATTGTGCAATACATCTTGGTATTGCACAATCCCTTTCCTAAAAAAAAAAATGCTATGCTATTAACGTAATTAGCTGATTAATCTCTCAGCCTCACTTAGCATTAAATAATCACCTGGATGCAGAATACTTTTTCAAAGGGAGTGCACCTCAAGTGTTTATCCAGCACACTAATGCAAGGGATACTACCAGCAGTCCAACTGGTGGTCAAGAAGGAAAGCAAACAGTACTGCTGAGCACGCTGGGGACAAGCAGGTACTGAAAAATACATCAAAGCAAAAAACACAATACTCATCCCTTTATACTTATGACCTCCTCAGGATGACAGAATTCCCAATTTCTGACTATAAAAGAACTTTAAAGGAATATGTTGAAAATACACACAGAGGAGTGATTCAAGCGTCTCACAGAATTTAAGGTCAAGAGCACACTGCTTGACTCATCAGTTCAGGCCATGAACGAGTTCAGGCGAAATGCCTCCTGGATCCAGCCCACCATTTCCAACTGAGCCACGGCACCTCTCCCGGAGAAGCACCCAGTTGTGAAAGCAGGTGACAGCCATGCATCACGTTTCTGGCTGAGTTCTTCCCAATGGTTAATTGCCCTCACTGTGAAAAGAAAAATTCAAGTGTGCCTTATTTCCTTCAGTTCTGCTTTCCAGAACACTGGCTCTCGTTACACCTCCACCTGATAGACTCAAGTACCACCTAGTTTCAGTAATCTTCTCCCTATGCAGGGACAAACAGACCATGAACAAATACCTTTTTCATTATTACTTTCATTTCCCTTCCATCTGAGAGTAGGCTGTAGGGCTTTTTTTTTTTTTGGTTTCTCTGAAAAACAACGCCTACTTTCTGGCTTGCAAAATTACAGGGTTTGGTCATCAGGTGAAATTTCCTTAAGCTCCCAATTTTCGCTCACATTGCCTCCTCCAAACCTTTTGTTTTCGAATCACTTGCTCATAAATTGTGCAAATGATATGAGATGCCAAGACCCTCCTCCGGTTTTCCCTGCAAAAAAGATGAGTAGAACATGCACAGTGATCAGAAGGATATGGAGCAATATGCAAACAAGTGAGCAATGCCTGCTACTCATCTTTAATAAAACGCCAGGTTTGTATGTGTCTTCAGAGAAGCGAAACCTCCAATACTTCCACTGATAGATTTGCATGAATCAATGCTCAGAAGTAAGGCCCGGCTGCAATGTTTTCAAAGTTACTGTGAAGCTATCAAAAAAAAAAAAAAGCCACCAAAACACAAGACAGCGAGAAAGCACACACGTTCATTCTGCACACGTCATTAAGAAAGGATAGTTCAAGATAATTACTGCCAGTAATACACTGCCACTGTATCGGCGCTTTCTGCTGTTCTCCACTCCTGGGTGACGCTGCAACATAACCCAAAGGGCTCTTGTCATCTTAAAACAACCCTACTTTCCACTTTTAACAGACTCTTAACAAGACAGCCAATATTTCAGACAGGAAAGCTCATCTTGTTTCTCCTTTCACTTCAACCAAGTGCCAAGGAACAAAATGAAGTGGGAATTAAGTATCCTGCCACCAGGACGGGCATCACAGAGCATCCAGAGCACTCAGCCGCCTCTCCCCACGCCCTGAGGATATGACACCATC
Organism: Charadrius vociferus; assembly: GCF_000708025.1. Taxonomy (NCBI): domain Eukaryota; kingdom Metazoa; phylum Chordata; class Aves; order Charadriiformes; family Charadriidae; genus Charadrius; species Charadrius vociferus. The sequence continues at coordinate 3,446,639 of NW_009647680.1, forward strand.
AATTACCAACATTATATTTAGCTTATGTAATTAACTTAGCTACACACATAGGCCAGTAACAGTATCTTCAGAGCATTTCCCCCTGTCACTCACATAGGGGAAGAAAACAAAAAAATTAATTTGATTATTGTGTTTACGGAGTAATACGCACCACAGCAAAACAAAGTTTTAGTGGTACTCAAGCAACAACCTGCCTCCCCATTTTCAGCACTTCAAGCAAAACACACAAACAAACAAAATCACATTCTCCATCTTGTCTCTGGCTTTTGTTGTTGTTGTTAAGTTCCAGCAAAATCCCTTCGGGCATATTAGAATGCTGCAAGGGCATAATTAAACCTCCAACAACCCTGAAGGATATTACCTTTCACAACACGAACGGGTAAGAAAGTCCCATACTTCTCTGAGGACCAGATCTGCTAAGTGTAACTCTTATCGGTCCCTGACTTGAGCTGTCATTGTGTAAATGTGTAACTAATGGTGATTAAGTCTGAACATACAAGATGTAATGGAAACCTTCATATGTCAGCAACACTGGGACACTGCTGATCCCAAAAGGATCACCAAGGTGTGCTACCATGCATACACCTCTCATATTCCCTGCAGAAATCTCCCGAGGTTGGCAGAAGCTCCTTCTCCGCTGTTAGAGATGACTTCCTACCCTTCTCCCAAACAGCAGTGGCTCAAAGACAGTATCGCAGTTTCAGTGCTTTGGTCTGTGTAGTTAGAGTCGCGCTGATTCACAGACTCAATCTGGAGGCTTTTCCCTGATTTCTTCTCTCCTTTCCATGTTTGTAATCAACTAGGGTGGATGGTCTTGAACCACACTCCTGGTGCTTTCCTGCAGAGCGAGGAACCTGCTGGGCACCTCTTGCATCCAGCCAAAAATCCATCCCCCTGGGCACCAGAAATGAAAAAATACAAAACAAAGCCAGCCTACCATGCCTCTTTCCATAGGGTGATTTAGGAACTCGTAACACTTGAGAACTCAATCAATAGGTAATGAAGTAAAACAGCAACGATGGCAGGCCGCTCGGCTGATGGCCGTTCCTGACAAGTCTGTGCTGAAAAGATTCAGTTCACTTACTCAGAAGCGCTCTCACCCTCTGACCAACGTTGATTGATGTGCAACGCAAACATGCAGTCTAGTGCCCAAGCTTTAAACTCATTTTATTTTAATCACCTCCTTGGTTGTTGGGTTTTTTGTTTGTTTGTTTTAACTGAATTCCTGAATCACAATCTCTCTGTGCATTAGTAAATTCTATCTTGATTTATCAAGATTCAGGCTTCAACCAGCATATTTAATATCTATGCCTACTTGTTACTATTACTGGCACCAAAATCCTTGTAGCCCTACACGCTTATTGTCAGATTAGTTTAGTCAACATGGTGGATATAATGAGGTACAATGCACTTCAGGGTCATCTTAACATTAGAGAGAGCCTCTGCTCCATGTAATCACTGCAGCACACAGCCGTATCTGCGATAGCACTTGAATGAAGGAAGATCTAAAGGCTGGAACTCAACATATCCCCAGCTTCAATTTATACTATCAGCACAATCATCCGGTCATCTCTCCTTTTCTTTAACAGCTGTAATATCTGCAATTAAAATCTGAATCAGTGGGGGCTATTTTAAGAACAAAGAAGGTATTTCAGCTTGGCGGAGCGCTGCAAGATTGGTTAGGATATGCTACAATTGGCATTCCAGCTCATTAAAACAGTTTTGCCATGGACTATTCGTTCTGAAAGCGTTCTGCAACTGTATACACACAACACAAGAACCACTCAGCACCAGTGTTTGCTGAAATCCAGCCAGCTTCGTGCTGCCCTTGCACACGAAGGAACTCGCACGACAGCCCTTTGGGGTCAGATGAACAACTGAAGCCAAAGAGAATCTGAGGGAGGCAGCGTGATTCCTCGCTGGGGACTGGGAATGGTAATAGCCTCCCCTCTTGCATGAAGCATCATGGGAACATTGTTCTAGTGACCAGACATGGTCAGAAATTCGGTCCAGGCTGCACCTAGGAGGTACCATTTGAGGTGCTCTTGCTTCTCCCTCTTCTCCAGGGCAAAATCAGTTACTGTTTTCCTCTTCCAAAGCCCTACACAGCACACTGAATCCCCATCAATAACCAAATGCCCATCGATAACCTAATCCCCTATTATAACAAAAACAGATGTGGTAAGACGACAGATTTTAGAAATACTTAAGAACCATACTTCAACTGGACTTTGAGAGCTTAAAATTCAAGATTTCAGACCTTAAAAGCACGTCTGCACTGCAGAGGGAACCCTGAACAGATCCCCAGATGGGGACGTGGCATGGGGCAGACATGGCCACCTCTCTCAGTGGTGTGGCGAGGAGGGATTCGGCACAGGGGATGCTGCCCACGTTTTGAATGGAGACACGCAGCCTTGTTGCTCACACGCCAAAGCGCGTTGTAAATCCAGCCATTTCTAAAGGCGTGCCCGTGTTCGTCAGGACTCAGATAGGCACGTGAGTTGTCCAGTAAAACTGGTTTAAAAGGCTGCAGTATTTTTTGTCTATAGTTACCAAATGTGGAAAAAAGAAAGTCTAGATCAAGAAAGAACCATAATGTTGCTTGGAAATGGTTTTAAAATGGCATCTGGAAGAACACATACTCAAGAAGAGTGAAAACAGGTAGATCCTGTGCGCTGCAGGACTTTGGTGCAGCTCAGGAAAAAAGAAAAAAAAAAAAAGTTAGGCTTTGCTTCTCTCAAGTTGGGTATCCAAGATGACCATAGAATCCAAGTCACTATTTGTATTTATTTCCCTATTCTACCTGTTCAGAGAGACTTGTTCTCATAGGGCCACACAAACTGCCTACCACAGTGCCAGATTAAGGCAGAGAGATTTTTACTTTTTTTTTTTAAGGGGAAAAAAAAAACAAACAAAAAACCCCAAGGAAACTTGGATTCTTCTCTCATTTAGTGTTTGAGCTCCTTTCATTTATTTTTCCAGCTTCCCTTTGCTAAGATTTATTTTAACAATATCCTGTTATTAAATGCAGTAGATAGCATGAGACTAGAGATAAGTTTGCGAGACATGACAGCAAAGCAAATTAAAATAGTGGAAGCTGTCAATTCACACCTAACTCCTGCGTAATGCCAAACGCCCGTCCTGCTGCAATGGCACACTACTGAAGAATTAGATAGAAGCACATCCCAATGGGATTTATCACAGTGAATTTGTTTTTAATACATTGCTACCTCTCAACTTGTCTTTATTGCACTTTCTCTTAAAAAAAAATTTCCAACTTCCTTAGCAATGGATATATTGAACTAGCATAATGGATCAGTATCAAATAAATTTCTGTTTTGCCAGGAAAGAATAAGAAAGTGTGAAGCACCACACTGCATTAAGATACAGACAGCTTCTCCTCCTCGCATAGCAAGCTATCACCTAATTAACAGACACATACAAGAGTTTCAGCTGCCCAAGCACTGAGGCACGGTGGCATCTTAGACACACCTTGGAAGCCAAAAGAGATCCATGCCCTTCTGTACAACCAATGACGTGCTACCCTAAAGCTCTTAACGTGGCAGGAGATATCTGGTTTAGGCAACCCGACTCCAGCCTTCGTGCCTATTTAAGCATCGCAATGCTCACTGAGCATTGCACCAGTTGGCTTTGGGCCCCAGTCATTTGCGTGCTCTCCAAAAAGAGTGCATGGATGCTGCCAGGACAATGGATACTAGTCAGAAGCTTTCAAAACGAGTTGAGATGGAAGAGGAATATAGACTGCATCCAGACACTCTCAGAATGACAGGCAGCTGATCACATAATTCCTTAACCCAAAGGAAAATCAAATACTCATGAATTTTCATCCTGCATGAAGTCATTACAAAGAGCAAGGTTGGGAGTCCATGGTCTCTGCCAGTGTGGGTGTACTGTTTGGGTCCCTGTATTTGGCACCATCTACTGCACCCACCACTTGTCTTCTAGGAAGAGATTAGAAACTGAAGCTCTGAGGACAGACTTTCACTAGATTAGCTCACAAATTCTCTTTTGCTTGCAGATCACATCAATTACACACAGAGCAAAGAGAAACGTACCGACTTGGGATGCGGACAGCCCAAGTTCAGGCCCCTTGATTCAAAGCAACTGGGATAAGAAAACGTGCTTGAGTCAAAAAAGGTATCTTAATTGCAGTACCCTGACACTTCTGATTTCATGGAAAGGAAGGAAAGCAGAACGCGTTCAGACTGGTACCAAGTAAAGTCAGATTTCAATCTTTTCAAGTTACTGAAAGCACAACTGCATTTCTGCCGCCAGCTTGACACTTCCCAGCAGAGTTAGCACAGATAAGAGCACCTGGGACTAACTCAGTCTTGCCAAGTTGCCAACAGTCGCATTGGCCATATGTCTATATAACCTTCTTTGGCTTCCTTTGCCTTTAATGCCCCTGAGTGAATAATCACAAGGACTTTTTCATTGCTGGGTCAAGCACTTCTCTGATTCTTTGCCAGCAAATCAGGAAATTCATCCACCCTCAGGTACACAGGGAAAAACGCAGGAAAGCTCTGGAGAGCTTATTGGTACTCAGCTGGATTTCACCTGAGTCCTCGCTGGAAGTGGGAGGGTTCCCTGCTTGACTGAAAGCAGAATTTGGGCTCTGAGCAATCTCCAGCACAGCCAGCTTGAAAACATCACCGCACGCGAGCAGGGGTTTTCTGCGTGGGCACAGGAGAAGTGAGACTCAGGATTACAAGCAAGCAGGAGGCAGCACATACTCTGCAGATTAGGCACGTTACCAGTGAGCTGGGCCAACCCTGCTGCTTCTCAGCACTGGTCACGGAGAAGCAGCTCGGGCTGGGTCAGCACAAGCAGGACCACTGTGCACCTCGGTTACATCCTGACCTCGCATCTCAGGACAAGACCTCGAAGCCAGAAAATGCAGCCCTTGTCTCTGCAGCAGCAATAGCTTCATCACAGCAGCACTCTCACTTGCAGGAAAATAATAAATCAGCATGGGAGATGCAACAGTCACCATCAGAAAGCCACTAGCAAGAGAGGCCACCGCCATTAGCCTGTTCATCTATCTGTTCACGGGCAGCTCCTCAAGTGAAATATTACGAATCTTGTTTAAAGAATGAAAACAGTGAGAAACAGAAGTGTTTTGTTTGTTATTTTTCCCCAAAATATATCCTTACTTGATGTCAGGCAAATCTTATCGGGTGCCCTGCCTCCCGGAGCAGCTTTCTCACCTCCAGTGATACCCCCTCAGGTGGTGGGATCCTGCTTAAAAGTGAGGAATTAAGGTCACAGTGCCAACGTATAATATGTTGGCAACAGACCAAGCACCGTAACAGAGAATGCATAATGTAAAACGAAGAAAGAGTTTTTTGCATTACATTGTCTCAGGTTTAAAAATACAAGGTTTTATTCTTAATGATGATATGGGTAAAGTGATTTGCCTGAACAGCCTGTGTATGGTACCCCTTTACATGGAGGCTCTGAGCAGCCTCCTTCACTGCTCCATCACCCTATGGAGGTAAAAGAAAAAAAAAAAAGCTATTAATAAGCCATACACAGAATATATTCAGGGTGCAGAGGAGGAGAAGAAGAGGTATCACACTACACCTTCAGAGACACAAGTTCACACTCCCCCAAAAGCCGCCTCCTGTCAATCCATCCACAGCGATAACCTCGCTGCTCTCTACATTTCATCAGATGCAGAAACTTGTGTTTTAACTACACTTCAGCAACAGAGTAGTGAAGTTCAGGTGGTTCCAAGACCTTTTGGTGCCTCATGCAAAGAGCTGCCAGCGCTCGCTTATTCACAAACAACGGGCTGCAAGTGTATTCATTCATCTTTGGCAAGCAGAGAGGTGCCAGGCTCACCCCTGGCAAAATTCATCACAGTCTCTGTGTCTGCCATAGCCTTCTGTGCCGGCCCCACATTCTCAGGCAGAAAGGAAATAGTTAACTCTCTTGCATTTGTTCTTGACAAGCGTTTTGGACTACATTTTCCTACTGCACGCAATAGCCGACCTCCCCTTATCCCATTAAGGCTGTACTGATGTGCGACACAGTCACAGAATACAATTTCACTCTGAAGCCCTGCTTTATTTTCATTCAACGCTACGCCAAGCTCAAATTTAAGGTCACACCGCTTTCTCCAGCACAAACAGAAGTGAAGAACAACTTAAAAACAAACTACAAACCCAAAAATTATTGCACTTTCCCTCTCTCAGGTCTTGCACTGTACAGTGACAAAAAGTCTGGAACATTTCCACAATGAAAATATGTAAATTAATTATCCTCTTAGGTTGATTGATGCAAGTTATTTTGGTTGAGAACAATGCAAGTCACCCACAGTTTACAAAACAATATGTCAATAAAATGAGCTAGACCTGCTGAAGAAAATATTTGTTGTAGCCTAAAGCTATTTTTGCACATGCATAACCTTGAATTACAGTTTTTGGAAAAAAAATAAAATACCACTTCTATGTTCTGATTAGCAACTGGTAAGTTGAGACTTGCTTTTCCTCAAGTACTGAGGAATCTATTAATGTATCAGACAAAAAAAAACACCAAAGAAGGTTACAGAGCATATTATCATCCTTCATGATTCCAGAAAATGAGAAGTGACAAAACTGAAAAATTTACAGAAAAAGCTTTTTTTATCAAGAAAATAAAAATGCTTCAAGGCGTCAAGTGTTACTCTCTCAGCATGTTTTCTCCTCCAGCCCCCCCCGGCAAATCTGCATGAAGAAAAAAAAAATCCTTTATAAACAAACCATCACTTCAGATAAAGCTTTGCTTGCATCGAACCTTTAAAACACTTCATAGCACCTTCTGGAAGGGCCAGAGCTGCTCCGGCCTGACCTGCTACACCCACATCTGCTCACCCTGGCTGAGAAACAGGACATGAGTCACGCTGGGGAGGGCAAGAAGGACCCATCAGAGGTATTGATACAAAAGGGATTCAGGGTTGGAGACAATTAGACAGCTGCAGTTAAAGTTCCTTCTCATCGTCTTCATAGAAGAGGTGCTCCAGCCCTCTGATCATCTTTGTGGCCCTCCTCTGGACCCACTCTAACAGGTCCATGCCTCTCCTATGTTGGGGCCCCCAAAGCTGGAGACATTACTCCAGGTGTGGTCTCACCAGAGCAGAGAAGAGGGGCAGAATCAGCTCCCTTGACCTCCTGGCCATACTTCTTCTGATGCAGCCAAGGATATGGTTGGCCTTCTTGGCTCATGTTGAGCTTCTCATCAACCAACACCCCCAAGTCTTTCTGCTCAGGGCTGCTCTCGATCCATTCCCCACCAAGCCTGTATTTGTGCTTGGGATTGCCCCGACCCAGTTGTAGGACCTTACACTTGGCCTTGTTGAACTGCATGAGACTGGCATGGGCCCAACTCTCCAGCCTGTCCAGGTCCCTCTGGATGGCATCCTTCTCCTCCAGTGTGTCTACCTCGTTCATCAAGCTTGCTGAGGGTGCACTCGATACTGCTATCCATGTCTCTGACAAAGATGTTGAACAGCACCGGTGCCAGTACCGACTGGTAGTTATAGATATATAATTATACATAGTTATATAACTACCCATGAGATGTCAAGGGTCAGGACCTGCAGGCACATCACCTCCTGAGACATGGGTAGGAGAAGTCCAACCTTCGCACCGAGAAGCCCAGCTCAGGGCAAGCAGGTCTTGAAACCACTCCACAGTGATCCCATAAAAATTAAGGCACTTGCTGGTTTGCTCTTTTTAAGACTTGGGCAAACTAAAATGAGTCAGAAGTACCAGAAAGCTTCCAATATGCAAATATACACTGCAAAGAATCAAAACATTTACCCGACACCTGCTTGCTGGAGGATTTAACTCAGTCAACAAGATTCTCGGGTAACTCCCTGCTGAGCACCCAGCTTCTTGTCACCGTCTCAGCTTCTGGGAATGAAGGTTCTGGGATTTCTGTCAGAAAACTGTCTCCCAGTCCTATCTATTTCTTGTGTTAACTTTCAAGAGCGAGATGGGAGAAAACTGTGAAGTTTCACATTCCTCTACAATCCAAGTTGCTGGAGAAAGCTCACTTTGTCACCTCCTCCCTCCTTTCAGAGCTTTTCCCGAGACAGAGCTATAGGAAATCTGATTTTATTCACTCCCCTGAACTTGCAGCATCCTGTACGACAACCTCTCTGGAGGATAACGCTGGCATCGCTCAGTGCTGCTTTCTGCTCCCCGAAAGGGCGCCAGCCACGAAGGGGAGCGGGGGGACGACCGCCACCCCCCCCAGCCACGCAGCTCCCAGTATCAGCTGCAGAACAGACCGTGGGTCCTGCTAACTTCACTCCACAGCTGCTAGGAAAAGTATTTCAGCTGCTGATCTGCATTACATTAAGTTGTTGCCCTAGAAACATAAGTGATATTACAAATTCAAGCTTCAAAGAAAAAAAATTTTAAAAGTATTTTGCAAAAACTTTGTGCTTCTCGCTATACCTTTCCCCCTCCCCCTCTACTTCTTAAAAGGCCTAAAACCCAATAAATGCAAATAAAATCACAGAAACATATGAAGAAGCCTTCCAATTACAGACAGGGAGCAATTTCCAAGCACTAATAAAACCTGCATCTTATTGGACATCATATTGAGACCAAGCAAACTACAACAGTTTTTGCAATGGGGTCATATTATTCAGGTCCAATTAACGCTGGATGTAAAACTGAAATGAGATAAACACCACTTTAGCTAGCAGTCTTATTGAGCCTCTGACATTACCAAAGATCAAAAGAAGCATCTTAAGCAAGCTAGTCTCACTGCAAAATAAATAAATACATTTTAATGAGAAGGAAAATATCCTGCGCGTCAAGAATTAGCAACTTGAATGTGGAGCAAGTCCGCCTGACTGTAATGGAAAGGAGACCGTAAAACCATCAGATCAACTAGAAGCTTGCAACAACAGCTCACCCTATCACTTCTGAAAGCTCAAAATATAGAACGAAATGTAAACCAATATATATTCTATTTCTGCAGGATACATATTTTTTTCTACTCACCTCTTCACAGATGGATATTACTTCTGCATAGGTGTATTATCTCTCTGTATTTCTATTTCCAGAAAGTAATAAAAAAAATTGTATTAATCTGAGGCCAACTCAGAAACAGGAAAAAAAAGAGTCCCAAAAGTCACCTCCCTGCCTCCTCCAAACTTAGACCAGATATATCAGAATGGAGATGCTAAATCAGAAAATCCAACATTTTTAAAAGGCGCATATGACGGCTTTCCATGACTTTTATAAAATAAGGAAAGCAAAGAGAAATATCTTGACGCTCAAAAAAAAAAAATCTTGAAAAATTAATTCCAAAGATGACTAAGATCACAACTTATGGGATATATCTTTACTGTACAAAAAGCAAGACAAAAATATATTTTGGAGTTCTTTTCACCCACTGACTTGCTAAAACTACAAAAGACAAAACAAGGAAGAAATCTCAGACAAGGAGGAAGACTTCTACCTAACTGCAACCAGGACTTGCATTACAAATACCCATATTACACCAAAATAAGATCCACACCGGAGCATGTAACATAATTATTCTTTATCCATTGAGCTGATGATGACGCATCCTGAAGTGAAATATTGTTCTGGAGCTGCGCTATAAAACTAACGATAGTTTGGACTCCAGTTTTGCTTCATTTTTGTAAACATGCCAAGGTACACTGCAAGTAGTATTTCTCCCTTTCAATTTTGGGCTGAGATTTTACAGTAAAGCTAAAATTTCTCTCAGACAGCTTCATCTCATACTAGAGATTTTCTTAGGCCAGTTTTTCACTTGTTTAGGTGCACTACCACCTAAAGCCGATGTTTGTGCACAAACATATTTTAATGCTTACAATAGGGAAATAAAAACCTGATGCAGGAGTACCTAACCTAAAGAAGTTAATGCCACGCGAGATTAGGGATGTTTCCAGCTGGATGCTACTACCCCAGGTTGAAAACAAAGCCCCGGTAAAGAGAGGGGAAAATAAGAAAACGGAAAAGGCACATCCTTTTTATTGTAAGTTCATGACAAAAATTAACGAAGCCACCAAGACACACAAATACGACACTCCAAACTATCAAGGTTATTTTGAGAGACAGTGGTGCAATGAGGTAGTTCTAAACCCCCCCATACGCCAGGCTGCAGGAACAAGATCCTACGGCAGAGACAGACTGCCACACTGCTCGGGAGGCAACGGAGCCACATCCACACATCTACTCATTTCTTTAATTTATAACTGGGATTCATTTATCCCAACGCTTCTATGGATTCATTCAATGACTTGAAAAAGACTGAACTTGTCTTTTAGTCCCAGTCATTCAGCAGGTTGACTTTCATTACTCCTGCAACTGATTCCACAATACAACTGTGTATTAAATGAAGAATGATTTCTTCTCTGAAACCACCCACTCCAAAGTATAATCCTGTAATACACCAAGAAATTATTTTACTATGCCATACCCCCTTAGTACTGCATCACTAGTTTTACATACCTCTAGAAGACTCTAGAAATTGTTTGCCTAACTTCCTTAGCCCGCAAAATAACAGGATGACTCAGTTAATTTATTTACATTTTCTGTAATTTGGCATTTGAGCCCACAGAGACATTACTTTGTTGTCATCTCCACTCAAATTCTGCCTTGTTAGCGTCTAGAGAAATCAATGCCATGAAGCACTTCATTTTTATAACTTCATCTTCTTTCAACCTAGGGCTTCATTAATGTGAAAACTAAACAGGTACACAGCTCGCTGTCTCTCTACGCGTTAAGTAAATTTATACAGATATAACAAGAGAAAAAATAGATGAGGATGCTTGCTAATTCCATGCATGCACACGCATATTCTTTATTAAAGTATCTCATTCAAGTTTATGGAAGTTCTTTAAACTGGAGAACAACAGGTTTCAATGTGCAACAACCATCTCTTTCTTGTTATTTCTTTTCCACCTTGTTCCCTAAAGAACGGAAAACAACATTGGAAGAGTTGAAAAACGAGGGAAGTGCGCCCTTAAGCTTTAAAATGTTACTGCACTATTCCAGTTGGGTGAAAAATCTTTTCTGTCAAAACAAAAGCAACCAAACAAAAATAAGTAAAAATTTAGAGGTTCCAAAGCAAACAATGGATAACTCGGGATTTCTCATCATATTTTCCACTGAAACAGCAGACTGGGCTCCCCAGGGTACTGACAAGTCTCCTCCTGCAGCTTTGTAACCACCAGTCAGCCCCAGAACACTCCTGGCTGACCAGTACCAATGCATATCTCACCCACTGCTGTCACTTCACCAGTATCCCCTCTCTGTGCAATAACAGTTCAGTTCTTCCAGTTGTTTCAAGTTGCCTGGATTGAAATATCCCTATTTTAATACCTCATTTAATAAGCATTAGTCTGCATAAAGACAGGTTTGAAATTTTTCTTCTTAAAAAAAAAAAAGATGGTTAATACTAACAGACTTGATTCTGTTTCATATCGACTTGTCCATATTCTGACCTGTGAATTATTTTCCTCTTCCATTAGCCCTAGGACATTTCCAAAAGAAGCTAAGCTATACGGTCACACACCCCCCAGCAACCTTTCCTACACTACCTTATGTGATCCCCACATATACCATGATGATCACTGACTCCTTTCAAGCACTTAAAACCTCCAGTGCCAGAACTTCATTCATAACCACGTAACTAATGAGGTTTCCCAGTGCAAAATGGAAGCACAAGAACGCTCCCATGTTGCCCTGCCAAACTCCAGTTCCTCTTTCAGTGACCTCCTCATTATCTGCAAAATAATTGGGCTCTTACCCTTGGCTCAACGGGGAGAGGGAATTGGTGTCGTCAGTTGCTCATCACGCACAGGGCTTTCAGCAGGTCCTGTATCGGGGCACCCCGATTCCTGCGCGCGCCCCGTGACGGCAGCCCCGTGCAGGGGGGTCCCGCGGTGCCTCCGCCACCCAGGCAGCGGCACAGCCTGCCTTGCGTGGGACACACACAGAGACGGTGCCTCGCACCGAGGTCAGCAATTGCATGTGCGAGACAATAAACTTGCACGGCCTCAATTAATTTGCTTTAGCCCCCACACCCATAAAACCCAAAGACAATGGGTTTGGCTGTCTCTGCGTGGGAATGCAGAGCCGACACCAGTTTTATTTCCAAAACCAGAATATAAGAGGTTTGCTACGATTCTGACTGCGTATCCAGTACTCTTTGCTTTACACCACCAACCCCTGATTAAATCGCCGCCTCTGCTTCAGCATCTTTCTTCCAACCTCTCTGTGTGAGAACTGCGAGTCTGTCTAGGGTCTTTCTCAGCTCACTGACCTACTTACTGCCACAAAGACAGGCATTAACAGAATTTTCTTTCTCTTTTAATTTCTGCTATATTTTCCTTTCTAATTGCAGCTTCCCAACTACAGACTCTGTAAGTTAAGTGTGCTTACCTTTGTCGAGAACTTTTGTCCAAAAACTACTTTCAAAAAACACAACGCCCACACGCTCTCTATAGCAGACATCTTCAGCAGAGCACATGAGCAGCTGCTAACCATCCTGGGTCTTCAAACTAAAAGAAACCCAGTAGTGGCACTGTCTCTCTTTTTTACTTTTTTTTTTTCTTTACCTATAAAGACCTTTCTTTATTCTTTTTTCACCAATAAAATTTTCTAAGATACAGTGGTGTGGTGGCACTACTGGAGGTCACTTAACCCACCCAAGATGATAATTCAGATTTTTCTCATCTGATTTCAGCCGGCTACAAGTTATGTATCTAATCTAAGTTCGTCAACTCCACTGCCTCTGTAATCAATAAGAGTGGCATGAATCACTCACGCCAAGTGCCTTGCCAGATACCAAGGGAGGAAGGAATCCCACCTGGAGGTGCTTCTCATTAACCATAGAGAAAGCCTCTACCACTAGGCTGAGGTGACCCTTCATACTGGAATTCATTTGTCTCCAGCTCTGCTGATGACAAGGAGCCCATGGAGGGGTGCCAGTTCAGAGCCTGACCTAAGATAAAATGCACCTCTATGAAGATTCATGGGTGACCTCTGACTACCTTAAAATCTGGATCTCTTTTCTCTGGAGAAACACTACTTAATTATTTTTATGCTGTTATCAAGTGTCTCTTACAGGAAAGGGAAGAGCAGGAGGGAAATATTGAGTTAAATCAACACGTGCAGCATCCTAACCGACATGATCCTTACTTCACTACCAAGACAGAGCAGGGCCAAGCTTATGGAACACACAGACAAGGATGAAGCCAGGGCTTGTACTGCTGGAGACACTCAGGAGCAGCAAGACAACAAACTAGGATTTCTTCTTTTTTGATATCTTCCCTTATGTACTCCTTGCTATTACGCATACATGCACACTTTGCACAAGGCAAGTCCAAGCCAGCGTAAGATGAAGTAAAATGACAAGAGGAAGGAGAGCCCCAAAGGCTGAAATCAAAGTTTTGGTTTTCAGAGAAAATGCAGGTGATTCTTGGTCCAGTCGAGCTGGATTAACAGAAAAAAAAAAAATGGTGGCAGCAGAAGAACATGGATCAAAAACATCTTACAGACATCTCTTGTGCTCTTCTGATCCTAGACAAAACCAGTCAGCACAATAGATATTGGTTGATATTAATTGGGCATTAGATATTGGTTGATATTGATTGGTCATTAGATATTGATTTTGCCTATGGCAAAAGGGGGCAGAGGGTTATATCCAACACAAAAGGAGCTTAGGGCCTGCAGTACCACCAAACCCATCTCAAGACCGGTCCCCTCCTGGGTCCACCAGCTCTGTATATTAAGTAAAAGCTCCCACCCAAAGGAAACAGCACAACTACCTTGTCTTCTTCCTCTTGGGCAGAATGACTGAGCGTGGCCTGCAGCTCATCAAAAATCAGAGGACAGCTGAGCCCTGTAACTTAATCAATCACTAACCCTTGTGTGGCCATGGAGCAAGTCAATTCATCTGCCTCTGCTGTGACTTCTTCATTTCTGAAATGGGAGTAAGTACAGATCCTGTCCTTCCTCATGAAGCCTTTTGGTACTTACCAATGAAGCAAACTACGTGTTTGTGGGCTGAAGCTGTGTCCCCAGTACATAAGGGCAACCAAGCCGCCCGAAGGGGCTGGCTGTGAAGCGCTCGGCCAGACCATACCAGATAGCAGCAGTTCAGAGCTGTTCAGCAGCATTTTGACTCATTATCAGTCATTCCTATCAAACTGCTCTATAAGCTCCCTCCTTCTGAAGGTTCATCTTCTGAAACACCCACACACTAAATACCAAGATATACTAAACATTTTCTGGGAACTCATTAGAGAAAGCTATCGTTAGAACAAATCAGAATCCCATGTCTCTGCAGTACTACTGCAGGTGGAGCACAAGCCCATCCATTTAAATGAAGTGTGAGGGCTTGCTACTAATCCCTTCCTAGCAGATACAGCTTTGGGACTTACTGCTGAGGGTGAGGCAAGCCCACCAGGCTAACACCGGCATTGAAAACTTCATGCCCAGAGATACTGCAGAGTTGTACAATACCAGACCTGCAGGTGATGGGCAGTAACAGCTCTCTCCAAATTAATTTGGGAAATATTCCCAAACTTGTTAAGAGTTTCAGGATTTCCACTCTTCCCTTCTTGTTTCAGTGGTCCATCTCTCATATGGAGAAAGGCTAAGGGACTTGGGTCTCTTTAGTCCAGAGAAAAGAAGATTGAGGGGGGATCTTATTAATACTTACAAATACTTAAAGGGAGGGTGCCAGGGGGATGGGAGCAGTCTTTTTTCAGCGGTGCCCAGTGATAGGACGAGGAGTAATGGGCATAAACTTGAACATAGGAAGTTCCATCTTAACATGAGAAGGAACTTCTTTACTTTGAGGGTAGTGGAGCACTGGCACAGGCTGCCCAGAGAGGTGGTGGAGTCTCCCACTCTGGAGACATTCCAAACCCGCCTGGACGCTGTCCTGTGCAACCTGTTGTAGGTGACCCTGCTCTGGCAGGGGGGTTGGACTAGGTGATCTCCAGAGGTCCCTTCCAACCCTGACCATTCTGTGATTCTGTCCACACTGGGAAGACCCCTGGCATATAGACAAGGATGGTACAATGGTTTCCTTGGGGGAACTGCTGGTCTGCACACTTACTTACTTAGTAGTTATGGAATGAAGAAGTATCTCTGGCTGGATTTGAAAGTCTGAATATTACAGAAGATGCCAAACCTTTATAGGTTCACAATACAGCCAGCGATGAAGTCTGCTCCACTCAGAGTCCAAACTCTTAAGGAAGAATGAGTTACTGGTTTTGGAAACGGTGGCAAACCCCATACTTCTCATTCTTGTTGTTGTCCCAGGGACCCAATATCAAAGTCAATGCGCGAACAGCCACGGAAGAGACGCTGAGAACTAAAAAAGAATCAGTACAGGAAAGCAAGCTAGAAAAAGGTTTTTCTTTAAAATTAACAGATTGACTGATAGTTTTAAAACCCACAGTCTGGTGCGGTTTTAGCTTAATTCTGTGGTTTTGTTTGGCTCATGACAAAATAACATTACTTCAAACGAAAGGCTCTGACTGGCAATGGGAAAGAAGAGATGAGTACAGCTGTTTCTGCATCTAGATCTCAACAGCCTCCTGATTCCTCTCAGCTGCACCTGGGGTTGATGTGCTGGAATAAGCAGCTGAAGTACCTCCATTTGCAAGGCACGGCATGCAACTCTGCGTGATGGTTGGTTTTAAAATCCTGCTCTGTAAATAGCAGCAGCTCAGCAATTGCTTTGCAAAGGGCTCTGCTCCCATCTCCACCCAGGACATGAGCTTCAGCCTTACGCTCATTCTAACCTGAAGAGAAGGAAAGATGGAAAGAGCAATCCAACTAGCCACATCTTCCTCAGGAAACATGTCCAAAATGACTCCAACTTTGTCATTTTCACAGGATCTCAGCCCTACGACTTCATAACAGGTATCTGAAAGGTAGATGCTCTCAAAGACTTTATTTTTCCTTTGGATATGGAACCTCACACTGATTTTATTAAGGCATATTTGATCAAATGCCATGCCACAGGCAGCTCTGGCTTTAGAAGGCTATTTTGATAGCCCTACAGCTGAATATTACTGCAGATAGAGCTACCCTAAGATCCAGCCCTGAGCTGTCACTCCCATTACACTCAGAACTGTATAACCAAGTGAAGCCTTAAATTACAACCCAGGCTTACATTTTTAAACATTTGTTATAGTTACCCCTGGATACTTTGCTCTGAAACTTGATCAACGTGTTGATATATGCAGAGATTAAGTCATCCAGTCTCTACTGGCAGAGAAACGAACATTCACAAGAAGAAGTCACTATTCTTTTTGTCTGAAATCCAAAGAACCAGATTCTAATCTCAGCTTCGCTGCGGTGGATTGAAAATAACTCTACAAATGCCACTTAACCAAGAGGACAGTACAAACTAGGACTTCTGCTAACCTTCAGCAACAAATACAGTTATGCCATCAATACAATAAAGACAGCCCACGCATAAAAGTGCACCCTGAAGGTGGCCAATCCTATTATGAATAACTTTAGAACCCACAAGAGCAACAGTCTAAACTGTGTAAGGACATACCACGATAACAGCCACAATCCTCAATGTACACATGTGCTGCACAAGAACTCCCACTCCACACAGGATAATGACCTACTTAATTTCTGCTTAATGATTCCTATTAAAGCCGGTGCATATCTCCAGATAACCCCTGAAGGGTATCTGCAAGAATGGCCAAGAACCACAGCATGCTCTGTGGCCATGAGAAGCCCCTTGCCCAGCCTGTCTTCTGCACACAGCTGCTGTGCAAGCGCCTGGCAGCACGAGCGGCCACCATGGGTACCTGGGTTCACAAGCTCCTTACTCAGTGGAGAGTTGACCTCTGGCTGCTAAGAGAGCACTTTTGGTCCTGATGGCAGTATCTGAGCATCCCTCAAGATGCAAGGTTGACATACCCAACAGGAGTACCCAAATGAGTAATGATCACAGAATCATAGAATCGTCTAGGTTGGAAGGGACCTTTAAGACCCTCGAGTCCAACCATTAAACTACAACTGCCAAAACCACCACTAAACCATGTCCCTAAGCACCACGTCTAACCATCTTTTAAATACCTCCAGGGATGATGATTCAACCACCTCCCTCTAAAACTCCAGCAATGCATCAATCGGGAGACAAATTACTTTTGATGTAAAAGGCTTAGCTCTTGTTTTTGATGTAAAAGGCTGAGGTAAATTATACCTACAAGAGGAGATCATTGCAGGATGCTTCAGATTCCCCCCTATTGCCCAATGACCCTCTTGATGCAGATGCGCACCAGGCCAGTACACTGGGCAGACCAGCCCCGTCCAGGGCGTACACTGCAAGCGGACTGTGATAGATATGTTACATCTGCCAGAGTGATGGAATGCTAAATTCCTTTTATAAACACTTTGGCTAAAACGTACTTGCGCAGCAGAGAAATTATGAAGCCAAAAGGAAATCTCTCAGAAGAGTTAGTGAGAGAAGTGATGTGAATTTCTGCAATAAACACGCTCCTTTGGCTTTTGTCTCCCTACGACAATAACGACTTATTGAAAACTTCTGGGAATAGGTAGTAAAATTCCTTTTATTATTATTATCATGATCTTAATTTTTACAGATAAAACAACAAACTGGTAACATAAGGGATGAAACATGCCCAAAGTTACCAACACTTCCATAAGAGTCCAAAATTTTAATCTGGTTCGGTCTCAGCCAGATCATCCATACATCATTGTCTCCCAGGACCCATGTGCAGACACACTTTCTGCTTGCACATACAGTTAGCTAACAAAAAAACCCTAAGTCTGAAAGCACATTTTAGGCATGTCAATCTAAAAACACCAATCAAAGACATTAACTATATTATTTTAGCCACGCTGAAAATCTCAGGTATTTAAGAGAGCTTAAAAAAAAAAAAAAACAACAACAGCAAAACAACCACAACCAAACAGCTAAAGTAAAGGCTAATATAGCTAAAACTCCCTATCTGTCTTTCTCCCTCTCCCCATTCCCCAGCCAGGTACCTAGCATAGCCCAGGACCCCAAAGCATCCATGTTCCTTTACTCAGTCACCACCATCAGAAAACAGCACCCTCCCACTGTTTCTCTTCCCATCCTTTGCTCCTCAATGTTCGTTAACCCATGCCCAGACAAAAAAGTACACTCTACTCACTCCTTATGGATCTCGAAATCCTCTCTCTCCTCCCTTCTTCCTCCTTAGTCTTTCCACACTCACACCCTCCACCTGAAAAAGTCAGCAGTGGATCAACCGGTATTTATTAACGTTCAAGAATAATTTTAGCTGTCGCTGAACAACTCCAAACAGAGGGACACAGCTCTGAGAAGGATGTTCCAGGATGCAGCTTCTGGAAACAGCTGAGGAAGCAGAGAGAAAGCAAAAAAGATACAAAACTCTGCACCCTGCTGCTTTAACATGGTATGCAGGTCTTTTCCCCTATACCCTACTAATCCATAGGGAATCACCGCAGGCTTCATTTCCAGCAGAGCCCTTCAGTCTCACTCTCTCTACGTTATTTGCTCCGAAGCAGAGCCCCAGCGTGCACCGTGCAAGCTCAGAGGACCAGGACCCCAGCATGAATCCAGCTAAACTTCGCCACGTAAATTCGCCCGAAGACAAACCACTGCCAAACAGTCGCATCACGTACTGGCAAAGAGACAATTCCCACAGCCCTGTCAGCAGCGTACGTGCCTCGCCACTTCTTCCTGACCTCGCGATACGGCTGCGAAAGCACATAGAGTATTTGCTTATGCTCTTAATGATCTGTATCACAATGCTTTTTACTAATGGGATAAACCACACCAAAGGAGCCTCGTGGGCATCTTTAAATATTCCCAACACAAACCACGCCGGGTAAAGAACCTCCCAAACAGATGCTGCCGTGCGAAGCGGAGGGAAGGGGGCCAGAAGCCCGCTGCAGGGCAGCAAGACAGACCGGCAAAGCCCCATCCAACATACCAGAGGTGATCCAAAGCTCACACATCATTTGGAGAGAGATGTGTCCACACACGGAAGGTCAACTGCAAGACTTGAAAGCCAGCCTGCTCCACAAAAACTCCCAAGAACTCCAGCATTACCCAACCTCCCAGCTCTGGGCAAGTGGCAGCGGTGCTCGGATGCTCTACCAGCATGTTGCCCCTTGTCTCTGCGCCATCCCTCATGTCACCCTCCGGCTATTCAGTACCCGATCAAATTGAAGCCTTTTGGCTACTGGAAAGGAGCAGCTGCCTTTTCACTCTGTTTGCATCCTGGCCCTGAATGAAAACCTCCCGTTTAATATAACAATAGCAATAATTATTATTACTGTTGTTCCACCCAATCCTCTCACTTCTTTGCCAGAGGAACATTTCTTTTTGCATAGCACAGGCTTTTTCTTGGTCCAGACCAGTGCAATAGTATTGACACCCACTATCAAGGGCAAAGCAGGAACAGAAAATGACATTTTTTCCAAAGTGCAAGAACAAAGGAAAAGGCTGGGCTTTCGCAAAGGAAACCAGCAATTCGGTTCCCTTGAAGCGAATAGCGGTGTCTGAATTTGGAGTGAAAAATATCACAGCAAGCCTCTGGAAAATATGTCCGTGTAAAACCTCAGCTCTGGGTTTAATGACTGCCAGTGCATCCATCGCATGCATTGCACTGCAGTGAAAATCCATAAAGCTAGGTCATCCCAGTGGAACACAAACTGGCAACTCCACCTTGCATGCAATCACACCACAAAGACGCAGCCATGCAAGCAGCAACTCACTTCACCTGACCGCAGCACGAGCTGCAGTTATCTAATCAACACTTAAGGGAAACCAATGAAAGAATTTCAAACACCCCCTTCCAGAAAAAAAAGAAAAAAAGAAAAAAAAAAAGCAACAAACCCAACAAAAAAAACAAACCCACAACCCACTCCAGCCATGTGAATGTCAAAATTGTTAACTAATTATTAAATATGAAGAGTCAACAAATTATTTCACCCTGTGGCAGATGACAGACACATCCTCTTAAGACTCTGGGTGCCGTGATTTGTTTAAGCAATATGGGACATAATCATGTTTAATATTAAAAAGATACCACTGCAACACATCTGATAGCAAAACTGACATTTATACTGTCATTATATGCACTTGTCACTAAATTTAATCTGCATTATCATGAGAAGTGCTCAGATGGTTTGAAGGCAAAATGTAATGTATGTTCAATGTTATTTAGGAATATTAATAAGCTCCTTTATTTTAAGATGTAAAACATTAACAGTTGCTCTGAAGAGGGCTCACTTTTAACCTTTAACAACATTCAAATGCCTGTAATTTTTATCAGATTGTTTGGATTTTGATTTAGCTCAAGTCCTGAAGCTACAATTAAACTTGCAGCTACCTTCTCTCACTAGGCTTCCTCCAACAGCTGGAATGATCTTTGAAGTCTGCAAAGACACAGAAGAAATGTTATTTACAGCCGGTTTGCACAGTGCAAGCAGAGACAAGTTGTGTTGTGCATTTCCAGGGCTGGTGACAGACCATTTCTCACCAGCACTACAGGAAGTCATCAAAACTATTTTCCCCTCCCCAGATGCTCTACAGGACCAAGCTAAGAAGCTGGAAATGCTGCAGGGCAAGATTTTAAGTGCCCTGAATGGGCCCAAACCAACTCTTACTACGCTCAGCGTTAAACCCCGCCACCAGCTCCAATGAAGGTAGACGCAGACTAACTCAGTCTGTTGATGGCCACCTGCCTGGACAGGCCAACACATCTCAGGATGGGATGCTCAACCCATTTAAAAATAAAAAACACATTTTTTAAAAAAATCATAGTTGCCTTTTAAAGCAGAGAGAAATCCATTCAGACAGTGGGGAAGGGAGGAGGATTTCAGCCCAGAGGAGCCACCCCACGTGTTGCCCCATCTCTCCCACCGGCCCCGCAGCCGAGGGACGGAGCAGTGGACTCTACGCAAGCAGAGGGGCAGCACCACCGCGGCGGTGGCAGAGGCTGCAGTGCGCCGGCACGCGAGTGATGACCAAGGCAACGCTTACTGATGTCAAAGGAAGTTACGCTCATGGACTGAAAGCTGTACAATTAGTAGGGGCGTCATTCAGGAGAACGAAATAAAATATTGTTTTCTCCCAGGCGAGACCACTGGTGGTTTTTCGTTTGTGTTAACTTGCTGTGAGTGCCTGCAGGGTCTGGGCTTTGATTTACTGTGGATGACGGGCAGTACAGGCACAGACACGTTTGGGTATAATTATTATAGTAGCCAGGCTCATACACCAAAATCAACAACAGCTCAATAAGACAATGGAGAATTTTCCAACACAAAACCCTACACTGCTCACATCAAGGTCTGCTCTTGATTCTTTCAAGAAAAAAACAAGAGTGAAATCAGGAGGTTTTCAGATCAGCGGTAGCCTTGCTACTAATCCCATGGAACATCAATTTCACCCAAAATTACTCTGCATTTTGCAGTTTTCATATGAAGTTAAGCAAAGAACAAGCTAAGAACAGTGTGTCTCTCAAACCACCACCATGTATATACCAGTCCAGGACGCAGCAAGTCCTGCCTCCAGCTCAGCCCTCAAGTCCAAGCACTAAAGAGAACATGGTCCTTAGGGTTTAGACAACACACAGAGCAAAGGATATTAATGGTTATCTTCAACTCTTCAAATTGCACTTATTAAAAAAACTCAACAACCCAGAAGCTGGAAGTCTGCGCAGCTCCCAGAGCAGCGGTTTGACGGTCAGCCCAGCAGGGTTTGCTCGGGTCCCTCTTCGCAGCACTGCCATCTTTTGCATCCCGACAGTACTAACAGTGCCCAAAACTCACTTGCCTTTGACACACTGATTCAGATTTTAACATCACTAGTATGACTTCAGGGTCTGATCTGATGCCTGTTACAGTATCTATCATTCTTTAGACTAGGACAAAATGAGGCCTCTACACTTTGCTAAATCAAATGAGAATTAGGACTGTTTTGGTTTACATGCATAAATTCTCATAGAAAACAAGCTAAGAGACACTACCAAGATATAATTTATAACTGTTTGAGATATTATCTTATTTAAGTCTCTTAAACTAAAGACCTAAGGATTCACATGGACGACAGGCTACTCAGTTCCACGTTAGTTTTATATTTTCATTCCTTTCGTCATTATACATGAGCAAAATACCTAAAACTCTGGGGTGAATGCACGGTAAAAGAATGTACTGTAAAAGAAAGCTGTCTGCACTTGAATTACAGACACCAAAGTGTTCCCACTGAAAAAAAGATTAAAAAAAAATCAGACAGATCCAAATACCTCAATCCCAGTCAACATTTTCGTTCTGTATTAGCAAATCCTCTTGTATGCCACCAAATATAATAAACTGAAGCAACGCATTCTGGTTGAAAAGACCAGTTTTATTACATGGCCATGACCTGGACCAGCTTTCAAGCAGCACTGATTAAATGCAAATTCTAATGTTCTGTACCACACACCTTCCATGTGGTTAAAAAAAAAAAAAAAAAAAGTATCAAACACTTCCCATTTGTCGCTGTCATTTAACATAAAAATTTATCTGGATACTGGATATAAGAAGCGTCTCTGAGAACAGCTCACTAGATCACATACACATAGAAAACTCACTCAGTGTGGACGGGCTAAGTGGGGTTGAATTAATGAATGTACTGTTGCTTCACATATTGAATGTCTGTCACTAAACCGATAATTTGCAAACGCAGGGACTGGGGGACGCGCTGGCTGCAGCCACTGACAGCTCCCTCCACTGCAAGGCCAGAGAAGCCAATCTTGCCCGGTTCGGAGTGTCTGATCCGTGTTCCTGGGAATGACTCAGGACATCAGCAATGAGACAGTCAGCATGTGTCCACATTTGGGGTTTTATTTCCACTCATATCTGCCCTGATTCCCTTCCCAGGAATGCTGTGCTCGTGAAAGGCACAGCGTGACATCCTAAGAGACTTACATCTTCTCTGTGCTAACAGACACAGCCTGGGTGGCAGCCGAAAAGCAAAAGCTTCCCTAGAGCATACATCAGGATTACCAACAAGAAGGGACGACTACTTCTGGATTGAAGCTTTGGCCCATTGTCATCTATGGCAAAACTCCCACCAAAGTCAGCGTCGCCAGGATTTCACCTCTGTCGCAGCGATTTTGACTCCCTGCCCGTTCTGCCTTGGGACTTCCAGCCAGCACAGTAAGGGGCTTAACAGTGCCAGCAGCTTTTGTGTTATGAACTGCAGGCAGAAGTCGTGAAACCCTTCACATAAGCAACCGAATACTCACCAGACAGCTAAGAACGTGAAGGCACTGCCGAACTGTGAGGGATCCAAACCTGCAGCCAGAAGTACGATGTTTCGCACTGGCACACCACGCTAAAACAAACCTTATCCTGACCAACTTCCCATCCTCCAGAGAAACCCATCTGTAAATACAAGTGGCATGAGTGCAGTTGGCATGTGTCAGAAGACATTTGAGAACTCAGCCCAGAAATACATCTGTAGCGCAACAGCAGCTTTAAACCGCTCCTAACAAGCAACGGCTAAACACCCTCACTCTCTGCTAATTGCTCGCTTCATTGTATTTGACAGAATCCATCAACCAGAGTACATCAGGTCACAACAGTGCAACTGGACGGCAGGGACCATGACAACGTAACCTGGTAGAAGAGAAGGCCCTGGTGGCAGAAACGGAGCAAGCCAGCACTTAGGAACACTGAGGGAGGGTATATCCCACTGCAGTCCTGCACACGCAGGATAACACCACCGTAACGTGACAGGCAGTTCAGGAAGCATCCTGCGTACCATTGGCACACAGGTACAGAGCACAGTCATTAAGATGCTAACAGATGCTATGTGAAGAATAAAGCTTTAAAAAAAAAAAAAAAAAAGGAGCAAAAGTAAAGAAAAAGACAGTCTCATTTGCTGCATCAAGGCAACTACAGCCAACCTGCTGGTTTTCTACAACACTAGCACCACCAAAGGATCAGGCAGAGGGATATCCATAGTTTCCAGCCCTGCAGTACATTGGCTCCTACCTGGCTCTCTCAACAAGACTCCAGTGTTTTTTGGACACAAAGATCACGGCTGTAAGCTCTTTCTCAGCAGCGCTTTCCAAAGCCAAGCTGGCTCTGCAGGGATCGTTCCTTCTCTCCTCGCATCCACCACCAAGTCCTCTCCAAGCAAGAAAAGCAACTTTTTGTTCAACTGGAAGAAAAGCCTCTGTATGTAAAAAAGACAGCCAAGAACTAGCCGGGCTATTTAGCCTTGTTCTGCTTTCCCAGCTAATGCTTCTAACTCTCCCCAAAACTGTTCCAGCCCAGGAACGAGCCCTCAGTGAAAGCGCACAGTCCGGGCACCGACTGGGAATGGCGCAGCACTTCTGCTCTTCTATTCCTTATAGCTCGCCCTCTCTTGATTTTTAATTCCTTTGCTGAGAACTCAAAACAGATTTCATAAAGCAAAGCATTTGCTAAAAGAGAGATAAGTTAAAATGCCTGTGCCTGTGGGGAAGACTTTTTTTTTTTCTTTCTTTCTTTCTGCTGGACAGAGATTGGTTAAGGATCCGCGAAACCCTGATCAAATGATGCACCTCTCAGCCTGTCTGACAGAGCTGCGAAGGGAAAGCAAATGAGTAAGACGGAACGCATTCATTTCATCGAGTCTCTTCCTTTTAAGCAACCTTGATGCTTTAGTGCCTCTGCCGGGATGCCAGCACTGACTTCCCTTTATGTTCCCATTTGCTTGTATTTATTTTAATTGGATCTGGGACTAAGGACACTTGGCAACCCTTAATCCTCCCAACAACAAAGCAAGTGCAGGAAGCCACCACGAACAATAACAAAAAAAAAAAAAAAAAAAAAAAAAAAAAAAAAGGAAAAAGACACCCACTGATGCGTTCCTCGGGGCAGCACGGCTCTCTTTTCCTCCTGCAAATAATCCAGCGGGGTTCAAAAAGTGGGCAGGAGAGGCTGGATTATTTCCTTTAATAGCAGAAGTTAGAGCTGGGAGAGCCACGTTTAACCCATCCCCGGCCGGAGCAGGTTCCCTCCAAGCGCCTCCCCACACATGCACACCCCCAGGCATGCACCAGCCCTTGCATGGACACACACTCACACTCAGACACGGTCTGAGTTTCGGCTGTCCCGGGGATGCTGAGTGCAGTCCCGTGGCAGCACGGTGGGGATGGGGATGGAGATGGGGATAGAGATGGGGATGAGGATAGGGACGAGGTCGGGGATGGGGACGGGGACCTCCCTGTCCCTGCCCCGCAGAGCCCG
>NW_009647680.1:3472976-3474115 GCF_000708025.1 Charadrius vociferus
TCCCCAAAAGTCTCTCCTCCCGCCTCGCCCAGGGGACTCGGCCAAGGTCACCCCCTCCCCGAAAGGTGCCGAGTCCCGTCCCCCCCACCCCGGGGACACACCGCTCCTCTCCTGCCGCCCGAGGAAGGCGCCGGCCCGGCGGGCAGTGCCGGTTCTGTGCTCACCGGAGCTGCCTCCCCCCGTCCCCGTCCGGCTCTGCGCGGCACTGCCCGCACCCTGGTGGGGGCGGCTGGGGGGCTGGGGGAGCCCCCCCTCCCCGGGACGAGCCTTATCGGAGCGCTGGGGCGGGCTGCTGGGTACCAGCGCGATTCCAACTTGCCTGTAAGCACAGTTACGGTGCTGAGCCGTAGGTCTGCGATACACACACAGTCTGTGACACTCCGCTGCGAAAGCTACACCTGCCCAAAGAGCTGCTGCCTCTGGTTTTGCTAGCAAGGAAATATATATAGTGCCTCCTGTGCCTTTGAATTGATGTCCAAGTTCCAATTCTGCCTATTTTAATAGGATCTTGTGATAAGGCGCCTGTTTCATCATCCATTCATTTCCTTCTCTATCAGTGGAGCCCAGTCCCGCGCCTGCCCAGGTATCTCGGCCAAGAAAGAGAGATCACTTTCACAGCCTCTTTCTTTCTTTTATTTTTTTTCTTTCCTTCCTCCCTTCCTTCCTTCCTCCCTTCCTTCCTTCCTCCCTTCCTTCCTTCCTCCCTTCCTTCCTTCCTCCCTTCCTTCCTTCCTCCCTTCCTTCCTTCCTCCCTTCCTTCCTTCCTCCCTTCCTTCCTTCCTTCCTTCTTTCCTTCCTTCCTTCCTTCCTTCCTTCCTTTTTTCCTTCCTTCCTCCTTTTCTCCTTTCCTCCTTTCCTCCTTCCCTCCTTCTTTCCTCCTTTCTTTTTTTCCTTCCTTTCATCCTTCCTTCCTTCTTTCCTCCCTTCCTTCCTCCCTTCCTTCTTTCCTTCCTTCCTTCCTTCCTTCCTTCCTTCCTTCTTTTCTCCCTTCCTTCCTTCCTTCCTTCTTTCCTTCCTTCCTTCCTTCCTTCCTTCCTTCCTTCCTTCCTTCCTTCCTTCTTTCCTTCCTTCCTTCCTTCCTTCCTTCCTTCCTTCCTTCCTTCCTTCCTCCCTTCCTTCCTTCCTTCCTTTCTTCCTTC
>NW_009647680.1:3474248-3480108 GCF_000708025.1 Charadrius vociferus
TTCCCTCCTTTCCTCCTTTCCTCCTTTCTTTTTTTCCTTCCTTCTGTCCTTCCTTCCTTCTTTCCTCCCTTCCTTCCTCCCTTCCTTCTTTCTTTCCTTCCTTCCTTCCTTCCTTCCTTCCTTCCTTCCTTCCTTCCTTCCTTCCTCCCTCCCTCCCTTCCTTCCTCCCTTCCTTCCTCCCTTCCTTCTTTCCTTGCTTCCTTCCTTCCCTTTCCTTCTTTCCTTCTTTCCTTCTTTCCTTCTTTCCTTCTTTCCTTCTTTCCTTCTTTCCTTCTTTCCTTCCTTCCTTCCTTCTTTCCTCCTTTCTTAAACAGTGACTACTTTCAGCTATTCTCGCCTTTGCGAGAGCTTTGAAGTGCTGCTAATTCTGTTTGTTTTCTAGTCTGCTGCTCTTTCACTTTGTCCGTGCCTCCCGCTTGGCTGCAGGTCACGACTGCTAAAGCAAAGTACAGGTAAGAAGGTCCCCGTGAGGACCGGCAGTGTAAAACCCTTCACCGATTCCATAAAACACTCACATGCCCCAGTCAATCTGCTGCCGTAATTTAGTGTGAAGGTGAAAAAACAAGGGAGCAAACAAAACCAACCAACAACTCCACGCTAATCACAGGGCCCAGGGTAATAATCACAGAGCGGGAGGGCATGGTCTGCGCTGTGAAAAATGAGAAGGAAAATAAATACGAAAAGTGCTTGTAAAATTTACCAGCTGGCATTAGAAGTTCTGCAATGGAAGCGTGTAACAAATACCAGCTTTGTCTAAAATCTACAATAGAGGTGATGGTTTTATACCCACCACCTGGTTGCATTGGTCATGGAAGGTGATCTTGTGCAAATCACCTTTTCTATCAGGTTGTTATCAACTGCATTAAAAAACTATCTAGGAGTCACAGGAAAAGATCAGAGCCTCACTGTGTCACTCGCTAAATAAACACAGCGAGGAGACGTCCTATTCCAAAAAGCTCATAATCCGCGTCGACAAGACAAATTTAGAGTGGGAGGAAAATGTATTATGCTGCAGATGGTACTGAGAAAGAAACCGATTTGCCCAAGGTCATGCAGGAAGTCTGTGGCAGAGCCAAGAATTAAACACAACTCTCCTGAAACCCAGTCTAAAAATAGTGCTTGATAATTGCACATGAACTCCAGAAAACACACATTACAAAGATAATCATCTTTTGACCAGTGTTTTGGAGGTACTGGGCTCCACTTCATTATAATTTTCAATTGCGCTGATAATGGAACGGTCACTTTCAAAATTTAAAATACGTTATTTCAAAGTCCTCTCTCCAGAAATTCATGTCGTGGAACAAAAGGCGCTAACAAATCGCATCTGGGCCAACGCAGATGCTTTCGGAGCGTGTCTGCTTCTGCTGCCCCCTTCCCGAGGGGAGCCAGAAGGGTGTCCAAATCTGCACCTCTGTCTTGGGAGGGGGAGATCCTGCTCCTCGCAGTGTTCTCCTGAGGCTCCAAGGGGCCGCGTTGTCCATACCCACACTCTGCCTAGTAGCAGTACCCTGGATTTGATCCCATATTCCACCGTTCCCTATTTAGCCGCTTTAAAATATCCCCTGGAATACAGCTTTCGTTTGCCCTTATGGAAACCTCTCTCAGGTCTCAGAAGGTGCCTTCCCCGTGTCCTCTTCCTCTTCCATCTCCCTCTTAACTTGTTTTCTTCACCAACGCAGAGGCGTTTCTTGCGACGCAAAACCCACACAGCCGGAAAACAAGGGTAACATCATGCTGCACCCTTCAGACACCCTCGCTTGTCACTTAGGAAAGCTATTTACACATACATTTAGTGAATGTTACGATGTATAAATGCTAATGAGTATTAGTAGAAGTAGTTAATGCATTTTCCCTTATTAATCAATGCTACCAGCATGGTAATGATTCCTGTTGTTCTTCTGGAGCTTCCTCCAGCAGGGAGTGAGCTCTGTTGATTAGCAAGACGATTTTGCATGTATATAACATTTTTGTTCATCTGTAACAATCTCATTATCGTGTTGTTTGTTTTTTTTTTTCTCAAGGAGGTGAGCAGCTCCCGACTTACGATTAAGGAACAACTAGGGCAGAAGGAATCGCGTTGTCTCCCATACGACCATTTCACAGTCATGTATCTGTCAGGTTCAGCCGAATTTACACCGTTGTCAAGAGGACCGGCTGAGATGCCCCAAATCTGGTAAGAAGTCAGGGGTGGCCAGGAGCAAAGCTCCTAACTTCGCACCTCAGAATAATTTTCTATTTTGCAGCAGATCTTTAAAGGTAAAAAGCTTCAAATGACTGTTGGAAATACAGTAACCTAACTATTGTGTCTGATTAATAATGTCATCGTGCTCTGCAGATACAGACCAGGAAACAGCTTTTAGGTTCCCACATCCTCAGTAGCGAGAAGAATTTCTCCTTGTTTTCCTGCCAAGATGATCAGATTTGAGAAGATGTGAGTAAACCACTGCGACAACAGAGTATTTCACTTTCTCTTAACTCATTAATTTACATCTAAATGATCATAAATAATTCAGCTAGTACAAATAAAAATAAATCCAAGCAGAAAGAAAAGGTTTTCCCAAAGATTCAAGGTTCAGAAGACAGGAAGACAGGTTTTAGACCTGATGTTAACTGAACCAGCAGTGAGCTACTGAAGCTGAATCTCAGCATACTATCATAAATTATGAAACATTGACATTTCACTTTGAATTAATGCAAAGGGCTATTTATACACTCTTTTAGAGACAGTTGCCTGGGCAAATTAAAACCCCGTTTCCTTCACCAGGCCAAACGTTAGCGACACTGCTGTTTTTCAAAGTATCAAACTATTTGCATATTGAAAATGTTTTAAAACAATCTGTCCCTCAGGGGCTGCTGCGTGAGTTCCTCTGAAAAGGTAATCAGTCATAATTGACTGGCTCCTTGATCCAAAATCTAACTCGATTCAAAATACTACTGATGATTTTCAGTGTAAGAAATTGCTCGTTATCTGGGAATTGCTTTCTGTTTGTAAGGCCACAGGCCACCAACATGGGAAAAGGCGTTCAATGGGCTACGATTGCCTTTCTGGGCTTGCCACCACTGAAAGGTCTGGGCAGCAGATAGCAGGGGAAGAACTAGGCATGAGCACGTAACAGAAATATTCACTATACTTTGCCTGAAATTTGAACTTTGGATGTGACTACACATCAAAACACCACTTTTGCGCTCATATGTATTGGCAATGCTTTTGTCTTTCTTTTCTTTCTTTTTTTTTTTTTTTTAAAGGGGAAAATTATAACACTGCAAAGTTACTTTTTGTGAGACTACTTTTTACAAAGCAATTATTTTAGATGCCATTTCAGCAAAGCATTGGTTAAGAGTGTGCTTAAATACTGAATGCTTAGACTTACAACCAGTGCTTAAGTGCTTAACTAAACTAGGTTTTAAAATAATTAGAATAATTACTTGAAATGTCATCCAAATTATAGGAAAATCATTTGTCACTTAGCAAATTTCATGGGTTTCGGGTCGATCGATATGAACAAGATAACCTGGTATCTCCTGCTCAGGCTCAGTCCCTTTTCTTTTTCTCGGAGAAAAAACCTCCTGAATCAGAAGCGCCTCAAGACCGATGTGAACAAATTCGCAGCT
Organism: Charadrius vociferus; assembly: GCF_000708025.1. Lineage (NCBI taxonomy): Eukaryota > Metazoa > Chordata > Aves > Charadriiformes > Charadriidae > Charadrius > Charadrius vociferus. Next base: position 3,477,864 of record NW_009647680.1, read on the forward strand.
GAGCAACACAGTCCCATATCCTGCAGGCGGGTTTCTCTCTGACTATCTGATTCCGTGTAGAGAAGAAGCCTCCTGGTCATACCAAGGAACTTCTCTGCAAATTTCTTGCAGCTTTTTTTGTCTCTTCTCACTTCTCATGGCAGCGGGTAACGCTAACGCAGTGTTAGGCAAGTTAACGAGTAGTGACAGCGCTCATAGACTTCTCTACAAACATGATGTGGCAGCACAAGAAAGCTCGATGGTGACGACACCAGAAATTTGCTTGGAGGCCATTCTTCGCGTTCCCTCACAAAAGCGATCCCTAGACAAATGTTATGGGAGGGCGTTGAGTGGCACTGCTCCGCAGGAGGGTCGGCAACAGAGGGGTTTGAAGCCTGCAGGTGCTCCCACAGGAATAACGAAGGGGATAGGTACGGCACATAGTTTATCGACAAGAAAGATCTCTTGTTAATGCAGAAAGCATTGCATTAGGGGTTTACCGCGTCTCTCCATCTCATTTAGAGACTGCAATGAGATCACACACCAAAAAATCCATTTTGACAGGGCATATTGAAGTATTTCTCTTGTATTATGCCGGATTATGCTTTCCAGCACAACACTATTAGCATTCCTAGTATCCGAACATCAGAGGTTTGACTTAAACTCATAGAGTGAGGTCATCCTGCGTAGAAGGGAAATATTCAAATCGGTGTGTCTGCAGCTTCCACCATTTGAAGGATACAGTAATATTTGTGAAGGACCAGGTCAGCTTTGATAATTTAACTTTGATTACTCTAAGTTCGCTTTTTTTATTCCGTTTCGCTCCTCCCAGCCATAGCCCGGTCTCATTCGAGCCTGACTGCACGTAGCGGAGGATCAAGAGGAGCGGATCAAGTCCACAGGTTCCCTTAGCAGGGAACAGACCTGCCGGTCAAAGAGGGTTGGGGTGTCATCCGTCAGCGGAAGGCAAATGGCGGGAGGTGATGCTGGAATGTTTATCCTCCATCAAGGTGATAAGCGGCATTCGATGGCTTGAGCTAACGTATCAAATCCCACTCACAGAAAATTGAGAGCAGGGTTTTGTGGCTTTTTTTTTTTTCATTTTATTTCATCGAAAGAGATCGGAGAGAGGAAGGAAGTGCTGTGTGGAGCCAGAAGTTTCCCATTCCTCTCACAGCTCTGCCAGGGAGTTTCTAGGTAGCCTTTGACCTCTACCTTAACCTCCTTGAGTTTGATTTCCCATTTTGAAAAAAATAAAGAGAGAGTCTGTGGGGATGATAAAACAAGAAAAGATGATCTTTTTGTGAATTTACTGGTCAAATTGTAGTTTGATTCCCTATTCTGCTATCTGTAACTTGTGAGACTGTAGAGAAGTCACGGGTTATCTCTGTGGTGTAATTTTTCTGTCTGTGATACAAAACCAGAAACACTTTTGGTCTGTCTCCTGTTTTTAGACAAATAAACATACCTATTGTTATATGTTTTACAGTGATTTACCTTCTAGAGGTCTGACTTCAACTACCAGAAATAGTTTTGGGATTTCTCTTTGGAACACTGAGGTCAGTGGAAAGATGCTGCGGAAGAAGTACCTTATGTTAGTTAATACACAAGGAAGAATAAAATAAAAGCAAGCTGACTGTATAAAAATGGTGAAAGGTCCTGCACCAGAGAGCAGAAAGCCCTAAGGACTGAGGATACCGTGCAGCATAAGGGAAGGACTGATCTTACCCACAGCAGTTTTGCATAGCTATTTTCTGTTCATTACACCAAGAATCGACTCCAGTAAACATTTAAACATGTGCTTAACTTGATAGACATGAGTGGCTTTTTGACTTCAGTTTTAATGCACATTTAAGCTTAGGCATAGCTGTTTGCGGGGTGGGGATTTAGTATGGGATTCCCTGGTCCTTTACACACATGATTTCATTAGGTGTTGTCTGTTTCTGTAGCACTGCCTTAGGGCATGAGCCAAGCCCAGCTGAAGTCAGGGGGAATCTCTGCAGATTTTGATGGCGGTTGGACTGGACCCTTTATAGGAAATAAAAACAGATTTTGTGGAACATAAAAGCCAAAAAAAAAAATCCTCCTAAATTTGTGGGGATGAAATACTCATTTCCTGTTTTAGGACTAGAGACTTTATAAATCAAGTTTCTAACCAGAGCAAAATTTTACCAGCTGTACTATAAGCCACTGAAAACAAGGGGAAAGTATAACATACTCTTAGCAAACCCTTAGCTGTCACCAAGCAGAAGGCATTGCTTGGCTG
>NW_009647680.1:3480157-3487007 GCF_000708025.1 Charadrius vociferus
TTCTTTTGATGTTGTATGCTTTCATGGTACCTGGTTTTTAAAAAAATCTATAAAGAATATATTTACAAATGCCTGCTTATCTGTGGTTTCATGCCATAACTGTCATCTCACATGAGGTGAGATGACTTTCGGTTGCCATGCCAAGCCATCCTAGCTTAACTTGTATCACAGCTCCAGTTTCTGCTGTTGGCATCAGCTCATAATAGAGTTACAGAATTAAAAACTTGTCATTCCTGAAAGCCTTCTTGGTAATGAGCAGAGTTAGAGATATGTATTTGAGTCCTACCTGATTGCATTGTTATTCTCCCTCTTTTGGTGGCCACTTTAAAGACAGGTTGGCAGGTGCAATTCGTACTGCCAGTGTTGGATTTGCATGCTGCCCTCTGCCCTCTGCTCCCAGCTGAATCATTCCCTAACCACAATCCCGGGTGCTAACAAATAGGAACAGTGGAAAGCAAAGATAAAAGAGCAGATAAAAGAGAGAGGAAAAAGGAAAAAAAAAAAAAAAAAAGCTATCCACTGGTCAGATAAGAATATCTAATATGCCAGTGGTGGATGACTTCAGTAAAGACAGGTAAGAATAGTCAACTCTCTAAAAGGACATAAAGAGGAAACCTGAGACCATAAAGGATGAAAGAACAGCTCAAATGAAAGGATAAAAAGTGATAAAAGTCAATCAAGACAAGTATAGCATTGTCAGCTTGGAGCGTCTTTGTGTTTTGAGTGCTGGTACCTGCTGAGTGCTTGCTGTCTCCCAGCTCCTCAAAGTGCCAACTGGACCTGAGAAATCAGAAGGTCCAGCTTCGGAAGGCCTCTAATTCTTTAGTGATACCCTTTTCCAGTTTCCTGGAGATAACTGCAAAGGTTACTGTGGTCTACCAATTACCTACCCAGAAGGTTAGTCTCTGTCTGGAGGCTAAAGGAAATTCCAAAGGCAGAACAAGGACTGAAGATGTTACAGATGCCTAATTACAGGTGCTGCGAGTTTTGGAGGGCAATTTGCAACAACTAGAACAGGACCTCATTAATTGTTGGCTGCTCAATACCCACTAAAAATCAGGAAGCTCTATCATTTCCTTCCATCTGGGAAACTGAATCATAGTTACAACTCTTATCCTGGGGCCACAAGGGCAGAAATGGATTCTCTGGTTTCTATTAAGATGCAAATTGAGATCTTTTCCACTTTAGAGAAGTGATGGTATCTCTTTGTAGAGTGAATTCATTGGTATCTGGTAAGTCTGTTTCAATCTTTTTCTTCTTTCTTGCAACATATTTTTATAAGTCTTACAGGAATTTAATATCTTTGAGATTCCTACTCTTCAAAACAGAGATTCAAAAGTTTTGGGAGCAGAGTGACTGACAGAGGCAGTCATACGCAGTGTGACTGAACAAGACGTTTCCTCAGCAAACCAAACTGCAAACACAGCTCGGAAGGAGCACTGCATTGAGATCTGAACTGGGGAGACCCTCGGTGGGTTTGACATTTGTGATTTAAACCTTATAAAAATTGTACCTGTTGTAGGTGACCCTGCTCTGGCAGGGGGGTTGGACTAGATGATCTCCAGAGGTCCCTTCCAATCCTGACCATTCTGTGATTCTGTGATTCTGTGGGCCCCTTGACTGAAGTCATTTTGCTTTCAGTCCTAAGTCAGTGGTGAAACTGCCATGATCTTCAGTGAGATTAAGTTTTTGTGTCTTAATTCCCATAAAGAAGAACTTCTTATCTGTCATGGTTTTATCTGGGGTGGAATTGACTTTCTTGCTAGCAGCTGGTGTAGTGTTATGTTTTAGATTTGAGATGAGAATACTGCTGGTAGTACACCGCTAGTTTTGGTTGTTCCTAAGCACTCAAGGCCTTTTCTGCTCCTCACACCACCCCACCAGCGAGTAGGCTGGGGGTGCACAAGAAGCTGGAAGGGAACACAGCTGGGACAGCTGACCCCGACTGACTGAAGGGATATTCCATACCATATGACGTGATGCTCAGTATATAAAGCTAGGGAAAAAGAAGAAGGAAGGAGGGGACATTCTGAGTGATGGGTTTTGTCTTCTCAAGTAACCATTACATGTGATGGAGCCCTGCTTTCCTGGAGGTGGCTGAACATCTGCCTGCCCACGGGAAGCAGGGAATTCCTTGTTCTGCTTTGCTTGCATGTATGGCTTTTGGTCTGCCTATTAAACTGCCTATCTCAACCCATGAGTTTTTTCTCACTTTTACTCTTTCAATTCTCTCCGCCAAGCATTACTGGGGGGAGTGAGCAAGCAGCTGTGTGGTCCTAGTTGCTGGCTGGGGTTAAACCACGGCACTATCACAGAGCATCTGGCCAAACCTATATTAAAGACAATGTTACAGAGGTCCTTTTTCCTTCACCCAAATATGCCTTACCCAGTTAGCCCCTCTAGAGACAATACAAACCAAGGCTTTGTCATCCTACCCGGCAGAGATCCCATCCTCTTTCCTCACCAGCACCTTTTCAGATAGAAAGGTGTTTTAATCTGAGCAGGTTGTGTGAGGAGATTATGGCTATCTGTCTCTGATGGAATAGGTAGCAATCCATGGGAAAGGCACCCGCTGAAAGTATCACCATCTTCTGTGTTATATTTAGGAGACCACCACACAAAATAACCCAGTAATCTCAGTTAAAGAGTGTGTGTTAATGCAAAAGCAATCCTATTCCTAGTAGCAACATTTCAAGCCTTTTCAATGTCTTTGTTACACTCTGCTGTTGCTCCATATATTCCACAGGGCTTCTGGAGCCATTAGGGTGTGTGACATGCATACAATAAGGTTGTCAAACTACTCTTATTTCATGCATGTGAATTAACTGCTGGGATTAACTACACGAGAGAGAAGTGGCAAGGACAGACTGAGAGAACCAGCTACAGGCAAGTTTAGGACAACAGGAGAGGAGAGAGAATAGCAGAGATTTAAGAGGCATACTTAGGAGATAGCTGGAAGAAATGAGAACGGAAAGAGCTTGAGGATTGCAGGCTGCGGCTGCCTGGGGAAGGATGCTCCTGTGAGACACATGTTAAAAGGCTAAAACGAAGTAAAACCTGAGAGGAGTAGTTGAGGCACTTGAGGCATGGTCTGGAAGAGGAAAGCCCAGCAGGTGATTGGGAAAGCTGGAGGCCATTTGCGGGTATGTATGTGTCCCAAAGATTGGTAATGCAATGTTGTGAGACAGAGAAGGCCCAACAGATTTTACCAGAGTCCCAAGGCAAAAGCCGAGACCGTGACCCTCTGGATTGCAGGATTCATCATACTGTTAGAGTCCTCTTCACCATCTGAAAAACAGTAGCTCCTTGGCATTTCATCTCATATCTGAAGGGCTTGAACATAGCAATGAAATCTCCTGAACTAAACTAACACAAAATTTAAAACGGGATCTATATATTTGTTTTAGCAAGCACAAATCTAATGGGAGAATCCCTCAATTTGTCTTCATTGGAGATCAATCACTTGATCAAGTGAAGTGCCACACTTCATTTATGCGTTGAGACAAGAACTGGGGAGTTGCCAGACTGGACCCAAGCAGACACCGGTGGGATTCAGCGGCCTGGCTCTGAGTGCATCTGCCTCCTGATGTTTTTCAGCGAGAGGCAAGAAACGCCCTAACAGATGATGGGGGAATAACTTGCAGACAGAAAGTTTCTTCTGGATAACTCCAGACAGTCATTGATTGGCTTCTGCCCTGAGGCATTACAGTTTATATCCCTAATATCTTTTTATATTGCCTAATAAAACTGTTGGCTGTTGCCATTACATGGGTAATGGACATTTATATAAAACTCTTTATGAGCTGTAGATGGAGATCATCCTCTTCACCACACACATGGAGCCACCTCTGGAGTAAAATGCAGTAGCTGTTTAATAGCCTGGCACTATTAATAAAACCCAGTTACACTGAAGAGGAAGAATGACTCCTCATCAAGTCGGGACTGAACAAGAAATTTAGAAAACCAGATCTCCCTTCTCCCAGAAGAGGTTAGACCAACACAGTGCCTTTCTATAGTTCCTGGAAGTCATTAACTCCAGGCAGTTTGGGTTTCTGTTGTATATTGCCTTTGGAAAGAGAGAAAACCATGGTATTTCAAGGGTACCAGGGAGGAGTTCCTCTCTAAGGGTCATCTGCTGCAGTTTGAGAAGGACAGCAAATTCCAGCATCCGCTGAATTAATCCAAGCATGTTTCTTCAGAGAGATCTGATGTAGAAAAAAAATACATGCTTGAGCATATTTGCCTTTAGTCCTTTATTATTTTGCACTCTTCGTCACTCAAAATCATTTTCTGAGTTTTTCTTTTAATTCTACATTTGCAGATGACAAGAAATTATTCCTCTAGGAATGAAGAAAAGCCATCGTTGAAACTAAAAGTGATAACTGACTGCCATTTCCCTTCTCAGAATCATTGTTCAAAAGTCAGAGTGAAATATAACTACAGAAACTATGAAGTCCTTGGTCTTGTCAAGAGAAAGGACTGCCTGAAAGAGATGTAAATAGCTAAAAATGTAAAAAGAAAAGCAATTCAGGCAATATTTGCAGAGAGTTTACATAACATTTCAAGACTATGAGAAGAGAACAATTTCTATTTTGATTGGTTTACACAGTATATAACATTTGATGCAAAAATCTATTTCAAAAAGAAATTGATTTTTTTTCCCCTCTCACTGCTTTTGTATACTTAACAGTATCCGGCACTCACATAAAGATTTCTGTCTTCAAAAGATGAGAATTAGTTAAAAGTAAATAAAAAAATAATTTCCATAACCTCCCAAGGAAACTGAGAACAAGCTTAAGTGGATTGATGAGGGTTTCCCATACCTGAGCCTGCATTAGAACAGCGGAGTCCTTGTCTCACGGGTTTTCCTCCTAAAAAGGTGGAGGGGGGTTGTACCCATACCATTAAGTTCCCTGTCTGTCTTAACTACCTGCCATCATTATAACATATCTTACCCATTTGAGTTAATCGGATATAAAACATTAACTTTTGCAGAGGTATTAGAGCTTCACCAAAGAGCACTCACAGATATTACAGAGTAACATCAAAATTAACATGGAAGCAATTTAGTCCTTCAGTTTAAATGCCTTCAGCAAAGGATTAAGATTTTCCCATCACCACTCAAGCACTTCCTTACATACTCCCTGCTTATCATGCTGCCCTTACTTATTGTGTTTGTTACCTTTTTAACATAAGAGCGATGCTGGGAATCCTTCCTTTGGTTCCTGATAGTTTGTTTCATCATTCAATTAAAAAAACAAAGTGCCAGAATTTTTACCAATGCATTGCTTTTACTTTTCACTAGATATTACCTATAATATCCAGATGACTTAATGTTTGCGAAGCTTTCTCCTCTCCAGGGCAAAGACTGAAAATAAATGCCGATATGAGAAGGATTACGGGATGGGGAAAGCAGCATTCATTAATACATCCCAATCAAGCCTGATGAGAAAGCCTTGCATATCGATGCTGTGGATTAGCAATGAAACAGGATAAACCAAACATTTTTCCTGCTGGTAGAGAGATAGTGCTGAAAAGGCTGAGGGCGTTTTGGCTTGCAGTAAATAAGCTGCACTCCTCTTGCAATGCACCTGTTGAAAGTAAGTTTTCTACTGTCAGATTACAAGAGACGCTGTAGGTGGAGGTGAACAGCAAATGTAGCCATCAACACATTTCAGCCAGAGAGGCCATCAGCACGAGCTTGCTGTGTGCACCCATGGACCTTTAGATAACAGAATATGTATTTTTATTAATTTTTGCAGATGACAATTCATAGAATCACAGAATGGTTTAGGTTGGAAGGGACCTTGAAGATCATCTGGTCCCACCCCCCCTGCCATGGGCAGGGACACCTCCCACCGGCCCAGGTTGCTCAATGCCCCATCCAGCCTGGCCTTGACCACCTCCAGGGATGGGGCAGCCACAACTTCTCTGAACAATTTATTCCAGTGTCTCACCCCCCTCAGAGTAAAAAAAATTCTTCCTAATATCTAATCTAAATCTCCCCTTTCCCAGTTTGAAGCCATTACCCCTCAGCCTATCTCTACATGCCCTTGTAGAAAGTCCTTCTCCAGCTTTCCTGTAGGCCCCCTTCAGATACAGGAAGGCTGCTATAAGGTCTCCCCAGAGCCTTCTCTTCTCCAGGCTGAACAGCCCCAACTCTCTCTGCCTGTCTTCATAGCAGAGGTGCTCCAGCCCTCGGATCATCTTTGTGGTCCTCCTCTGGACACGCTCCAGCAGGTCTACGTCCTTCTTATGCTGAGTGCTCCAGAGCTGGACACTGTACTTCAGGTGAGGTCTCACGAGAGTGGAGTAGAGGGGCAGAATCACCTCCGTCAACCTGCTGGCCACACTTCTTTTGATGCAGCACAGGATACGGTTCATGTGACGCACTGATCCAACTTTCCTGGACCCCTTTTATTAACCTACTGCCAGGTTTCTTTATTTTAAGCAATACCACGTGTGGTGAATATACAGTGTGGGAGAAGGTTACATCTGCTTGGAGTCTCTTTGTGGTGGAAGAAGGGAAAATGAACCAGCTGAAGTGAGCATTAGATGCTGGAGTGCCCTGAGCTGGAAGACACGAGCAGTCTGCATTCAGAGGGATTCAGACTACATACTAAAGTCTGATCTTGGAGAAGCAACAGGAACCTTTTGCTGTTTCTTTTTCCTGGGAGCCTTTTAGGTTAAATTAGCATAGATGGTGGGAGAGTGTAGACTGGGAGCACTGGGATTGCAAGTGTATTGGGGGGAGAGCTAGAGACTGGATTGGGAAAAATAATGGCGATGGTGCAGTCAGGAGTATAGTCCTGCATGACATAAGAGGAGGGATGTCATGTCAGGAAGAGCG
>NW_009647680.1:3487104-3488535 GCF_000708025.1 Charadrius vociferus
GGGAGAAGGAATGGATGCAGGAAGGATGGAGACCACCTCAAGGAGAAAGCAGCCATGTAGGAGAGGAAATAGCTTTAGCCAGTGCTTGGACAGACATGTCAGAGCATGGACATCATCTGCACCTACAGGTATTTATTGAAATTCACACACCTTAAATTTCAACTGAATTTGATCCCTTACACCTCTGAACCCCGAGCAAGCATGAGATTGCTAAATCAAGAGGGAGACTCTTCTTACTTCCAGAAAGAGAAGTTCACCTGGTGGGTGGTCAAAGCTAGTGGCTGTCAGTGATGGGTCTAGTACACATTTCTGAACCTCACTTTGTCTCAACTGCACAAGGAATGACAAAAGTGGCTCCGCGATGTGGCTGGGGGAGTTTGCTGTGGTTGGAAAGATGCCTTTGGCAGCTGGGAAAGGGCCTGAAGTTTGGAGTCTGGCTGCGGGAGAAGTATAGGAAGTGGGGAAAGTGGTTTGAGGGAGACCTTACATCAGAGCTAGGAGTGCTTGTGCCGTCACGTTTTGTAAAATTCTGCTATCATAAAAAAAATAAATGTGTATAACTGCTTGAGTCTTCTTTCAAGAAGAGTCCATGGTGGTGTCGCCCAGTGTTGAGGCTGGCAGGTAGCCTTGCCGTATGGTTTATCCCTGGGTACGATATTGCACATTGTTGACGCTGTGATTGACTTGGGGCTATGAGGCACTTGGAGAGTGCCAGTGCACAAAGCTGGGGCTGCCTCCAAGGTACAGGGCAAGCCTCCAAGGTACAGTCTGGGCTGCTACCAAGGGGACTTCTGGTCTGTGCTTGTAAAGATTGTTGAAGAGTGAGGGGATGTGTATATGGATGATTCTTTCCCTTTTCTCCCTCCTCAGGAGCTGCCCCAACCTGCACAATGTCTCTCACAAGCCAGATGTACGTCTTTCACAGCAGTACTGACACCCATGTGTGGTACTTAAATTTCCCCATGGCATCATCAGCCTTTGGTCTGGTGCTGGGCTGAAGTGAGCATGTGGTGTCCCTCCCTCGATGCTGGCTGGTGAGGTCAGCTGGAGGAGTAGTGCTCTGTCAGGCTGGGCTGTCTCCAGGCTATAAAACTTTCTTTTTTTAACCTTATAAGACTGGGAGGCCTCTGCCAAGTTGTCTGTTGGCCTTTGGTCTGCGCTAACATCTGATCTGTGGCTGGGAGAAGGTACTTGGCCTGGGACAAGCGATGTCAGGGACTCTCTGACAAGTTAGCAGCGTAAAAGACTGAGTTCCAGCACTTGGGAAAATTCCTGGCGCTGTTTGTAAGCAGAAGTGTATATAAGTTTATAAGCATATGTGTAAGCATACTCTCTAACTACTGTTTCCCCACAAACCCTGTCATTTTTCAATGATCCTTCATTTATTCAATCCAGATAGAAGCTGGTTCCTTTGATTTACATTTTTTACAC
>NW_009647680.1:3488623-3516809 GCF_000708025.1 Charadrius vociferus
AAAGAGTGTTTGTGATCTTCCAGTCTGATTGCCCACGTAACACTGCATTTCCCCATCAGTCGACAAAAGTGATAGTTAAATGGTTAAGGCGTTCCCTTTATAAGCAAACAACCTGTTCTTTTGGCGCTTTTTGGTGCACTTGGAAATGTTCACTCATAGATTTAAATTAGCAGGATACCACTTTGAATATAAGGATACCAGCTTTTTGCCTGCTTTCATTTTGAAGCAGGGCTTCTGTGCTCATGTTCTCTGTGCATCTATCTGTCACTCTCTTCCCCAGGGTTTTTTTTTTTTTTTTTGGCTTGTGCAATTTCAATCACATTTAGCAATGGTCCCAAGGAGATTATTTTTTGACAAGTTCTAATATAACAGAGGGTGGATAGATGAGAGAGATGCTGCTAATATCCCTGGGATAAGGGCCACAACATGAACTCAAGTGTTATTAAGACGTCAGAGAGTACAACTGCAAGGTATAGATCCATAGGAGACCAGGCCTCCCCAATTACACTGCCTGCAGATAAGTTTGTTGCGTGTTTTCTCCATATTTACCAACCTGACCACAACATGGGTCTCCTGGGCTTTCTCCGGTCTTATTTTCAAATTCACTCCCAACAGGAGTCCCGGAGGAGTGGGATTCCTGCTTTTCCCACTCCTATGCAAATCTGAAGATATGCCTGGATCTGATCCCAACGGGCCTTTTTCTTTGAAAAATGAGTATGTTCTGAATATAGAACTATCATCAACAGGCCAGGAAAGCTCAAAACTTTGTTTTTCGTGTGAATGAGTAAGAAACTTTCAGCAATTTTCAGCTTGAATGTCTATTCTGTTTATGGATCACAGCAGAAGGGGAAAATGAAAGTTATAAAAATATTTTTGGAGCTGAATTAGAAATGGAAAAGATGTTCCAGAAATCACCTCTGTATCGCTCACGGTCTCTGGTGCTGGCACACTGTGCTGCGGGACTTGCTGCGGGGGTTTTGAACAAAGGCTGCAAACTGGAAAAACAAACCAGGGTGAAGCTCCAATTCTGCGATGTCTATGCACTGAACTGGATCCTAGCAAGATGGAACAGTCTTCTCCTGTACCAAGTGGCAGAATATGAAGCAGCTGGTAGCAACAAAAAAAAAAAAAAAAAAAAAGAAAAAGGCAGGAAAAAAAATTGAAAAAAAAAAAGAGAGAAGAAATTAGAAAACCCTCATGCAAACACTAGTGAATCATTCCCACAGACTTTGTGCTTGCCCAGTATGCTTCCTGAGTGCCAAGACCAAGGAAAATCACAGCAGCTTACTTAAGTTAAGCTGCTTTCCCAAGGCAAGCCGGGCATCTGATCTGCACACTCCAGCTGAGGGAGGACGTTGCAGCCTTAAACCACCATGAAGATGCCCAGATGATGGCATGAGTCTTTTTGGATGAGCATCATTGCCAGAGTGATAGCAGAGACACTGTTGACCTTCCCAGCCCCACTCTGGTGACAAGTGGCCTACCGTTAGATTAACCCTGCTGTGGTCACCCTGCTGTTAGAGTGACAAGGGAGCCCCAACACGCAGGAAAGCCTTGTCCCACAGATCTGCTTTCTTGCTGTGTATGGGTGCAACAGACGCTGTGCAAGTTCACCCAGATAATGCTTCACTACAAGCACAAGGTTCGTAGCTGGCACACAGAGCTGCACTTGTGGGCTTTTGAGAGCTATTTCACCTGTTTTGGGGCTGAAAAGAAAATAAGGATTCATCTGATAGCAGCAAATAGGGTGGGCTTTCCTGTAGTGAGGTTGCTGTGGGAGGTGCAGGCAATGTTGCTGTAAACCAGCTGCCCAGGAGAAGGAAAACTCCAGTTACAAACTGGAGCTGGGAGCGTACGGCTTGCTCTGTTGGGCAAATAGGCTGAACTCAATTCAGGTCAGAAGAGAACCTAGGTTAATTTTTGGCATTTCCCTTAGTGGAAGTATCTTGAATGGGAAATGACAAAAGTCCATCATCTGGCCAGTGGTGGGATCAGGACTCCTTGTGGAAAACCTTCATTTCCCCAGGTGTTGTCTCTGAGAGCACTGAATTGGGTGCAAGTGTCAAAAGCACAAATGATGGGAGCTTTTAAAGGCGTCCAGTGGGTCAGCTCAGATGGGGACAGTTAACACTTATCAGGGGGTCACAGATGGGTAGGTCACCACCCTTCGGAATGGGTTGATATTTGTTGACTTGCTCCAGCCGCTTTGTGCAAGCAGTGATGCAAAGCCTGGTTAAGCACCAGCTCTGAAAGATGCTCCTTTTATGAAAGGCATCATGGCTGGTTAAAAAGGATGTGTCTGTGTTGTGTTTAAGAAACACTTATGTTGCCTGTATGCAATGGTGCTCGCAGTAGAGTTCAAATGTCACAGGATTCCCCACACAAAATAAATGCTGAGAAAATTAAGTTCGTATTTTGGGACATGCATTGACAACAAACACTACTCCAGACACGAGAAACAAGACCTGATGAAGATGCACTAAAATGATGCACTAAAATGAGTACAGAGTGAAAGAAATAGCTTTCTCTTTGTTACCACTGCAGTTTGCTGGTAAATAGGTTCTCAGTTTCTGGAAATCAGGAGCTAATTATCCTGAAAAATCATGATTCTTTAAGAGTATAAATATCTTTAAACAGCAATTAAAAAATAATTAGAACTCAAAAGCAATCAACAGATTTGAGAAAAAGAGAGGCATCCTAGCTGGTAGATTACATGCTGCAAATTGAGGAAAAAATTGTGTTTTGGATTTTGTGACAGTTTTTTTAGTACCAATTTTGTCTACTGCTTTGGATTGCCCCTTCAGTGCCTGCCTCTTGATCGTGTTTAAGTGACCCATGCCAGCCAAAAGGCTCCCCAACCTCTGCAGCATGGTGGGAAACACAGCTTGGTTTCTGGGATTTTGGGCTGCAGCCAGTCCAGTGGGTTTTATCTATGTCAATGCTTTTGAGGAAACCTGGGGTTTTTTTGAAAAAGCACGTTTTTTCTGCCTGTCATATTTACTGAATTATTTTTTTAAGAGCTAGACAGGCTTGAAATTAAAGCAACAAGAAATGTGTTAGCAGGATTAACTGCTTAATTATGAAATCAGTAGCAAGAAGAAACCCATGGAAGGCAGTCCTTGATTATACTTAAACCCACGCTCCTCCTCAGCTGTTTTAAAGTCTCAGCTAGGCACTAAATTCAGAAGCTGCAGCAGCATTGGATTGTGCCCACTGCTGGTCTGGTTTGGTTTAGGAGACCCAAAGCTCCATTTACCTGCTTTCTGTATCGAAGATAGATTCTTCTTCACTTTTGCTACCTGTCTTTCCCCTAACTTCTCCTGGTTATTTTAAATAGGAGTGAAATATTAAAATTGATAACAAGTGTGATTATGATGACTCATAGTTTTCTCCCAGGTCTCTAGGACTGTTTCCCTGCTGTGTACTATTTTCTTGTTGTTGGATTAGAAGATACAGATATAGCAAGCTGGACGTCCTCTCTGCTCTCTAGGTGTTTCTCCAAATTTACTTCTCGGTTATATTGCACAGTTGCCTACATTTTTGCCATACCTTGTAAACCCCACTAGAGTTTTACATTACAAAGAATTTGCCCTCACATATTCCTCCCCCCGCCCTTACACGGGGTGTTTTCTGCATCCCCAGGCTGTGGTGTGCTGCCTCTCCTCCTGCTGACAGAGCTGTTGTGGGATCGTCCTGTCAACTGCTTCAGGAAACTGCCTTTCTTTGCTTGTGCAACACCTTGCATCGTGAAACCACATCCTTAAATGTTATAAGAGGTAACCCTTTTCCAGCCTCTTATAGTTGCTTTTTGTATTTCTGTGATGTTCTGAGAATCGAGCAAGGAAAGGATGGACTAGGTTAAACAATTTGTATGTGGGTAAATAGCTCATTTGAAGCGCTTGTGAGTATATAAACTCGGAGTCCAAAAATGTCACACATTCTCCTCGAAACTTGCATGCACTGCTTGATTTATTTTTGGTTTGGGGTGACCAGTACTCAAGATCAGTCTGACATGCCTCGTAGAACCATATGCATGCAGAGTAAGGAGGATTCAAGTCCTGGAAAGAACTATGATGGATTATGTCTTATTCTTGAAAGAGTCTTGAAAATGGCCACTTCCTCCTGTTTTTCACAAGTTGTGGGTTAAAGTGTTTGCAGATGGCACTTGAGACTCTTTCCAGCCCCATTTCCTACAATTTCTATTTTCACCTAAACTAAAGAAATTAACGTTGTTTTTTCTTTTAAAAGGCACATACTGCATTAATAATGTAATTGGCAGATAAAGCATTTTGAGTATTTTTCCTAAGTTACCTTCTCTCTCTGAAAAGAACTTTCCATCAGGTTTGGGGTCCTGCATCACAGCAATATCTTTCAAACAAGAGAAAAAGAATTGGCTCCAGCTTTAACTACAAATGCCCTAAAAAATATCTCTGAAGCCCAGACTGCAGATATATGATGCCAGATTTGCTTTTGTGTCTGCTTCAGTTTAGGCTATGAAGTTCAGAGTTATGGGCCAAGTTTGGCTCTAACCTCTATCTGTCTGTCTGGAATAGCCACTGGGTCATTTGGCCAGGCTTTTGGGGTACTGGGCAGGTGAATTGATTCAGGAACGCGCTATGAAAATGTCCGTGGCCCGGTTAGGAAGCTTCGAGAGAGGTAGTTCTGACAGCAGGCAAAGAAAGACCAAGTTTTTCCAAATGATTGGGAAAAGATGTGGACTGGCATAATGGCTGTGAAAATGACGACAACTGGGTAGCAGGGCCAGAAAGCAACAAGAAGACCTGAGAAGAACAAGGTAGTGGGTCAGAACAGGCTGAGAAGACTGGAGGCAGCAGAAAAAGGTCCAACGATAGAGGTGTGTGGATGAAAGATGCATACATTGACATGAAGGCCAGCTGGCTTATTTTACTGTTTCAGCTTTTTGAGAAAAGCTTCAACCAGGAGGACCGACTGTGTGTTGGCCATATGGCTGCGACTGTGCTGACCCTACAAGACGTGCCCTAAAGCCAAATTTACCATCTAGAGCTGTGTCATTCTTTGCATTAGAGAAACTTCACTGAGATGTAACATCAGTGTCTAAAGTCAAGGAAGTTCCCCAAACTCATCCCTCAACCTGGGGCTCATGGCAGCAGAAGGGCCTAAAAATTAGAGCATCTGATGCATGGAAGAGTCCCTGTAGTGAGGGAACCTTGGGCTTCTGCAGCAGATTTGATGTCTCAGGCAGTGTTGTGCCTTGCTGAATGTGTGCTCCAGGATGGTTTCAGGGTCTGTGGCGACAGGAAAAAATATTTCATATTTTGTACTGCTCTGTTTTACATTGAAAAGGCTGCATGATTTGCGTGACACAGTGCAACATGGAAGATTAATTCCTACAGACTGTATACCCACATGCACATACACAAGGGTAAAAAAGAACAGGATACATTTCAGCACAAGTTTGGCCTTTACTTAGGCCATAGTTATGAGCAGCTGAATGCAGAAAGCTGATGGCAAAGTGGGACCATTAAATCAACGAACTTCCTGCATATAACAGGGTATTGTATTTCATTCAGTGACCCTGCACAGAGCCCAAAACTTGTGCTTGTCTGAGGTACAGCTTCCTGCAAGGCATAGAGTCCTGCTCCGAAGGCACTGAATGATGGGGAGTTCACCACTTCCTTTGGTAGTTTGTTCAGGAGGTTAGGCACTCTCAGTGTATTAAAAATGCGTGCCTTACTGTATTTTCATTTTTGTATTTTTATTCTTTAGCTTCAATGGGTTCATATTTTGCTTATTTCTGCTGGGACAAAGAGGTTTTTATAGCTCATATAGGGTACCTTTATGGAGCAGTGCAGCTTTTAAGTCATCTCTCAATTATTCTTTTTGATTAGTGGATTGAACTGTGTCATTCTTTTACCACTAGACGTTTTCTCTGTCCCTCAGATGATTTTGTGAGGCCCTTTCTAATTCGCAGCATAATTTTGATATCTGAACACCAGACCAGGATCCAGGGTGGCAGATGTTGCCTTGTTAATGCAATGCATAGAAAGAAGAAAAGGAAATCTCCTTGCTTCTCCTGAGCTTACATATACAAAGACTGCTAGATGTTTTTATCAAGCATTGCTCCAGCAAACAAACTGTGGCCCAAAGGCCACAGGGTATAGAGTGCCTTATATATATACATCTCAGGCTGATGCCCTCTGGAGAGAGGCCCCATCCACTCTGCATAGTGCCTGGTCTGAGTCTCCTCTGGACCACATGCATTTTTTTTCCCCGTGCTTCTAACTACGTTGAAGAGAAATTTAATTAAAAAAAAATAAAAAGAAAGAAAAAGAAAAAGAAAAGGAAAAAAAAAGGCTTAACACTTTCATTTTCAAGGGGAAGGAAATATTTAAAGAGCCATGGGGTGAGAAAACTTGATTTAAAGCCAGAGTAGATCATCTGTAGCTGATCATGAGTAACTTTAAAGATCAGATTTAAAGAGTATCAAACTGAGCTGTAAGGAAAGTCAGAGTGATGAAAAAATTGTATTTTCCTTAAAGTTTTAATTTTTTTAAATTAAAAGCACAGTATCCCAGCAGTCTTTATATAGATCTTGGTCCCACCAGTTCAGCTTCATCCTGCCTCCAGGCAACCCATCACAAGTACTAATCTTTTCAGCTGCTGCCTTCTCTGAGAGTTATAAGTTGACTTTTCTCTAAGCTTCTGCCGGTGTAATATCACACCATAATAGCTGGTAATGCAAAGGAACAGGATGCCACTCCTATTGCTGCTTTCTGCGAAGAGACGCAGCCCCATTTATTCATTCTTTCACTCTGTTAGGGAAGCCTGTACCTCTAATAGTGGTAGAGGCTGAGGATAGTTAATGGAGACCCTCACAAGTAAAGGAACAAATTAATGTATCTTAATAAAAAATGGAGTTAAGAATATAATGAGTGGAAAGCACTTGCTCTTTGTCTACCCTCTTGAAGTTACTACATCTTTGTGCCATCTGGTGGACCCTCTCCCCATGTAGCAGGAAGAAGATTGGCCTCATCAAGACCATGAAGGTATAACAGGGCCACCTACCACGGGCCTCATGGCGATCACCGACCACACAACTGCACAATGTCCCTGTCCATCTTTTGGATGCTGGAAGCCATATAGCTACTGACAGGCAGCTTTGGGCCCAAGTGCTTAGTGCTGCTTAGCTGTTGTTCAGCTTTTCTGGGTGAATCCCCGTGCTGATGTATCTGAGCTGGTTCTCTTTCTGGAAAGGGCTCAGATATTTGTACTGGAACCAGCACTGTCCCACGACAGAACATCAGAGAAGATGTGTGAGTCTTGTTCCCTGCTGCATATGTACTGGGAAGCCAAACAGGCTGCTCCTTTGCAAGGTCTTCTGGGCATTGCTGAAGGACAATGCCAAAGGGAAAGGCACTCAGCACAAACTGTGGAGAGCTTCATATGCTTTCTGCTACGCTCTGACGGGCCATGAAACAGTTAACGATGTTAGCATACAAGCATCTGACTTAGCATCTTTGCTGTAAGGAGCGCAGCAGTTTATATTTCTTGGAGCAATTGTTTCAGGCTCCTCTGCTGTTCCAAGCCCACACTGCTGCTCTAGTGGAGCTCAGCTTGGGTTTTCTTCACAGTTGTGACAGCCAGAGATATCTAAAAATACAGAGAGCTGAGATTCCTCAGAACAATTGTGACTTCTGTCTCCACTTTCTCCCCACCAATTCCTTCTGCTTGCCTGACAGAAGTTGTTTTTGTGGGATAGAGAAGGGGTTAATTTCTTCCCCCTCCTCCCCCCCCCTTTTTTTTTAAGGTTGCTTTTAGGTTAAGGCACAATGTGAAGGAACTCAAGGTACTGATAGATGCACCATCTATAAATATACAATGAACATGATACACAAACAGTTTTGGATATTTAATCTGTGTTTCTAAAGATCTGCAAAATCCTTGAATTCATATGTTGTGTTGATATGTAGTATAATATATAACTGCACAGCAATAAATCTGAAAGATAATGTTAAAATTATGTAACTCAGATATATTTTAAACTTAGGAGGGAAAAGAGATACCTTTTTCTGAGCAATCCTTGCTTCCAGAGATGTAATGGCTTCTCAGTTACAGAAAGATTTTTCTTCTGATTCGAAAACCACCTTTGTTTTGCCTTTTTTTTTTTTTTTCTTTCCCTGGGAGCCATATTGCCATAAGCTACGAGCTTTGGTTTGCTGTTTGAGAGTGGCATATGTTTCCTCCCTTCAAAAAATTTTATAAGCATATCACTGGATCTTTCATGCTTAGTAGGAATTCAGGAAAAAGAAGAGATGCCAAGAAGCCGGTTTGTGGATCTGTCACTGGGTCATTCCTGTCTGTTTATTATCAGTGTTGTGATGTAAATAGTTCCCAGGACAAGAGCAGAAGAAGAGCAATAGAGGCACAAAGTAAGCGAAAGGGACTGCCCAGGCGGTTAGAGGGAGGATGGGTAGAGTGAATTCTCACAGGGCTCAGTCCAAACACGCTGAAGTTCATGCTCTGTCATGATTCGTTAATGTAAATATTCGTATAGCTTTTGTGGCAATTGTTATTTTATACATTACTGAGCTATAAAAAGAGACGTATTTAAAAAAATGTCCACCCCCAAGCAAAAAAAAACGAACACTTGTTTGCATTTAATAATCACTAAAAACTTGAAATTCTAAATTGGATTAATTGTGTCTATTATAAATTGATGGGGGAATAGCTATGCATTAGCCCTGAATTCTGATTACCTGAGAGGTTCCACTTGTAGTATAATTAAGAGCAACTTCATAATAGTGGTAGGTGTATGATTGAATAATACATGCATCCCCTGCTGATGAAATTCAAGGCAAAGTGTTCATGAAGAAGTAGAGCTTTTTTTTTTTCTTGTTCCTGCACTTTAAATGCTGAAGGATTATTGCAATTACAGCCCGTGTTTACACTAATAGCAGAGGCATGCCAAAGCCCTTGATGCGAACACCTTCAAACTTTAAAGAGGTTGGCAAAAGAATCCCAGTTTCGTGGCTCAGCCCTCTCTCCGCATAGCATCGTGTTCCTGGGTGCCTGTGGTGGCTGGTTTAATTAGGAACATAGTTCAGAGCTTGGAAGAGGCACATTTTCCAGTAATACAAGGGACACCACTTTGTTGACAGCTCATTGCTTAATACATACGCCCACTAGATGGCTGTAATTGGTGTGGTCATTTATTACTTATAAAATATTTTGCATGTTCCTGTCTTTGAAGCCTTGTTTACTACTGCCCTTTGATGGCTTCCTGTGCTTTCTCAATGTATAAATGTACCTTCTCAATGTATATAACCCCCCCATCAACTTGCAGCCATTTACCAGATTGAAGTTGAATATTCATAGGCTCCAAGACTGGACGAGCCCCTTGGGTGCTCCAGTTTGACCTCTTGTATGGTGTGAACTTTCACAGCACCGTACCCACAGACAGATGTGATTTAAGCTTTCCATCCCTCTGATGAAAGAGGCAGCCCAGCCACATGTGTGCTTCTCTTCAAGGGGCCAAATAGTCTCTTACCTCAGTGAAATTGCTTCGGTACTAGATGTCAGGCTGAGATGAAGGAATTCAGGACTAGGGGCCTGAAGTGATGGGAGAGGGGAAAACTGAACCACGAGAAAGGGACAGAGCTGTGTGGTGGCACATGCAGGCTGTGTCAGGGGTGCACCCCCAACACCGAACCGTCTGTTCCTCAGTGTCTTTCTCTGAGAAGCATTTCTGGCTCTTCCTTTTCTGCTGTTCTGTCTGTAGATGTTTAATTTTGAAATGATGCATTTGTCATCCTTGTCACCGCAAAAGCTAGCCATTCAGCTGATCTCTTCATTCACCATATATCATTATCATAGAATCATAGAATTGTCTAGGTTGGAAGAGACCCTTGGGATCATTGAGTCCAACCATCTACGCTACTCTGCAAAGGTCTGCCCTACACCATATCCCCCAACACCACATCTAAACGGCTCTTAAACACATCCGGGGATGGTGACTCAGCCACCTCCCTGGGCAGCCTATGGTGAAGGGCTTATCATTAGTGTGAAGGCACATCTAATCATGTTTTACTGATATCAAAGTGGCGGGAGCTGGGGTAATGTTTGGCAGTTCTGAAGCCCCAGTCATGAATTACAGGCAGAAGGGCATGGAGAAATTACCTTCATGTTGCTGCTTTGACTTCCAGTCTCACTGTCAGAATCCGTGCCCGGCAATGGATTTTGTGCTGGTTTAGTAATCCCAAAATTGTAGTGTGGTGACCCAAGGGAAATGGTTCACTGACAGCTTGGGTAACCATTCTGAGTAGGATTTAACAAAACGCCTTCAGCCGAAAGTTGGATATAATGGCATGTGATTACCTGTAAGGGTTTTGAAGCTCTGTTGGCCTAGAAAGTTTGAGAACCACCATGAGTGTTTATAAATGCATATTTACACTTGTCATGCATATACAACAAACGCTCACACAAGGCCACTTAGGTACTTGTGAATTCAATAGGAAGAAAACTTTCCTCTAAAACCAGCATGTTGTTGGTCAGCCAGTGCACAGTCTTCTGAAGTGCAGATGACCTTAACTTTCTGTGACCTTCTTGGCATTTGATGGCACTATGGTGCTATCTGCACAGTCATAGAATCATAGAGTCATAGAATGGTTCAGTTTGGAAAAGGCCCTTAAGCTCATGATGGATGAAAAAGCTGGACATGAGCCAACAATGTGCACTCGCAGCCCAGAAAGCCAACTGTATCCAGGGCTGCATCAAAAGAAGCGTGACCAGCAGGTCGAGGGAGGTGATTTTGACACTCTACTCTACTCTGGTGAGACCTGATCTGGAGTACTGCCTCCAGCTCTGGAGTCTTCAGCACAGGAAAGATATGGACCTGTTGGAATGGGTCCAGAGAAGGGCCACAAAAACGATCAGAGGGATGGAACCCCTCTCCTATGCTGCGAGGCTGCAAAAGTTGGGGTTGTTCAGCCTGGAGAAGAGAAGGCTCCAAGGACACCTTACTGCAGCCTTTCCATACTTAAAGGGGGCTTATAAGAAAGAGGGGACAAACATTTTAGCAGGGCCTGTTGTGACAGGGCAAGGAGAAATGGCTTTAAAGTAAAAGAAAGAAGATTCAGATTAGAGAGAAGGAAGATGTTTTTTACAATGAGGGTGGTGAAACACTGGCACAGGCTGCCCAGAGAGGATGTAGATGCCCCATCCCTGAAACCTTTCAAGGCCGGGTTGGATGGGGCTCTGAGCAACCTGTTCTAGTTGAAGACGTCCCTGCTTATTGCAGGGGGGTTGGACTTGCTGACTTTTAAAGGTCCCTTCCAACCCAAACTACTCTATGATTCTGCGAGTCTATGATTCTATGACTGTGCAGATAGGAATCCAACCATTAACCCAGCACTGCCAAGTCTACCGCTAAAGCATGTCCTTAAGCACCACATCCACCTGTCTTTCAAATACCTCCAGGAACAATGACCTGTGTGTTGCCAGCAGGCCTGGTGTCATGTAAACCAACCCATGATCAAAAAACCCAGAATTCTGCTGGTTCTTCATGTTTCTTCCCTCAACATTCCCTGCAACTGGAAGGGTATAGGAGAACATTACTTGTGCTCCTGATCCCTTAACCATTCATCCCAAGGCCCTGAAGTATCTCTTGACTGACCTTGGATTTCTTGTGGCAAAGTCATGTTGAAGGTGCTAAGATACAACACCAAACACCCGCACATCCGATACCCAATCTCACTGCAATCTAGCAGGGGTTACTGCTGTTGGTTTTAGTACAGGTAAGGTATAATCTTGGAAGGCTCCGATCAATACATGAGCCCTGACCGACCCTGCTGAAGAAGAGACACTTGTACTTCAGAGGAGGTTGGCAGCTGTGCCTGCATGATCATTGCACCTTCAGTAACATTGGCAGAGCAGTGTCAGGAAATGTCATATTTTCTGATTTGCTTTTCTCAGAAATCTTCCTAGTCACCCTCTTCAGGCTGAAATCTCAGATGAACTGACGGCTTCAGCTCTAACACCTCACCCTGGGTTCAAAAATGGTGCTTTCCAGACAGACACATGATCTTCATAATCCCTAACAAATAAACTTTTTTCTGTATACAAAGTGTATTTTTCAAAAGTACATTTTTCAGCTACCTAAAACTTTCAAGTAATCTATGCCCTAAGATTACCTAATAACTACTTATCCCTTATGTTGTTGGCCATATATTTCACAAACACAAAAGAAACAGAAAACAAAACCAAAAAACCTAATTTGAAACATTTCCAGAGGTTAATTATATCATTGCAAAAGCTTTTACTTTGTTTTAATGGGCTGAAGAATTTATTCTTCCCCCCCACTTTTTTGGCTGGAAATGCGTAATATGCCTATCACGGATACTGTGACAGAAAGAGCCAGCCAGCACATTTTCTTCAAACTGACTGGTTCATAACCTAGTGGTACGTTTTCCAGTGTTTTTGTCTGAGCAGCGAAAGTTGAAATTTGCAAACAAGACTCTCTGTATCTTCAGCATATGAGGATAGGAAACAGCAGAACAAGTCAGCAGCAAGTTGTTTGTGAGAGACAACATGCCACCAGAAAAATCCTTGCCGTCTGTGTGCCTGCAAAATGTTGCTTTGTCTTTATACTCCTTTTACCACAATAGCCATACATAGTAAAACAAAAACATGGTCCTGGTCTTCTAGTATGGAAGAAGAAAAGATTCTTGTTCTAAAGAGTATCAGGAAGGGATTATAAAAAAAAGGGAAACCTTTTCTTAGATATGGGGAAAGTGAAGTCCAGACAGATTAATTGACTTGTCCACCACTGCACATGGAAGCAAACACAGAATGCCCCTGGAATTAGACATCTCATGTGCTAACTCCGACATCGGTCCTGGTTGTCATACCTTGGAAACCTTGCACAGCACCTGTGCCTCGCTAAATCTCTCTTAGTTCCCTTGCTTTATAGGGGGAAGGTCAGTATTACCACTTGAGTAGGATTCCTTTAGAAACATGGTGAAATATACCTTATTCATTGAAGAAAGTGCTCCATCCAAAAGATCTCATCCATTCCAAAGCCAGAACACTGTCACCTTTCTCAAAAAAAGATCATGTTTCCCACCCTGCCTGGGCCCACTAGATTTTGACCCAACGGACCCTCTCTTTCATAGCCATTTCCGTGTTTTCTTGTTCTCCTCATGAGTAAACCGTCCTCATTTGGTGGCTGGGGGTTTGAATGGGGACACTTAACTGTGTGGGGATTAGAGATCCTGTTGGTTGGATTGACGCGGACAATCTTCTGCAACTTTCTCCCCTAAGCATTTTCTTACAATAGTGAGGAGGCATCATTGGCAAAGGTGCTCCTTATTTCTAGAGTCAGTCGAAAGAATGGAACAAACTCCTTCTTGCAGCATCTGCTATGGACAAGGCAACGGAGGTTGCAGCTGGGACCACTGTTCAACAGTGACCACTCCTTTTATTTGGGGATCAGCTGTTGGAAATTGATATATTACTACCCCTTATAAGTATGCCGGTATCTACACAAAGGACTAGTTTAACAGTAAGTGAGAGAGAGGAAAGTGGGAGGGTTGTTTGGCTTGTTCTTTCCCAAACACATCCAATCTGTTTGGAGTACATGTGTCTTGGGCTGTTTAATACCATTCTCCCACCCCTGCACTGCAGTCTGCACATTCAAAATGTAGGATTCACAGACACCTTCCAAGTGCATAAGATAAATGCAGGAGGCTGTCAGATCGTTGAAAACTCAATTCTTCCTCCCACCTCCCACTGTATTCTTGGCTTCCTTTTTTAATTGTCTTCATATTTTTCAAACTTCAAGCTTTCTTCTCCAGCCATAAAAAATAGAAACATTCTTAAAAAAAATGAAAATAAAACTGACATTTAGTCACCAGACTCAAGAAGCTGTGACTTTAAGTAAATCAGTAAATATCTCAAGCCTCAATAAACCAGCAAAAGTTGTCATCCCTGGAGCACTAACTGTGCAACCTTATTTATTTTCTGTTATTTCTTTTCTATGCATGTGTCCAGAAAGCAGCACAGCATGCTATAAGCAGTGAAAAATCCTTGGCTCTCCAGAACCCTCAGTGTGACCCATTGTAAACTCATTTTCCTAATATGCAGATGTAGAGAGAACCACGTCACTGACTGGGTCAAGAGCCCAGCAATTTGCGTACCTGAGTTAGAAACAGCTATGTTGCACTTTTGCTACCATCAGCAATGAGGCAGGTCTGTTTCTTAAGGTGTCTTGGATGATTCAAAACCATGTATGTTTAGGGCCAAAGAACATTGAATTCATTTTGACCAGCAAAATACAGATGTACCTCTCCTTTACTCTGTCTCCATGATGCCTTTGCAATGTGCTGGCTATCATATTTCAAAGCCTATGCTTTTTTTTTTTTTTCTAGCATGGACAGAGTTGAAGACAGTTTTGTCTTCTCAGTTCTTCCTTGAACTTGTGCATAAACATGCACTTCCCCTGGGAGAGGGCAAATTTTAGAAGCTACTTTTATTCTCTCTCTGCTTTGGAGACATGAGGATTTTCAAAGTTTCACATGCCGAAAGGTGATGCATCAGTGGTAGAAGATATCACGTCCCTTGACATTTAAATAAGTTAATGGTCGTTTCCCTTGGGCTGTCTAACATTGGAAAAACCCCAGGAATTCTGACATTCAGCTTGCTAAAAGTGGAATTACAGATGGCAGCTGAACTCATTTCAGTGAGTATGAAAATTGAGGGCAGGGGGTAAGAAGGAGAATGGCATAGCAGCTCTGTATTTCCTACTGGGAAAGTAGAAGTCAGATCTAAATGTTATTAAACATAGAAATCTGCCAGGATGTAGAATGGAACAGTCGTCCTCCTCTTTCCCCCAAAATATATTAAGGGAAAAAGAATTTTGGAGGTAAAGAGAGGGGAAAAAACATGTATTTTCCTGTTACAAGAAAACAGGGCAATCTTTGGTAAGCAGGGAATGTGCTGAATCGTATTTAAATAATCCAATCAGACTTTCTTCTGGGGAAAAAACCACCAATTTATTAGAGCAACTGCCACGTTCCAAAAGAATAGATTGAAGCAGCCAAAAATACAACTTCTAATTGTTTATAGAAATGTTGCTGTAGTTCCCTTCCTGGGATACCCAGAGGCTATTGACAGAACCATGTAAACTGTTGTTTCTCATCACAAGTTGGACTGTACAGGCTTAGGCTTATTCTTGAGGGATTAATTTTATTTCCTTCAGTTTTCACAAAACTTCCAGGTAAGTCCCTGACCTCCAACCTCTAATGCATGCCTTTCTAAGGAAAAAAAAAAAGAGACTTGCTCTATAATAGCTTGTTATAAAATGTTTATGTCATTTTGAGCAGCTTGGGGAAATTGTACCAGGTAAAACATCCATTTCAAGATGTCTCCTGAAAGATGTGCAATTCTGACAGTAGTAGGATAATCTTGGCAGCTGTATTACCCCTACTGCATCTTGGGCAATAGGTACTGATTTCCGTTAGATTAAAATCATAGGGCAAAATCTGTTTCTGATAATGTTACTGGGTTTTGTGGGGTTGAGAATATGCCCCAGATGGCGTCACTCTGCAAGATGCAGAGTATGTTGGCCCTGATCCAGCACAGCACGTGAAAACCATGTTGCTATAAATATGTGCTTAATCTCCATTTTCGGGGAGGATGAAAGGCCCTCATTATCTCTTAGCACTGAAATTTAAGGGAACAATCCTACTGCTGTTATTGTTGAGGACAGTAGCAAAATGCTATAGATATAATGGTGAAAATGTAGTCTAAAGTCTAACCTTGCTAGGTACCAAGTGACCCCAAATGCCAACAACATAATAGAATACAAGTAGCAATTAAGAGCTTCGTAGTAGTTAGTCCTATCCAGGATTTATCTGGAAGGGGTTTATACTTTCCCATTTAAGCTGGAGATACTGTTGAATGTGTAGTTTGTGAGGACTCTTCTTAGATGAGGATGTAGATCACAATTGATTGGGTTCACTTTTTCTTCCCAATGGGCACTTTTCTCAGCTGCCCTGAACAAATCCTCCCAGTTTCTGGGGCACTGGGGCAAGTTAATGCTGTTAGAGTATTCCCAGATGTGAGCCGCCAACCTTTGTCTTGCACCATCAAGTCTGTCTAAGGCCGTTAGTTTAAAGTCCAATTAAAAAAAAAAAAAAGGAGTTGGTCCTTCTTTGAATTAAATACTTTTTTAAACCAAGGGTAAATGTGAATTGTGTGCATGGGCTGTGTAATTGAAATCTCTTGACTGAAGAACTCATATCGTAGACAGAAACGATCGTTTTGTGGTGAAATGAATGGGTAAATACTCAGGAGACTTGCCGTCTATTCCTGCTTCAGCAACAGATGTCAAGAATGGTTTGAGACGTGTTACTTAATATCTCTCACCAGCCCGTAATATCCTAAATCCAGGGTGGTGGTGAAAGTGTTTGAAGAGAAGTGGGTTTTTAACTTGCTTGTGGCAAGTGCTGTAACAGTGCAAAGTGTTATTGCTATTACCGAATTTATTTTGATATGTTGCTCCAAAGCAAGCCTGTGTAGAAGGAAATGATGTCATGAACTGGAAAGAAGATACGGGCATTTCCTTTTCTTAGTCACTAAATATCTGCAATGTTGAGTTCAAGTTACAAATCTTCAATTTAAATGCTATTTCTATCTTAACATATGGATGAAATCTGGACGTTCATCAAAGTTACAACCATATGCATAAGCGCCATTGAAGGCTGTAGAAAAACATTAGGTACTAAATGGATTTATGAAAATGTTGAAATTCATCAAAGAGTTTGCTGACCTCCTTATCTTTAAGGTTATCCACCAAATACCTGGGACATGGTAAAAATGAACCCAGAGTCTTGGTTGTGGAGGACATGCTGTTGCACAGCTGAGAACCAGAGGGAAAAGGCTGCAGAACTTCCTTTGATTTCCTCCAGAGAGGAGTCTAACAACAGGGGTGACTCACAAGGTGGGTCTTAGAAGTGACCGGCACAACAAAGTCTTTCTGTCTTGTGCAAACAGACTCCTGGTGCGACATTTCAGAACATGAGGAACATCTATCTCCTTCTCTCTTCTTGTGTCCCCTCGTTCATCCTGTGTCCCCTCTCTAAGTCTCTTCTCCACACCAGGTGCCAGGAGCTTCTTTCAGTTCCTAGCACTCCTACAGGCCTGATGCCTCTTCTTCTGGGTGTTAACAAAAATATGCAGTGGAGTTTGGATATATTTACTGCCATTAATTCCTTCTTTTCTTCTCCCTTTTTACAGTTCTGTAAGCAATACCTTGTCAAGCAGATGGATCCCTGTTCTAGCTCTGCGGGAATTTGTCCTTTGGAAACATTCATAGTGTTGTGATGAACTCAACTGGAGCCATGCTTTGACTGCAGCAAAACCATTTTTTCAGCCATATATAGGAAGGCATGATTGCAGTTAAAGCACACTCTAGTATATCACACGCACTTGTGAAATCTGGTATGAAAAGGCGCTGGTGTAATAATCTGTTCTGACATCCCTATAAGACAAACCACAGACCTTCTCTGACATAATTCCTGTTCAAACTGGAGGAGATCGTTCAAACTGGAGGAGATCATTCAAACACCAGAAAACCCTCTTTTAGTTTAAAAACCACCGGTGGCAGAGAGCCTGCTATAGCCACAGCTAAGTTGTATGAACAAGTAATTATCCTTGCTAATAAAAACACAACCCCTGTGTTTGGATTCAGCCACCTTAGCGTTTCAGCCCGCCGTGTTCGCTGTGTCACTGCCTGTGGGGCTGAGAGCGTTGGTATCAGCATTCTGTGCAGATACATATAAACTATGACCAACTCCCTCCCTGATCTTCTGATCACACCGCTGTGCTTACAGGCAGTCCAGGTTTCCTTTACTTAGAGTCACTTCCTAACAGCTAGGCAAGGCAATTTTCAGATCTCACGGAATTATCAGCCTGATCACTTAATAAATGATAGACATTTATTTTCTGGTTCAGTCATGAGCTGATTTTTAGATAAACTTCGGTAGCATTTCTTAACTATAAGATACAGAATCTAAACACTCAGAAGCATTTTATGATTCAGTAAGTAAAATGGTTTCGTCTGTTTGTTTCCTTCATTGTTTGTTTTAAATAAAATCAACAGTTTTGATGTCATTTGCAAAGGGTTGTGTCTGGAACTGATTGAAAATTTGCAGTCGGCAAAGTCTTTGCAGGAAATCAAGTTTTAACGAAGCAGATATTTTTATGAGTATTATCTGCTTTCCATAAAAATCATGCGTGTGTTGTGGCAAGAAGGCTGAACCACTGAAAATAAGTCCTGAAACGCTGTGGATCTAATTGCCTCTGCAGTTCAGGCACCTCCTGTCTCCTCCCATGTGAGCCATGCTGCTGCACTGGACTTCATTCCCCGATACCCAAGAGGATCGTTGTACTGTTAGTGAGACAATATTTCTTCCCTTTAAAAAAAGATAATGGTAGTCTGAGGTGAGAGAGAGAAATGTTTTTGAGCAGCTCAGCTGCTAAAGGGGGATGGAAAAGTGGGGGAGGTGGACAAATTCATGCAAAGTGCCTCCAGGGTTTGATTGCCAGAGCACTGCTGGAGACCCGCGTCCAAAATACAGTCGGTGGGGTGAGATCAGCTCTCCCAGGTGCTTCTGTTTTCCCACCATGTTTTAAGTAGCACATGGTGGCTGTTGATATTCCTCCCCAGTCCGACCAGCTGACTTGGTGCCCTTGCACAACATCCCAGTCCCTTACACTGGGGTCTCCTGCCAAACGTTATTATGCTTAATTGCTGAATGATGTGACAAAGGTGTATGATACCTCTGTGGCAGGGTGGATGTGACAAGTAGACTGGTAAGGAGTGTTGTAGATGCCTTGGTGGCTGAGAGGAATACCCCAAAAATTTTTGAGAGTGGGGAAATACAATTTTGCTTATGCTTATTTGGGTAAACTGTTCGTACAACAAAGTACTGTTGCCTTCTCCGAGGTAATTCTTGTCTGAGCTGGAGTAAATGTTTTAGAAGAAACAAAAATAAATCTATCCTTGTTTTCAAAATGACTAGTGGGATAAACTCACTCCAACCCTTATAAACTGCCTCAATAACCCTTATCAATGAAATTGATAGCCTGAATTAATCTATGATCAACTTTCAGTCAGTGATGATCAACATCCCCTTGTGTGCTCGTCACCTCGGTTTTGTTCCATCGAGGTTTATTTATAAACAATTTCTCCTCTTACAGCTTTGACCACGTCTCTGGGGTTGGATGGGGCTTTGAGCAACCTGGTCTAGTGGGAGGTGTGTCTGCCCATGGCAGAGGGGTTGGAACTAAATGATCTTTAAGGTCCCTTCGAACCCTAACCATTCTATGGTTCTATGATGACACAACCACTTGAAGCAGGAGCATTTCAAGCAATGCAGAAGAAAGCTTTCAGCCAGAGCATGGGGAGTGAGAGAGGCCTCTGGTGAGTTGTGTGAATGAGCTGCAGTGGTAGGAAGCTCCAGCAGAAGGCAACCCAAGTGGCGGTGCAGCTTGGTCGCTCGCTGGTATTCATGTTGGATGGAGAAAGGGCAGCAGGGTCTTTGAAAAGTTGGAGCTGCATTGAAGACCTCATTAAGGACAACAAAAATCTGAACAGAGTAGAAAATATAAGCATTACAAATCTATTATTAGCTCGTATCAACCCTGAGAGCAGCAGGAGAACGTTGGGGCGCACACTTAAGTTACCAAAAGAGGCTGAGGGCTTTTAAGTGGAATTCCTTGCCTGAGGCATAGTTATGGGAGGAATGTACTTGAAGGCAGGAGACTAGGGTATAAACTACAAGGGAAAAGCACTGGAGGGTGGCATGAGAGGGACAGCTGAGGTCTTTGATTCATCCTGGCACTTAAGCACCTATCTAACCATGACTGCTTGAAGACAAGGAGACTACTCGTGCATTCAGATACTGTGCTCAACTGAAGGTTCAACCAAAAGCCAATCAAGAGAAATAGTGGTGGTCTATTGCATTTATTACATATACAATTGTCTATGAATGACATATATGCTTTCTGTTTCTCATTTCAATATGAGCTTCCTTTATCCCATAATTGTTCATGTCTCCTCCAAGTCCGACATCTGGTTTTTAGTAGAATGTGGTGTTTCTCTTTTTTGGGCACCTTTCCCCTTCTAGCAAGGCTCTGTGTTCCTATGGCTTTGGACCGAACGATGCATCATCTGTAACTCTGATGCTTCCCTTCTACTCATTAATTCCCTCGTCGTGTATTGCATTCTGCAGTTCCATTTTTTGCCATCCTTTATATCGCTTTCCACACACCTAGAAAACAGAACTTTAGCTTTTTTACCCCCCTCATTTAAATAGTGTGTGATAAATAAATACATCCATAAATTAAAGTGCTTGGGAATCACTCGGCCTCTGAAACGTTTTCCCACTTAACCTTTTTGCAGCATGAAAAGGTCCACTTGTGGCTCCTTTCTGTGTGTTCAGTCTTTGTGCAGCCAGTTTTTGACACAGCCAGAACCAGCAAGTTCTCCTGCGACATTCATTAGACATTAACCTCTCTGAGTAGGTACTTGAAACTGAAAGGCTCCAATGGCCATTGCAACCCTTTTGTTTGTTTTTAACTGGGGCAGTGACATAGTTAAGAAGTTCCGGCATTTAGCTGGGGTGGGAAACATATTCTCTTGTTTGCTTTGGAGGGGTAATAGGTTTCTTTCCTAATAGCATTTCTTTCTGTGTCTCTGCTGCATTTACCGAGATTAGGAGATTTCTTGGATTGATTTTCAGAATAGTAGTCCCAATATCCTTCCCAATGAGAATCAATTGCTGCAAATGAAGCCTCAGTATACAACCATAATTAACCTGACGTGCAGCTTATGTTTATGCCCTCTGCAAAAGGAGGTTGTAGTATATGCACATCCACATTTCTCAAATGTTTCTTTGAGTTGGAGGCTTTTTTTTCTGTGTATGAACAGCCTTATCTTGTTCAATCAATGCTGATTGCATGTAGTTATTATACCTTGCTGCTGAAGGAGGTTAAAGATAAAAGGCACCACATTTGTTTTGGTGTTAGAAATTCACAGGTTTTGTAGGTTGGGTTGTTGGGTTTTTTTGCCTTTTTTTCCCCTCATAAACAAGAACAAGAGAATTCATATTACAAATAACACAAAGTTTCCATTTTTGGGCTCAGAGACAAAATGCACATTTTATGAATAACAAAGCTGAAGAAGAAATTATGGACTATCAGACATGCAATAAATGAAACACTTTCATATGGTATTCTGTATTCTTCATCTCAAGTGACCAGTGACCTCCGCATGCTAACAGGGATATTTAAATTGCACATGTAGCCTCTTCTTCCATCATTGAAATGCATCTGTCTCTGAGGGAAAGCTTCTTAAATATTTGACAACAGTATTTAAAACCATCAGAGAAAGATATTTTAAACATGGAATACAATTGTTTAAGTTGGAATATCATCCAACGTCAAGATGGAGACTATATTCTTACATAAAGTGTTCAGGGATCTTCAGTGACAATTGCCAGAGCTGTAATTTTATTTCATATATAAAGAATGGATGTTTCATAACTTGCTTTCTCCTCTCCTGATGATTTCAAGTTTACTTTAGAAGTGCAAAGAAAACCAAATCACACAAAACTTCACAGGCAATGAAACAAAGACACAAGGATTGTCCTGCTTTATATCCCATTTATCTCACAGCATCATTTACACCTGCGTAAGACAAGCGTACTTAACCCAGCTGTTCTGATTTAAAGCACTTTTGCACTGAGCCACTTCGTTGTGGCACAGACAAGGCACAAGGCAGAGGAGAATACAGCTTTTCTTTCCCAAAATCACCCAGATCTCTGGAGAAGACAATTTAGATAATCCAATTCTCTGGACTATGAGCAAGAGCATCCTTCCTTTCTTCTGGGGGATGCAGATGCCTAAAAGCCCATGCAGTCTTATCTGAGGATCAGGCAAGTGATGTAACCTGGCAGCTAATATAAATAAATAAGAAAGAACAAATTCTTCTCCCAGTTTGAAAGTCCCCTTCAATGTCCTGGAAAAGCTCATGGGAATATCTAGCATAAGTGAAAATCAGAGACTTAATGTGATTTCCCAGTCCTCTCTGCAGATATGAAAGTGCAAAGGAGTAAAGGAGAAACTTATGCTGCTGAAAAAATCAAGGAATCCCTGAGAATTTAGACATTTCCCTTTTGGGGGGAGGGAAATAAGCTACGACCCTCTCAGAGCTGCAGTGAGAAATACAGGTTTGGTCCTTGTCTGCTCATATATGAATGGCAACCACACAGAAAATCAGCAGAGGAAACCTGGAGCTGAGAGAAGGTGTTACTTTCTGTTTGTCATAGGTAATGAGAAGACAGATGGGAAAGAAGAAGTATTTGCTGTGGATTGATTAAAACTTATTTTTGGAGAGGAAAAGAGATTTCCTTTCCCCTTTCCCCTTTTCCCCATCCAATATCTGTGGCTGTAATTCACAGAGGTGCGGGTGATTCAGGGGTGCGGTGTTATGGCCGATCTCTGTCTCAAGAGCGGCTCAAACCCATCTCTCAGATCAGCGAAGCTGCTGTGCTGTGGGCATGTATGTGTATGCATACACACGGTGTGAAATCCAAATTTAAATCCAAGTTCACTTCATCCCATCTGTGGTTTTAACTTCTTTGGATGCTGTTCAAACCCTACAAGAGTGAAAGTCTTGAACAAAGTTTCGAGTAGCAGAGGGGCTGGCCCTGCCCCGCTCTGCAGGGCCACCCCTTCTGTGCAAATGGTCCCCAGAGCTTCAGCCCTGCGGGTCACCATTGTCCCCGAGCCCGAGGACTGCAATATTGCCAACACCTCCAGCTATCCGGTCAGGCTTTTGCAGCTAGCTAATGCCTACGCAGAGGAGGAGTATGAGCGCACCATGCTCTTTCAAAGCGTGCTACATCCCCGGCAAGGGTGCCCGCTGCTCAGTGCTCCCCGAGGCATCTCTCTGAGTCACACTTCCCACCCCGAACATGCGCAGGGCTCTACTTGTGAGAAAGGCAGAGCAGCAATTATTTTCATGTGGATATTATCGTTTCAACAAGATGGAGCTGTTTTTTGCCTTCCTCATTGGTGGCTGCAAACAGGAACGTTATCCAAAGGTACACCACAACATCCACAGTGTGTATATGCATGTGGATCTCCAAGTTACATGATCTTGTCCCTCAGCACATGAAGATCTTCACCTGAGTCAAATGACTGAGCTGCGTAACTGTGCAGGTAATGGGTTGCCAAGGACTGTCCCTTCTGCAAGGGCTCCTTTGCAGATGGAGACCTTCTCAGGGAGGCTTTTTCTCCCCAGCTTCTGGGCAGCGTGGTCATTAGGAGCAAGAGTTAGTGGCTGCCATCCTGCTTTGAGACCCCTCGTTGTGTACAGGGGAACCTGATGCAGGGGGTCACTGAGCAGGAAAGAGGTCCCAGAGCTGTATTTCTGCTCTGTGGGGAGGAATGAAGGGGAGGAGCAAAGAGGAGGAATAGGGAGGAGCGTGGCAGCTCCTCAGCCCAGCTTTGGCAGGGCTTCATGTGTATGCGCTGGGTGGCTGTGGCTGCGTGCGCCTGCAAGGATTCGCTATTTGGCAGGCATGATGTAGCTCCTTTCCTCTGAAAGTCTGACTCCAATTTTCAAGCAAAAATAGAATATTTTTTTTTCCTTTGGGTGTTGCATTTTATATGATGTTGCTACCAATGCCAGATGACAACATTCCCCCCTGCCACTGTGGAATGAAATGAAGCAGAAAATGTGGAGACAAAAGGAAAAATTGGTTTGATCTGGAAGAATTTGTTAATGATTTCCCCTTTGGTTCCAGGCTGGGCTGATTTTCTTCCTTCGCCTCTTTACGTGTATCTAGGTATGGAGAGATGGCGTCAGGCAGCCTGAGTGCCTGGGTTGCCATAATTTGACAAGACAACATTGCAGAGATACTATTAGCATTTGTGATTATCAAAGAGACAGTGGAAAAGAAATTGTCTTACTCTTGTCATATGAATAGATCTATTTCACAACTTTTTTTGAAGGCAGATACAAGGCAATCACTTGCGAGGCTGGATTTTAAAGTTTCGCCGCCACTCTGCCCTATTTTTATCTCTCGCTTGAGACATCTCGTCCCCAGAAAAATCAAAAGAATTGTAAGATGAAAAAAAAATTCTCCATCACTGCTGAAATAGCCTCATATCTAAGTGTCAGTGGGGATGTTGCATCACTGATAAATTCAGCATTTAACATATTCAGGGTTGCTTGCCCTGGGGAGGTGGGGGAGAGAACAGGTTATTTCACCTGATACCATCAGGTGATGATTTATGGCTTGCTATCTTTTCTTTGACATTTATCTAGAGTTTTCATTGTTCATAACCTTACAAAATGCCTATCAGGTTTCTCTTGCTCTTCTGTGGGTGCAGCAGAATTTTAAATAAGAGCACAATTAAATGGAAAGCTGAATCGTAGCCAGCAGGATGTTCACAATAATCCAGTACACTGGGGCTCTGTGCAGTATTGATCTTCTGATGTTTCTGTGGGAGATGACTTAAAGCCAAGCTTCTTTATAAAGGTGCAGATTTTTCATTGAAACCTCCCTTCCATTACAATGGCGAGTTGTGCCAGGTTCTAAGTTGAAATAATTAGTTCTGATGCAAAGCAGAAGTTTGAGATTAAAAAAAAAAATCTGTCTTGATTGTTATTTGACTTTGTTAATGACTGAGCTGTGTTGGCGGTGACAATTTCCACTTGTTCATCGGCATTTTCAAAAAAAAGTAAACCAAGAGCACAGCCCTCTTCAACTTAAAAACAATTACTGGCTGCAGACAGAAAAGGAGTGAGGAATTAATCCATGCAAAGACGTGTAAGAATAGACGGTTTCACAAACAACTTACTTTCTACCTCAAAACTGAGAAACTGCCAAGAAATAAATTGGCTGATGCAAACTGAGTTAACTTGTCTATATAAAGGCACTAAACTCACACACACAGATATTAGAATTTGCACATTTTCTAGATTTATTCCTCAAATGTTGGCACACCCAATAAAGGAAGGAAAATACTGCACATCATTCAGTGTAAATCACACCTAGGGCAGAAACTGCTTGTTTTTTCATTATAATAAACCAGACAAAAGGTAGGGCATCATCTTTTATTTTTCAGCCTTTGAGGTGCAGGTCAGGA
Organism: Charadrius vociferus; assembly: GCF_000708025.1. Classification (NCBI taxonomy): domain Eukaryota; kingdom Metazoa; phylum Chordata; class Aves; order Charadriiformes; family Charadriidae; genus Charadrius; species Charadrius vociferus. The sequence continues at coordinate 3,513,824 of NW_009647680.1, forward strand.
GATTAGTGTGCATAAAAAGAGAGTCCCTTGCCTTTACAGAGATGCAGTGTATAAATTAAGCTGTACTGTATACTTGTGGGAGGGGGAAGGTAAGGTGAGGGAAATTCCTCTATTCGAATTTAGACCTGTCCCATGGAGATGCCTATGTGAGAAGCAGTCAGCCAGCCTTGCATCCCTGCCTAATAAAAGGAGATGAGCGGGAACCTCCAGGGTGTGATTCATCTCTTTCTCAGGTGGATTTCTGAAATAGATGAGATGAAACATGCCTCAGCAGAGGCAATTTCTCTCCCATTTCTAAAGGGCTCTTGATGTGTGACCATAGATCCATCCATCCATCCATCCATCCATCCAGTGCATCCTTCAGCACATGACTGTATGATTTCAACATAGGGTGAGTGACTTTTAAGTCAGATGTCAGAAGTATTCATGAAAGTAGAGTCATGAGACCAATAGGGACCTACCAGGACCCACCAGGTCTAGCTCAGATGTGGAAGTCTGAACAGCAGAGGACTAGGAGGGAGATAAATTGTGTGTATGTGCTTGTGGACAAAAGTCTTGGTTTCAAATGAAACAGCTATCTTCAATCTTATTTCTGGAAGGTGCAGATCCGGTGAATCATGATGGAGACAGAAGTGAATTTGGCTTCTTTTTCAAAAAGTATTTTATGAGTTTTCCTTGAATTAGTTTAAAAATAAATAAATAAATAAATAAAAATGAATTGATGACAGTACCTGACCTTGTTCTGTTCCTTGGTGCTGTTGAAATAGAAAATCATTTATGTTCTCTCCATGCTGAGAGTGCATTCAAGACTTTAAATTGCCAATGTCACCTAAGACTTAGGAATTAGGAGAATATCCATCTAAAGATGCCAAAAAGCAGGAGGGCAATAGGATCCTAAATCTTTTTCTTTCAATGGCAACTATAGAAGAAAAAAGAGAGGGAGTTCAAAAATGGGCCTATGGAGTCCCTCACAATTTCAGCTGAGTATAAAAACACTGCTTGCAATGAGAAGATCAGAAACAGGGTTAGTGCATCCCATTATACGGGATTTAATCAGTCAAATGACCAAATGTATAGGTACCTCACTTGCTGCTGGGTACTCCTGCCTCTGCCTAGTGCTGATACAGATCAGCAGCCCCTGATATCCAGACACAACTCCCAAGTTTCCCTTAGGCTCCTCAAACAACAAAAGCAGCATGAACATCTGCTGGGTTTCATTCAGCAAAAGATCATTGGCCCGTAAACTTGGACAGACCATGGCACAGGGAATCCACAGATTAGAAGTCTCTTTCTTGGTTTCCAGGCCTTTTGTAGACGTCAAACCTGACTGTGTACACCTCTGGAAACTCTGTGTCTCCTAAGCAGATTTGTGAATGGTCTTGTCTGTCAGAGCATCCTCTACAAGATAAAGTTACCTTAGCCTTGTGGTACCAAATGCTCTGGCAGGAGGGTGCTGTATATAAACTCCACTAGTGCCATTTAAACTCAATACACGATGGGGCTGGTCCCACCATGTGCCTGGAGTTCAAGGCAGGTGTTTCTTACCCCGTGAATGCACAGCAAACATACGAAAAGGTTGCATCCACCAAAATCTACCATCTTGACAAAATCCTTACACATTCCATTAAGAAGTGGCCAGATGCATGTCCATCACATCACCAAAACTCTATTCCCCTCTGCCACAAGATGGGAACGTGCCAGGCCCTGTGAGAGGACGTGTCAGCACGTTCTTTGTTCGCGTGGTCCAATGTCCACAAGCACTTCTGCCGTGTGCCTGGATGGATGTGCACGCACCATATGTCGAGCTCTTAGCAACATATGCCAACAGACACTTTGGAGGAGCGGATGAATCTACAGTCACTCAGTCAAAGAGGCTCTGAAGAGCCCTCAGGAAACAGAATGATGAGGACCAGGCTGAAGGCTGCCTAAATAATTACCCTGGCATGCAGCTCACTCCCAGGTATGTTCGAGGAGCTGTTTAGAAAGAAGGCAGCTGGTTTGGGCTCTGGGCAGGTGGTTTGGCGCACTGGCAGCTTTGTGGTGGTACTACTAGAGGCTGAAATGCTGCTTAAGAGTGAAAATTAAAAAAGATTGAAATATTGGAATGAAATAGAGAGAAATTTCTGAAATTACTTTGGTAATTGAGTCAGATATTGATTGATACTTTAAATACTCAAGGAAAGACCTGCATCGGTGATTGGGGCCAGGACATAAATCCAAGAACTACCTACCCTACAGACCTGAAAATATATCTTGAGTCTTTTTTTTTTTTTTTCCTTTCCTTTTCCCTATTTTAACCTAGAACAATGGATGTTCATGTTAGAAATCCTGTTAGAGGCTTGGCTTTACTCATGTTCTTGAGAATTGACAAATTGCTTAACACAGGCTATGGAAACTGCAATACCTCACTCCCCAAACAGGCTGCAGAATTTCCTGGAGTTAAGGCCAGCACTGGCCAGTTCATCATCTAACGACCTCTGCTGTATCCACCCCAGGCTAATGCACTTCATCCCATTTCCATCACACAGTCCCAGTAACTTGGCTTAGACTAAAGCAGTTATTTCTGGTCTGGAGGTGAAGGACTGCTGAGTGAAGCTGCGTACGATCAAGGTTTTCTGTTTTCTGAGTAACTATGTGATGCTGATATATTTCGCTCCATTCCAAAATGGAATTAAAGCAATGTGCTTGTTTAAATAATAATAATAAAAACCCCCTTTTTTAAAAAACAATCCCAAGCTTCAAGCAAAGCATTTGATAGAAAGAAAACTGAAAGGATTTGTTTTGATAACAAAATGTAAAGCATTCCATTTTTTAAACTTTCTTCACTTGCCTAATGTGTAATACAAAAGTTAAATATGGAAACAAATGTCTTTGGAGGTCAAAGTGTTCTGTTCCATTTTTAAAATGAAATCTCACTGAAATCAAGATGAAACATTTAGATGTAGAGAAAGACAACATTGAAATGTTTTAACTCTAGGCACCTAAA
>NW_009647680.1:3516855-3555074 GCF_000708025.1 Charadrius vociferus
TCAGAAGAACCTTCTTTTCTACGTAATATAGGTAAAGCTGCAGAGAGAATTACATAGATAAATTGGCCCAAACATGGGTGCTGTCATTACGCCCCTTAATGGTATTTTTGGAGAGTAACCCAATCTCTGGAAAATTCCTCATCAGTCCATCTGTGAGCTCTCATGTGAGTAGTTCTCAGAAGTACAGGAGCCTGTGGTCATTTGGCGTAAAAGTGATGTAGGTGGTGAATCTCCACAGGGTTTTATTTTGCTTGCTCTTTCCAATTAATGTGATTTCCTCACAGGTCAAAAGGATGGATCAGTTGGTGGTTAACAAGGGTGGTGGTCAAAATAGATCCAGCACATTGCCATACAGTCTGTGACTTGTTCCCTGCTCCCTTTCTCAGCCTATTGACTCAGCAGAAATGGTGAGAGACTGCCCTGCAGTGGGGGAGCACAAGAGTTAGGGTCTATATTAAAGGCAAGTCCCAGTGGCAGACTCTTATACCACTCTTGATAAACTGCAAGTTATTAACAATAAGTGTCATACAACCAGACTGCAGTACCAAAACTATATTAATGAAAATGCAGCATGTTATGTGGTTTTAGAGGACTGCAAGTGCTTTCAAGAAGGATGTGCCTTTTAAGAATTTACATGTACCTAGAAAAATGGGGCCTGATGTTAGTACTTGCCTTTAACAAGGTAAATCACAACAATATTAGCAGCTTGACAAGAAGAGTCATCATGAGTCAGGGTTTTCTTTGCAGTTCGTCTTTCCTGAGGGTTGTTCTAAGTTATTCTCTAAAGGGGTACATCTCACACCAGAAATCACTCTGAAAGGGTACCCGAACAAGTTCTGCTGCTTCATTTCTTGTTGGAATATTGGCATTTATGCAAATTGGAGACTTTATTTCTCACAAATCTGCATTTAATATTCCAGCTGCCTCTTAATTCAGTTCTGAATGCAAAGGAAGTCAGTCCTGAATAGTATCTGAAGATGTTGGATGTAGAGTGTGTTTCATATGAAACCATTGTAGGCACTTTAATGATTTTCAAATAATTAAATATACTGATCTGACTGTCCATGAGAGTTGGTCAGTCCAGAAAATCAGCGTTTCAATGAAAGCCACCAGAAATGAACAGTGAAGGGGTATTTTCACGAAATGGATCTGTGCTTTATTCCAGAGAACATCTGTGCACTACGTTTAAGTTGAAATACTTTTTTTTTAAAATCTGTGAGCAAAACCAACAACTGCTCTTGGAGAATTCCCCTTTTGTACGGGTGTTTCTAGTGCTGCTGCTGTTTGGTTTGGAGTCTTATCCAGAGCTTAACTGTAGATTGCAAATCAGAAGAAAAGCATCATGAACACTGATCTGGGCAAATTTGGGTAAAGAAGTCATGATCTACTCCATGGTGTCCTCAATGGGTGTTTTTGATCAGTTATTAGCGAGGCACACAGTGTCTCCCTCTACGTGGTGATGTGGCTCTGTGGACAGGGTAATGATGGGTGAGATTAGACCCACTGTCCTGCCAGCCCCCGCTGCTCTCCTGGCCATGGGGATACCCAAGCCCAAAGTACCATTTTAAGGCTGGTGTTCAAGGGGAGGGGTGTGAATTTATAGCCACTGTTTATAGGTGCCTGCAGGGGCTATATAAGGAGTATCGGTTGAATGACTAAAGGTTAAATTTGCAAATGGGCTGGTTAGAAGGAGGCCTTGAATTCTGAGTACTTGCCTGACAATCCATATTCTCTGGGGCTTTTCACTTAGGTGTCGATCCTCTAAATATCTTGGTCCAGAACCCACCAAAGGACAAGCTGAATGAATGCCATTGTGCTATTTGCTGATGCAGTTTGCTTTTTCAATTGAATTCTGTTCAACAAAGTCTAATTCCTTTTGATGTGATATACTATCATTTTGCTGGACACATCCATACAGTTCATTTTCAGCTGGTTAATACGACACAAGAAGCTCCTGGCTGAAATAAGTGTAAATTAAATTGTTCTAAGTGAAGAAAATCCATCCCTCTACAGCAGTTCAGCACAGGACCTATTCACTTCTTACTTTCCATTTATGGTAGCTGGTTTTCTTTTTTTTTTTTTTTTTTTTTTTTAAAGCTTGTCATATATAGGTCACAGAATAATTTATGAGAGTGAGAATATAATTTTCCCATGTAGAAATGTAAAGCACCAGTACAGGGTTTTAACATCTTAGTAATACTGATTCAAGAGCTTGCAATTCTGAATTTTAATGCGAGAACCCTGCCCACTGTGTGAAACCAGACCTCAGGTGGTGCATGGCGATATATGAACCATTTATTGATCTTCTGTAATGGGATGAATTTTGCCTATCAGACTTTGTGAAAAGCAGCCGAAGTTTTAGCTCAGTGTCTCATCTGTGCACCTAATTTTAATTTCATTATTACCAGCAGTTTGGAGTCTGACTTGTTTTGATATTAACAACAAGTATTTGTACAGTAGTCTTCCTAATTAAACTGAAATGTCAACTTTATGCCTGTATGCAATCTTATTTTCTAATTTAAAGTTTTGTTCTGCAGGAAATGTTTTAATTTAAATTACTCTCTTTGGGGAAATTTATTTCTTTTGTGACTTTCAAGTAAATTATTGTATTTGAAATAAACAAGCCATGCAATAGAACTGTATTGTCTCAAATGTATGAAATAGAAGTTGGACTGCTGCGGAGCTGCAGAGAAGGGGTGTCTTGAGCCCTGACCGAAGGGCAGCCCTCCAGATGGGCTGCTGCAGGGTCACGGACTCCATGGCTCCAGAGGCTGTGAGGTTGGGGGTTTTAGGACTTCCTCTCTTCGCTGCTGAGTAGCTGCAGAGATTAGATAGGGGTTCCATAGATTTCTCTTCTGCAGACAATTTTGAAATATTGGAACTTTTTTCTGGATCTGGATGGAATTTTAGCATCTCCGCATGGCTCCATGAAATATGATGACCCTTCAACACAAAGCTCTGATAAGCATATGCTTAACTGCTTTTCTGAATCAGGACCACACAGGGAGAGGCTGAGAGACCTGAGACTGTTCAGCCTGGAGAAGAGAAGTTGCGGGAGGAGTTTTATCAATGTCTGTAAGTATTTGCTGGAGGAGATTAAACGATGGAGCCGGACTTTTCTCAGTAGTGCCCAGTGAGAGGACAAGGAGAAATGAACACCAACTGACGTATATGAAATTGTGTTTAAACATGAAGAGAAACCCTTTTTCACTGTGAGGGTGGTAAAACACTTGCGCAGGTTGCCCAGAGAGGTTATTGCCAACATGTGAGATATTAAAAAACGAGCTGGCCGCAGCCCTGAGCAGTCTGCTCTCACTGACTCTGCTTTGAGCAGGCGGATGGACTAGATGGTCTCCAAAGGTGCCTTCCCACCTCCACCGTTCTGTGGTGCTGTGAAACTGGAGAGAACTTAATCCCTAGCTGGGGATGCCACAGGAAGGGGACTTTTTGATCTGGGAGTTGATGCTCAGCCTCCATAGCCATTCCAGCATGATACTGAGGATGCAGCGCTGTTGTTTGTGTGAAGCTTTTCAAGGGGGAATCTGTGCCTTGAGTATTAGATCTTTTTTTTCACCAGGGGATGTGCTGACGTTCCCAATGGTCCCACATTAAAACAGAACAAATAGATGAATTACTGGGCCCAGACAGGGCAATGGCAAAATTCCCAGCAAATTTAATGGAGCCAAGAATTCACCAAAGACAAGGTATTTGTAACAGCAATGCATTTATGTTATATCTGAAGCTTGTTTACAAGCTTCTGGAGTACTTGTCTTTGACAAACAATCTTTACAGAACATCTGAGTGTCTAACTGCATTGAAGCAGAGCCATTTGCAAGTGGTTGTTGAGGGCTGTATTTAAAAATGAAACAATGTCATTCACAGTGGAACTATATGCAAAAGCTGCTCTATATAGAGCAATAAGAAATGCACCAGACGTTCCAAAAATTACAAACTTTTCCATCTTTGCGCATCTGAAAGACTTGTGAAATCCGAAAAACAACCCAAATATAATCCCGACAGCCGGAGGTTAATATTACATCATAATAAACAAGGGGGGTTGGATATGTTTAAAATAATGGTCTTGAAAGGTTTACCCTTTGTTTCCCCTAATTTTGTACCCGGCACTATTATACCAGGTTCTGCACGAAGTGTTTCTTAGAAAAATGCTATACAATGTATTAATACATTCTTACTGGTGAGATTAGTTGGGTTTTCAAACTGAAGGTTTAGAGACATGAGATTTGCATACATATTATCATTGCATGGGCAATGATAACGCACATGTGCATTCAACACAAAAAGTTCTATGCAGTGTAAGAGCCTGTCTTAATAGAGAGCATCCTTTGCATTTCAGGGTCTGCAGGTCCTGAAAGTGAGGTGCTCAATGCATGTTGAGAGCTGAAAATCTAATCAGACTCAGTCCTCCTGGAAACACATAACCCAAGCGTAACCCAAGTGCACTCTATACTGAAAATTCAGTGTGAACCATTTGCTAGATAGTGCTACAAAGAGGATTCTTATTTGAAGAGGACCAAAATTCACTTTGTTTTCAACTCTGTTCCACCTCAAACTGTGCAAAAAGTGGACCTCAAAGACAGTGGAATTTTTGTCACAGTATTCGTCTCTTGCCGCAGCCTGGTGAGATTAGCTGTGGTGCTGCAGAGCAGCCACGGTGGGCTGTGAAATGCCACTCTCTGTAACGCAGGCACAGTCCTCTCTCTTGCCCCAACAGCTCCTCCAGCCTGGGCAGAGCAGGACAGCATTTCACCTCCCTTGTGGTCTTCTGTGTAGTCACAGGAACAGAAAGAGGCTGCATCACAAGCAAAATCAGGCCCTTTTTGTTCCACTTCCAGATGTGCAAAATTTGAAGATTTTTAATTAACTCAGTTGTTTTTGCCACGTTTGCAGAATGAATTCTGTATTAGAAAATGTTTAGTATTTCTCTTCTCGCCTGCCACATCTCCTTCAGATGTGTTCGTAACACTCGCTTTGTGGTTGGGAGTGATGGGGAGATACAATCTATTTGATAGATATTTTCTTCAGCAAGATATTGAACATCCATAACAATGCTTCACAGTTATTAGATTTAGCCATTTTCAAAGAACAAAGCAGAGGATTAAGTTCCCAGTTAATTTGTCTCCTCTTTGATAGCTTCTAAAATATTTTTCCATTCCAAGTTTAAAAAAAAAAAACAACAACACAACCCACCCATGTTCTCTAAGTAATATCTGTAATGTTGTTCCTTACAAAGAGTGACAATGCCAGCAGTTGTTCCTTGGCTGTGTTCCCAGCAAGTATAATTTAACAGGTGAGAAAAAAAGTATGTGAGTGAGATAACAGTGTGATACTCTAAATTTAGATGATATTGAGGGTTTTTTTTGTAAATTGTAATTATTCTTTCTTTTTTTTCCACAGAAGGCATGGAGAGTCTTAGTGTCGTCTTTAGTAAAAACAAAGAAGGTTCTGGAGTTTGACTGAAAAAAGAGTTCTAGTTTTTCACAGGTTGTTAGAAATCAAAGAACAATTCTTTTTTGTTTTGTTTTGTTTCATGGTGTTCTTATAAAAGATAACTCTTCTGGAGCTAGTGTTAACAAAGATAGCCAGGAGCCAGGGACTTCCTGTAAATGATGCTTATAGATTGTACTTGATTAAATTCCCATTTTAGCTGGCTGAAGAGTTCATTGCTGCTCTGCAAGATGTTTGGTGGAGAGTAGTAAAGCCACTTAGCTTTCTGCTTTGACTCTTGGCTTGGACAAATCCAAGAACATTAGGATTGTCCAGTAAGTTTGAAAAACCTTCATACCTAAATGCGTTTTTTTTTCTTTTTTTTTTCTTCCTCTGTTTTGACAAAGTGACTGGCTCTGTGCTGGGATTCTGCATTATCTTGATTTTCTCAAGCCCTGGTGATGGTGTTTTGGAAAAGAGGAGCATCAGGTGGGATTTGGGTCTCTGAAAAAGCAAAGGGTCTGTCCTGATTGTCTGATAAATGGACAGCAGATACCTGCCTGGTAGGTTTCTACAGAGGAGCGTACTGAGGTTATGGTAGGAAATCTCATTTGGGTTGCTCTTACACAAAGAGACCCCAGAGGTTCAGATCATTTTCCCTGAAGATGAAAGGTTCCTTTTACTTGAAAAGGCACATTTTGAGGCACAGCAGAAGACTCTGGTGTAGCTAACCAATATGACTACAGGTAGATTTTGACTTGGTGAATTTAGGATTCTGATCCTGCAACAAGACCACTTATCATCAGGGCAAAACTTGATGTTAAGACACAAGAACTTACAGTCCTATATCTTGTAGATACTTTCAGAAGTCTTATCCATTGTCTCTATGATCAAGGGTAATTATGTAGCAACTGTGATTATCAGATTTTTCCGTAATATTAATGAAGTCTGTTCATGAAGAGATAATGATCACTGTTTTCCAAGACTGCAAGAATTTATCTGATCTTATGTAAAATGCTACCTGATCTCATATGTGAAATGCTAATTGTCATTGCTTTAGGAGGGAGTAAAATCTGTATTCTACATCAGTATCCCAATTTTATTACAGTGAATGATAGAATGTAGCTCTCTGTGAAGTGTGTCTGTTCATTTCCAAAGGCCTTTGGTTGCAGAGCTAGGAAATACAAAGAGTCTCTAAAGGACATCTCTCTAAACTTCTTTTAATGTGTCTGCATTTTGTTAATTTATTTGGAAGTTATTTTTTAAAGCCAAATGTTATTACACAGTAATGTGCAATATTTGGCTTCTTTGATTAAAGATACGTTATGGTTTTGAGCCTATTAAAAAAAAATTAAGCATCTCAACCTTGGAATTTGAATTGAAATATGTAATGATCCATGTATTCTCTGCTCTGATTAGTCTGTTAATCGATACAGATTTCAATATTCTTATATTTTAATAACTCCTTTTCTTACCTTTTGTTAGCATTTGTCATTTTGATGGTCTCCACACATGTCTTAAAACCTAAGCACCTTCTGCAAATGTTATATTAAGAGTATAATAATAGAAGTCAAACAACAGGAAGTCATAAAAATGATATTCATGTTTTCTTTCCATTTTAACGACCCAAAGTTTGATATTCTTCTTTCACCACTATCTCTACTTCAGGACTGATCCCAATGGTTTCAGTAAAAATGCTCAGAGAACAGAATACTATTCAGTGTCAATAAAATGACAGAATATAGCCTTAGAATGCAGTAATTTTCCACTATTAAGTATTCCTACCATAAGTCTCTTTAAAAACAGGGAGAGAGAAAAAGGTATAGGGAAATAAACTTCCGTCCATATTCATGGAGAAGCTAATGGATAGCATAGAAGGTGTTCACTAAGACAGTGTTTTCAGTACTAGACATCTTTTATGTTAAAAATAGTTATTTTAGTTTCAGCCTCTGAAACCTTCTTTCAATGACTGCTGCCCAGTCAGTTTAGAGTATCAATTACTATATAGTTATACAATTCATCACAGTTACTGAAATTAAATATAAGTAGAATTATATGACTTAGTGTTTCAGAATCCTTCAGCTGGGTTTATAGTTCAGTATAGTTCTTTATAGACAATGACAGGTTATATGACAGGCTGAGAAGGAGGCTGGATCAGAGCTGAACTAATCTGTGGCTATCATCTCAGCAACACTTTTCTACGGCCTTCAACCACAAAGCAACCAGATTTGGAGATTCCACAGTTCCCTGAAAGCAACTGAAGTGGAGAAAAGCAAAGGATTCAAAAATACACGGACAGAGACCACTCTGGATTTTGACCATGATGCTGAACGTCAGAGGAGATGAGTTGTACTCATGTCACACAGATTATTTCTGTTTGTGGCTCAGAGATCTATGCTGTAAGCAGTGTGATCAGTCTTTGCTCTGGCTGCTGCAGCTTTCTGTAGGTGGTTACACTTTATTAACTGGCAGGACAATGGTGTTTTTCCTTGGGAAGGAGTAGAGAAAATTAATCTGCTTGCTGACGCTCCACAATGTCATCTGGTAGGAAAGCAGAGTATAATCATCTCTCCTCTGCAGTGCTGGCAATAAAGGGTTGAGATCTGTACTCTCTGGGAACTGTCTGTGAGAATATAGTGAGGTGGTATATTGACTTTCCTGATTATCTTGCTGAATGATCTTGTATTATAAACTTCTAAGTCTTACATCTACATACTTCTGTCATTGTGTAGCTAGGGTTTGCACTTGATCGTACACGTAAGCACCGTGTAAACGCCTAGTCTATAACCTGTGGCTGGTCTCTGACCTTCCAAGAGGGTTCATCTGACCTGTGGCCTGTTACTGACTTCCTTGTGAAGGCCTCCCAGAAATGCACAGGTCTGCAATTTGATGCATGTCTGTCCAAAGCTTTTGGGGAGGAAAATGAGTTACCGTGCATACGCTGCTCAGTCTACACGCTTGCAATCAGATGACTCGTCATGGCAGGAAATTAGGCCAAGGTCTATGCCATGGCAAGGAGTGTGGGCACTGCTGGCCTTGCACCAGGTAGACGAGGTCTAGTGGCTCTGTCACAATTCGAATGTGTAATGTCACAGCTGACCACAGATGCGAGCTGTGAAAAAAATATTCGTAGACCTCACCATGGAGAAAGCCAGGCTGGCAGAGGAAAGGTTAAACAGAACTTTACTTGAAATTGCAAACATCAGTGTGATAAGTAGCTCCAAAATAATGCAATATAAGATATAAGATGGTCTGCATATGAAAGAAATATACAGTCTACTGACAGCAAGTGAGAGTGAGAAAAGCAAACACTTAATACACAGATCACTCAAAATTCCTCCTTAGAAATCACTGGTAAGTTGGCTGGCCTACTAGGAGAAAAAATAATGTTTTTCATGGATTGAGTTTCTAAAAGGTCCTGAGGCATGTGTGGATGGGAGTTTCTGCACAAACCTGTTCATTTAAAGCAGAACGTGGTACAAAGCTGTTAAGTCTAACTAGTTGTTTGTGCACAGGCTTGTTTTCCTAGTCTTGATACTGGAAGATGTCAGCTTTTCCCTCACTTTTCACATCTCTGTTCTGAGGTTTTCCTGTCATTTTGTGACATGACAAATGTGAGTGGCCATGGGGACTTGGGATCCGGCCATCTGCCTTCTGCAGCTCCATGAAACCTCTTAGCCTGTGCTGGTGCCCATCCAGGTGATGGACATGGCATCCCTGCTCCTGGGCAGTGGGGTCAAAGGCATTGCTGCCAAGCTTGGTACCCCATGGGAAAGGAAAAGTGGAGCTGATAGGAGCTCATTGGCTTGAAAAGCACATAGGTTTCATGTCACTGTGAAGAAAGAGGGGGGAACTTGTGGGAATATTTTTCAAAAGTCAGCTTGAATGTATAAAGAAACATTAAAAAAAAAGTTAGTTTTATTGGAGCTCCCTAGCCTCACTTCCAGGGGTGTGATTTGAGGATGATGACTTTGTTGGGATGTCAGTCTGAGACAGCACAAATGCTGGGGTATAAAAACACTAATATCACTGCTATAACCAGGGAAGGAGTTGTTAAGGGACAGGGGAGATAAAGTGGCTGCAGCCCACCTCCATTACACGTCTGGTGGATGTTGTCCCAGTCACGGGCTGGAGAAGCAGTTGAAGGGCTGAGGTCCCATTGTGGCTGCTGCTGATGGCATGTGTCCTGCTGGGACGCGGGTGAAGCCTGTCTGTAAATACCAAGACTTTGGGAACGTTTCAGTTGTGCCGTTTCTATCAGCTTCCTATTTTTCCTCTGTAACAGTAAACAAACCAAATGTTTCTGTGTATGAAGGCGGATCATCTGCAGTCAGGAAGGCCTTCTGCACCAATAGTTACAATTAAAAGCAGTTTCTTTGCATCGTGAGGAATGTCTGAGCAGTGAATTTGTCATCTGTTGGGTAAATGTATAACGTTTTATTCTATCATTATAGATATAAAAGACATATCAAGTAAGCTGGTACTAAATAGAGTGATAAAACAGACAGAAACCTCATCCAAAGGGCTGGCAGCAATAACTCAAAACTAAATCTATCAGGGAGCTCGAGGGACAGAAAAGTAGGCAGCAAATCTCAAGGACAACCCAACCATCCATCTCCTCCGGGCGCTCGCCTGGAGGATAGCTGCTCGCCGTCCACATGTGCCAAAACCCTCCACCCAACCCTCTTCTCCCTTGTATCTTTTGCCCCACTGCAGGGAGACAGGCTCCTACACGAGGAATCCTGTGTTTTCTCCCAGATTTCTTCGGCCCCACGATTACCTTCCTGTGCCTGGTGCCAACAGCTCTTTTCCTTAAACTGCTGGTGAGTCTTTAGGTGCCGAGGTGCGTGATGCTGGGAAGCTCAAGCTCTCTTCCTCACTCTGCAAGTGATCTCTACACCCAGTGCTCCCATTTCCCTCATGCTTCTGTTTCTTCCTTTGGATTGATAACTCAGTGACTGAAAAATGCTTCGAAAAACATAGTCTAGGCCTTTCCTAAGGCGGCCTTGGAGCTGGCTGGGGCCTTCAGGAGCTATGGAAACACCAGAAATAACTATTTTTTTCAGTTGTAACTGAAAAAAAAGAGCAAGTGACAAATATTTTTGTTAAGGTGACTGATCTTCATGCTTGAGAAAGAGCTGACTAGTGAGCCAGTGCTCTCTTATTGGGAGAGCTCCTATTTACTAGCAGTAAGCAACACTGGCTGTCAGATATCTATCAAAAAAAGAAAAAATCATCAGAGGCTTTGTGCAGCACAGCCTGTCACCGTTCTGGGGAACGGAGGGAAGTTATAAATGGGATGTTGTGGTCACATAGGATTGGGACCCCGTAGGAGATTTGCCTTCGATAAATCAGCTTTTGGGACATGAGCTGCTGGTATCCAGGAGCCACATTGCATCCTGTGCTGGAAAGCCAACATGAAGCTGGTGGTTGGCTCCAACCACAGAGGACTTTCCATAGACCCTAGGAACAGAACATAAAACTGTGGAAAATGGGCAATATCACAGTGTAGCTCAGTTTCTTTTATTGGAGTTAATCATCAGCCAATGTACTCCTCAGCTTCAGTTTGGCTACTGTCCGCAGGCTTTGAAGGTGCTTATCAGGCTGCACTCTTCATGCTTTCATATGCCTTTATCTGACCCCTTCTGCTACTGCAGCTGGTTTACCTCAAAATAATAGATAGGAAAGCATGGCTTAAGTTTTGTTTTTTTTTTTTTTTTAAAATCCTCCCTTCCCAATTAAAAATGATAACCCATGGTAGATTTATTATTAATCTGTGAGAAGAATGCTTAAGAACTACACTTAACTTTAGATACTCATGCAAAAAGCTTATAGTTCATTTCATCCAGGCACCTTACAGACATCATTCTTATTTCTTGTCCATCCCTTTTAGCTTTCATGACCTTCATGTGATGATTAAGCCAGGTTTGGAAAGCTATCACAGTGAATTAGAGTAGAAGATGTGAAGAAATGTGAAGGCTTATGCTGATGCATCAATCAGAATCACTAGAAAGCTAACTTTCTTTCTTTTTTTTTTTTTTTTTTTTTTTAAGGTTTGGCCCATTATCACTTACCCGAGGATTATTTGTAGAGTGTTTTATTTTATGTGTCTGGTTTTGTGTTTTTTTTTTTTTTTCATAGTGACTACGGGTAAGTGGAATGCAATTAAGCATTGTAGAAACACTGGGGTAATACGATAGTCAGAAACAGCGATGTATTTGAATACCTTGCAGGTTGCTTTTCTGTTCCAGTGTCTGTCTACAGATTAAGATTGTTATAAAGCTGGAAATGCTTAAAGGATGGCTAACTAGCACACTTTCTAGAGCAAAGGGAGCTGAGATAAAAATCTGTTCGCTCCATAAGAACAAGGAAGGAAAGCCTGGGAATCCAGAGAGTTGTTTCTGATTCAATGTCATAAATGGACAAATGGTAAGACTTGGAAGCAGGGAAAAGAAAGAAAGGAAGTGATCCTCACGGGTCCAACTCTGAAGGAGAAATCTTCCCTTAAATTCGCTATTCTTTCTTAACTGCTGGCTCAATGTGAGAAGCTGGTGACAAGTAATAAATGGATTGGTGGTAATAACTATTAATAAATATGATAGTTGTAATAATGTCTAATTGCCCTTGTTATGTGTTTAATGGACTCTTATTGTACAAATACAACAGAAAGAAATATGTCTTGTACAAGAAGTATCAAAAATATAAATGTAGTGGCAGTCCTCAAGCATAGCTCTGAAGTACAGGTTAGTGTGGGGAAAAAAGCTTAAAAAACCTTAGGGTGGGTTGTTAGCGTTTTGTTTCCCTTCAGTATTTCAGCTGGGAAATTCACACCTGAATCAGAAGGGAAAGTTACATCGTGCGAGTTAAAAAAGAAACCCCAGAATTTACAAGTCTGAGTTATGCCACAAACACTTCCCCACGCGATTAATTGAATGCTACTGTAAGTCCTCATAGGTCAGCGCCAGTTTTACAGGAACTCCTCTGAAGCTAGTTGAAAATGTCCTGTCTCCATTTCATCACTCAAAACATTTGTGTTGTGTTTCTCTTGCAGCTAAAAAGTGTTTGCTTTCTCAAGATACATTGTTGTACTTCCCAGAACGTGCTCTCTGTTTACTGGGAGCAAACGGTCCAGGGGAATGAGTGCTCAATGTGATGGGCAACATATGGGATCGAGTGAGACATCCAATGAATGTGGATGCAGTAAAAGCTGTTCTTTTGCTCAGAGTGAATGTTAATGATGTTTCCACAGTTCATGAATAAACTCACTCAGAACATGAAGTTCTCAGGGGAAAAAAAACAACCTCTCCTATTAAAGAAATATGCCCATGTTGCTATTGAATCAGGAGCCAACAGTAGCAACAACAGTTGCTGACAGTATAAAAAAAAATAAAATGTTGTGCATTTTTTATGTATAGTCAGTTCAAAGTCCTAAACATACCAATGCAAAAATATCCTAGCTCTGTATGCTGACAGTATGTGGTCCAAGCCCACAGGATCAAGGCATCAGCCAGTGCATATCTTTGGCCGTATCGAGACTTGTTGACTTACTTGGATCAAGATCAGGGTATTGCTGGCCATGCCGTATGCCCAGATTTTCTTTCTGTGGATAGCAGGGAAATGAGATGTGCTTGGCGGTATTGTGTCAATATGCAGCCCAACAGCAAAGCTGGAACAGGCTTACCTCGCACATCTAACCTCCACTTTCCCTCCTGTCTCACCACTGTGACATTTTGTCTATGAAGGTGTCCCATAAAAGCACCCTTGACCTGCTCAGCCCTTCCTTCTTTTTTGGATGTTGAAGTAATGAACTCTCCCCTCTGGTCATCAGCAAGGAATTCTGGGCTGGAGCACCTCTCCTATGAGGAGAGGCTGAGAGAGCTGGGGCTGTTCAGCCTGGAGAAGAGAAGGCTCTGGGGAGATCTTATTGAGGCCTTCCAGTACCTAAAGGGGGCCTACAGGAGAGCTGGGGAAGGAGTTTTTACTAGGGCATGTAGTGATAGGACGAGGGGGAATGGCTTTAAACTGGAAGAGGGCAGGTTTAGATTAAACATTAGGAAGAAGTTTTTCACTTTGAGGGTGGTAAGGCACTGGAACAGGTTGCTCAGAGAGGTTGTTGAGGTCCCATCCCTGGAGGTGTTCAAGGCCAGGCTGGACGTGGCCTTGGGCAACCTGGTCTAGTGGGAGGTGTCTCTGTCCATGACAGGGGAGTTGGAACTTGATGATCTTTAAGGTTCTTTCCACCCTAAACCATTCTATGATTCTCTTGCAAAGATGTATCTGTGTGTTTACAGCTTGGAGAAAATCAGATTGGGTATGGACTTTGGATTTTAGCAGGAAACAGCTGCAATCTGGAGCTGGTAAAGCTCTTGGTATCATGGAGCTTTGGTGAAAGGCTGGACCGATCAGATATTATTCTAACATAGATATCTAGATACTACAGTCACAGTTCTAACAACGATTGTTATCGTTATATACTGCTACCAGTGAAAGTATCTTAATCAAATAAATAAATATAAGTCCTTTAAAGAAAAAAATAGGGGAAGTCTTTCTGCATGTTTTGCTATGGCTGCAAGTGCCACCAAAACAGCACTCACTGCCTTCATTGTGAACAGCCCACTGCAAGGGCAGCTCTGGGGAAGCCACAAGAGCGCAAGTCCGCACCAGCACCTTTTTCATCCTCTTCCAGACTGGAGTGAGAGGTAAAAACCTCATGATCTCTCATAAGGATGAGCTTTGAGGGTGCTTCTAGGTGCTACTTAATTTTTTATGCCTATAGTGGACAAGGTGTCTGAACACCCTAAAAGTCAATGAATAATTCTGACAGGAATGAGGGTGTTTCCATGTTTTTTACTCCTGCCTGGTCATGCTGTTGGCAACACAACTCCACTGCTCCTGCTATGTTTTGGTTTCTGTCTTGCAGCACTTGGGAGGCTCTGCAGACAGCGTGAAACGTGGATTTGTTTTCCTATCAAATTCCAGCAGAAGGTAAGAATGGTAAAGATGTAACATCCTGCTGTGATCTCCTAAAGTGATAATCATCTGTAAATGCCGGGTATTGGGTTAAGTCTGTTGCCCACTTGTCTTTCAGGTGTAAATGTTATTGGTCATTTCTGAAAATATTGTCCTTTAGAGAGCACCCTGAAATCCTGTGGTCTAAAGCTTTCGAGTGCAAAATATTAACCCTAAGTCAAACCCCTAAGACATCTATTCATGACCATTGTAATAAAAATACATTTATATAAGCTCTGCTGCATATAAATTCATTATGGTGGACACCAGCCTTATTTTTTTCCTCTCAAATGAAAGTTTCAGCAAGGAAGTATCAAGTAAGAATGAGCTTCCACAGTTTTAATTTACAAGAAAAGCATGCTTCATGATGAACAGCAGATAAGAGCTGCCTTGAACGGTTTACAGACTAAATAGACAGATAATATATCCAGAGATAGGCTCAAACTTTCAGTAAAGGGTCAAAAAAAAAGCTTTTTATTGAGTGTAGATTTGATTTTACTCGGTTTATTTTTGTGTTACCAAGCCATCCACATGTGTTTTTTTTGTCTCTTTATCTGGACTATAGAGTAAGGCAAGTTTTCCTAAACAGGCTGCATCAATCCAGACATTCCAGCTAAAATTCTAAGCACAAAGTCCTGCAAACTGCTGCAAATAATTCATTATTGGACATATCCTTTACCGTTTCTGAAGCAAAGCATCAGATAGGAACAGGAACACTGCACAGCATTTTAGTGATGTTTTTATTAGATGGAAAGAAAATATATGACTAATTCTTAGTTGAAGGAATTGCTCACAGTTATGTAGTTAACTTCTAATTTATTGCCAAAATTTATTTGCTGCTAGGTGACATTGACTCTGGTGACCAATGCCTCAGATTATTTTTTAAGGAACAATTTTATAGCTGAAAAGACCACATATTACAGAGCCATTTATAAAGTTTAAATGTCTTAAGCTAACAATATGTGATTGCACAGCCAAAAGTGAAAACATTATGGCTTGCTAGGAGAACTCATAACTCTAATACATGGTTATGAAATTGGGCTTACGACAATGAAAACACAGCTTATGTCAGCACACTTCCCCTAACGAGGCTGCAATTGTAATAGAAATCTCTGTGCTTCATCTTACCTAGGCGCTCAGCTTATGCCTGTTCCCTGATTGTTCTGATTTCATGCAGTCGCACTATGAAGCTTTTGTATGAATATTTAATACTGCGATTTGCATTACATCGGTGCCTCATTGTGCGAGGGACTGTACAAACCACATAGTGAGAGCCAGTCTTGCTGCAAAGAGTTTAAATTTTAAATTGACGAGAAGACAGAGAGAGTGGGAGAGGAAAGAAAAGTGCAGAGAAGGAAAGAGGTGCACCTATGGTCTCCCTGCAAATATGTGGTGCAAAGAGAGTACTTCTGAGCCCTGTGTCCTATTCATTCCCTCTCTAGTAAGCTTATTCATGTCTTTGGGTTGCAATGACAACATTAAGCACTCTTGATAATTTACATCTTTACTCATTAACTAGATATTGGCTCCTTCAAAGTGATTGTGTCTGTTCGTATTGTGAGGGACATCTCGTCAGCAGCAGAAGCAATACAAATTCACAAAAGGAAGCCCATGAAGAACCTGTTTTAAAGCCACAGAACTCTCACCTCTTCTCAGGCTTTGTGGGCTTTTGTTCTTGGCCTAACCTACTTTATCTCCATTTTTGCGTTGTCTTGTGCTCAGCTACCGGTACACAGTGACACCTGCAATTTCACAGCAAGGCTATGAAGCCACTGAAAAATTTAACACTTTTTATTTAGATGAGACCGATAATGATGCCAGTGGTTTCTATGAGAAAGTGATAATCTTTTCTTCACTCCTTTTTAATCAGCATCATTCATCTATGTCATTGTGAGTGCTAAAACTACCTTCAAGAGCAAATTTATTTTGGGAACTAGGTACAGAAATTTGTAATTTGCTATTCCCAGCCCATATTTTATTAATGGTTTTGATGTTGCCAGTTATTACTTCAATAACCTTCCATTCAAGCAGTTAAAATGCAGATGATATATTTGTCTCATAATGGTTCTTCATCAATTAATTGGCAAGGCTGGAGATGCTTCGAGCCAAATGATAGCCAAATGCTCTGATGAGCTGTGATAGCAGAACACAAATGCAAGTGAGAAGCACTTGTTTGTGATGTGATATATATGAAGGAAACTCAATTGAAAGCCACATTTTTGAAACGATGAAAAAACACATCAGGATTAAACTTCACAGTGATATAGACACGGTAGTTTATATACTATTTAATTTTTTCCAGTGTGTCCTAGGGTTTATACTGTGTATTCAGACTGAGGGCAAACTCAGGAGCTTCACTGGCTGTCTAGGATAGCATAAAATAGAATAAAATAGATGGATAGGATAGGATAGGATAGGATAGGATAGGATAGGATAGGATAGGATAGGGTAGGGTAGGGTAGGGTAGGGTAGGATAGGAAAGGACAGAGTAGAATAGAATAGAATAGAGTAGAATAGAATAGAATAGAATAGAATAGAATAGAATAGAATAGAATATTTCCATTCAGTTCAGTTGGAAGGGACCTAAAATGATCATCTAGTCCAACTGCCTGACCAGTTCATGGCTGACCAAAAGCTAGAGCATATTATTATGCTTTGAAATGATTTCCTTATTATGTTATGGAACAGGCTTCCTAGAGAGGTGGTCAACGCTCCATGCCTGTTGGTGTTTACGTGGCATTTAGACAATGCCCTTAATAACATGCTTTAGAGGTACACATCCTTGCAGAAAAGTGTGTATGTTTTTGTGTGTGTGCGTGTATGGATGTGGCTGTTTGTCTATCATCTATACCTCTGTCCACTTGAGGATTTTAAGGCTGTTGCTTTCCTAAAGGACATGACCACTTAAAACTTCCCACCAACAGTAAAAGGAGAGCTTAGCCCATGTGCAACAGTGTGCATGAGGGTAGATCTTATTCTTCCTAGTAGAAGGCAGTGATAAAAATGCTTTGTATTACTATTTTCTTATGTTGTAACATATATAGAGAGGTATATATATATACATACACCTATGCATTTGTTTCCGTATATCAAAGGAAGTGCTCCAGGAAGGCTTTTGGAAGTCCAGTCTAGGACTGGAGGCTGTCTTTTATTAGGGGAGCAAAGAGTTGTGTGCCTTTTATACAACTGAAACAAAGAAGTTTTAGGATCCAACCCTCATTCATTTCTCTTCTTGGCCATGTAGCTTCTAGGAATATGCTATTTACAACCTTTCACCTGAATTTTCTTATTTCTTACTCTTTTTCACAGCCACACCTTTAAAACGCACTGGAAACGAAGTTGTGCTTCTTTGTAATAAAGTCTTGCCAGATATTCAGTTCTAAAACATTACCCACACATACACACAAAAGACCAATATTTAAGCTGAAAGAGCAATCATATGTGTCAAAGTGGAAGAAGAGTTACAAGAATTTTCATTTTAAAGAATCTGTAAAAATGTGATATCAAAAATGTACATTGTGTCCCATTCTAGGAGAAGGTGACTATACTGTTGGTCTATTCTTGCCTTTAATGTATATTGTTATAACCCCTTCTGCATAGCGAGTGAGTAGTATTATCATCTCCAAGAGGAAAAAATTAAAGAAAAAAAAAGAAAGCCCAACAACAACAGACACTTCCTAATCATCTTACTTGAAGAGAGATGCTAGCTGTGAGCCATTAGCGTGTGTGGAGAGAGATAATTAGAAGAAAAGCAGAGATTAAACAAGAAAATTTAATTTATGTGTGAAAAGGCAAATGCTCTAAGATAAATGTTTAATCCAGAATATTTAACTATTTCATTGTTCAGCCTCAGTCTGCTAGTTGAAATGAAACTGAATGATAAGAAACAGAAGCTCATGGTCTCTTTATGCTTTCCTAACCGGGTCCACTTCTTGTCTCTTGTTTTATTTTAGGATGATAAACTCTGAAAGGTAAGGTTCATTTTCCCCCTTTTTTAATACCTACATCAGGCAAGGTCTCTTGAATGCCAATACACAAATGCATATTTATAAAGTACAGAGTAGCCACCCTTTGTGATAGTTCAACACTTTATCAGTACACTGGGCAGCAAGTAATTTTTTTCAGTAGAGTCAGATCCTGAAGTGGAAAACCAGCCAGAGGAGAGTCCTGGAGGGTGCAATACCAAGCGCCTTTGGAGAGATTGATGGTCCCAGTGACCCCCAGGCCCAGTATGGCGTTGTACTCCTTGGCTACTGAACTCCATGTCTGCCCTTAACCCTGCAGATAGTTTTGTCTTTTGGAAGGAAGGTGCTTCTGAAGTTTCAGAGAGACTGAAAAGCTGAAGCTGCAGTGTGAAAATGATGTTGTTTTCTGGATATTTGTAGGGTGTGAATTATGGGAACTGTTCAACTGTGCTGCCACCATGCTGGTCGCTGTTCAAAGACCATGCAAGGAGCAGGGTGCTTCCCTCGCAGACATCTGCCAGTGAGACAGACCATAGAAACAGGTAGGTCCTGACTGCAGAAGATATTGGGCCAGGGAGAGATAGCTGCGGACTTCTGGTTATCTAAATGACTCTTTCCAAAATCAACTCCATTGCCAAAGAATGAATATATTAAAAAAAGCTGAAAAGTATCAAATTCATCCTGAGATATCTCCCTACAATACAGTAACAACACAGTATCTTGGCATCCATGTATCTTACAATTTCTGTTATCCTGACTGGAGGCTGATTCTTAATCTGTTATACCAAGGCTGCTTTACACTCTTCTGTAAAAATCTAGTAGTCAAAAATTGTACACATATGACTCAAACACACTCAGAACATAAAAATACTTGCAAAAAACACTGAGATTCAGGATGTTTAGGGGACACGGGGCCTTGCAGTTTTGGGATGTGAAGCTCATACAGCTCCTATATTGGTTAGAGTATTTTTCTTGACTTCACTGCTTCTGCGTGACATTATTGACCAGGTTGTGATTTACAGCAGTGTAATCAAATTGAGAAACCAGACCTCAGCAAGCTTGAAACACAAAGGGCTCTGACTAGCTCTGAATCTCAGCACATCTAGTACTTTACTGTTAGAGTTTTTTTTAATATTTAGTGGAAAAGGGAACACATTAATTAAAAACATAATTTTGGATCATAATAGGTGTGAATCTGAAGTCTGCCTGGAACAGAAATATCACAGTTCTCCTGTCTGGTCTTGTTGACCTACTAATGAAGTAAAGAACAGTGAATGCAAGGGTTCTTTTTTTTTTTCGTCTTTTTTTTTTTTTTTTATTTCATTGAAGAGATCTTTTGCTAAGGCCGATTTGAGTATACGCCACACCGAAGTGCTCCAAACTGCAGGGGAAGACAATATGATGAGGATGCACTGAATTGCATTCTTTTTATCCCCTGCCAAGGGGAGGGTGAGTGGTTCAGCTGTAGATGCTGCAAGCAGAGGTCTGCTCTCAGTCAGAGGAATCTCACCAAGGTGTCAGTGAGACCTGAGGGCAGTTGCTTCTGGGCATGGTAAAAGCTTCAGGGATTTCCTGGTGTCAGTGAATTAAAAATGAAAAAGGTGGATTCAGGACTCAGCAGGGCTGTGAGATGCAGTGATGGGAGAGTGACAGGAGCATATTGCTACATGTGTTAACAATTAGCATCGCTTGTAATTTCAGGTACAAGAAAAGGCGAACAAGCAAGGCCTGTTAAAAATCAATAGTGATTCCAGGTTCAGTTATATGACAGAAGGGAATTTTTCTAAAACCTGACATACTAAATCTCCTATTATAACTGAAATGAGCTGCCAATATATATGGGTAAAGTATCGGTGCAGCTAAAGGAAGGAACACGTACAGGCCATAGCCAACTGTTCTGAAATGCAGGTGTGAATTTGTCACACCTAACTTTTAGTGCCATCAGTACAGCTTAGATGGCAACAGACTGGAGCCGAGGGAGCAGTTCTCATCAGCAGCTCATCACACAGTAGATGTCTATTTGTGATCCAGATTATCTCTATAAACGTTAGTCACTGTATTGACTCCATTTACCCCACACATAGCTCAGTTAATAATGCAAGCAAAGACACCATATTAGCCATCTACATGGATAGGACTTATATCTCAGTTAATAACATAGACTTTCTGTAGCTAATAGCACTCCATCTGCCTTCTGATTGGAAGTAAATCTATGATACTGGTTTGGTCTTTTTTCTTCTGCAAATTAGATATTTAAAGCAAACATTCTTCTTAACATGAGGAGGAACTTCTTTACCTTGATGGTAGTGGAGCACTGGCACAGGCTGCCCAGAGAGGGGGTGGAGTCTCCCACTCTGGAGACATTCAAAACCCGCCTGGACGCTGTCCTGTGCAATCTGTTGTAGGTGACCCTGCTCTGGCAGGGGGGTTGGACTAGATGATCTCCAGAGGTCCCTTCCAACCCTAACCATTCTGTGATTCTGTGATTGCTAATACGCTGGTGCCGTGCTGTGGAAGACCTGTCCGTTAGGACACAGGCCTGCTTTTAAATAGGCTGGTGGGTATGTGTGTGTATGTGTGGGGGTAAGGCAAAGCTCAGTTTAGTTTATGCAGGTGCACTATGCAGATGTCCTGAACTCTGCAGAGCATCACCATCTGCAGGAGGTGCTTTACGTGACATCTGTCAGAAGCAGCTCATTCTCTCCTGTCTCAGCCTCAGGGCAAATTGCATGATGAGTGGCTTGTTGCATTTTCCTTTTTTTCATTATTTTTTTTTTTTTTTTGTTAAATGATATGGTTTTATATGGTAAAGGAATGCCCAGGCAACATGGGTGTGTTCCAGTGACTGAGCACCACAACACCAATCCTAGTGCTCTACATCATGTGAGACCGAAGGGGCTGCGGTGGGCCACATGGCAATGAAGAGGCCCAGAACCAAGTTTCAGCAGGGCAAAAAAAAAACAGCAGGAAAATGTGCTTTTTTATGGTAAGAGGAATATGGCCTCTGCTGCTTTGCAGCACCATGGCTTCTCTCCTGCTCTGGAACTTTATACATCCAATACAACAGTCTCTAAACAGGCTGTGAGAGCTGTGAGCTACCAGCCTTGCTGCAGGCTGCCATAGGGGAAGCACGTGTAGGAGCAAATATTGGACTCCAGCTCGATGCAAGATTGACCAGGCCTGAGGCCGTGTCTGTCTGGAGGGGTGCAGACACTTGTGCCTGCATCTTCCCCACCTATGCTTTGAGCCATCTTGACTCCAGCCAGCTCTGATATGGAAGCCATGCCATCACAGTTGGTAAGACAACACCTGAACCAGAGCTGGCTTGTGCCCCGCTAGCTTTCAGCCATGAATGGCTGCCGGCACCTTCCCACGCGTACTGGGTGCTCTCCTCCTCAACTGTCCTTGCAGGGTGCAGGCTTTGGGGCATCCTGTGCATTTCTTTTGGCAAATTTATTCCAGAGGTTCAGATCGCTTTTCTCAAAGCTTTTCCCCCTTCAGAGCTAAGGGTTGAACCCTTTGTGTCTAAAGGGCTTTCTCCTTAGAGATCTGGATGTCCAAGTCTGAGTGAACAGAAACTCTGTGGCATTTGTGACTCTGGGTGAGCTGGCCTCCTTCCAGGAACACTTGGGAAAAGGCCAGGGCAGTGAGCTGTCTTCTCCAAATCCAAACAGCAGCCTGGTTCAGCAGCTATGTTATAGTCACACGTTCTTTAATCTCTGCAACAATTTCCAGCTCCAAGAATATGCATTGCTGCCATCCGTTAGGCCTAGGACTACCCTTCTCCTTACACCTTTAATATGGTATTTGGAAGTGGAGGAGAAGAGCACTTTTTATGCTTTTCTGCATGCCCATTCAAGGGCCAAGGAGACGCTGAGTTGTTCCTTTAGCGCAAAAGGAAGGTCTCTGCTTAGACACCTTACTTGAGGGCCTTCAGGAATAAATCCTTGAAGTGACTGTCCCATCTAGCTGTCTGCCATTTGATAACACCAAAGCAATACTTTAAATATGTCCTGTTAGTATTATTCTTTGTTAAGCACTGACAATATATTTGGCAGCCTACAAGGAAAAGCAGAAGGTCTGGTACTGCCATGGTGGAAAATGTGGTCATGGGGCAACTGGCTAGTTGTGTCCCTGGGCACAGTTCTGCATCTTTCTCCCAGCAGTGAATGTGACATCAGGAGCAGTATATTTCTGAAGCACTGAATTGCAGAGCACTGTAAGATACTATCCATGAAGGAGTCAGTCCTTCAGCTGAGACTTTACGGTTGTGGACTTGAGCATCTTCCCAAAGACTTTGAGGTTTGCTTTTGCAAGAAGGTTGCCAGATCCAGTTGAAGGACCTAACTCCTAATTATTATTCGTGGAAAGAACAGTCCATCTGTCATCAAGATTTATTTGGGGATAAATATTAAAATTCACTTCTGATCTGAAAAGATAGTATCTGTCTGGGGTGCATTCCCTAAGGATGCATTCTGGCTAGATGTCAGTGTCGTCAAAAGTTGGCCTGTTTCACAGAGGGAGCAAAAGGAGAGGGATGTATCGTTTTATATATATATATATGCATATAAAGATATATGCATAGTTACCTCTACATGCACATATATATGTGTATATTCATGAAAGTGTAAATATACATATAAACATGTATTTATACACACTGCAAGCAAAGTCTAAATTGCTGTCAGTGCTGTATGCTTTGAAAGTATTAAAGGTGAAAGCATTTGAAATCCTGCTTCCCTAGCCATTTTTTTTTTCTCTAAATTCCTCTTCCTTTCATCAAACTACTGGAATGACAGAACTATACATCGTATTTTCTGAAAACAGTTATCTGTTCTACAGAAACTATAAGATGCAGCTTGGGCTTGGATATGGATGCTGAGTTGGTGTAAAATACCCGAATTAATAGAGCTTTGATTGCTACAACAGTTTACAGTTAAGCTACTACATTTTATTTTTATATTATTTGATTTTATTTTGAGCAGCAGTAAACTTTAAATCCATCTCCCCCCCCTTTTTGTATACTTGCCATTGGTGAAAGATATATATTTTTTTAAGACTTTACAGGATTAAACTGTTTAAGAATCACAAAATGAATCTACCAGCTTCATCATACTGAAATATGACCTTTTTCAGCTTAAAAAATCTTAAAATAATTAGGTCAAAGTTTTTGTTGTTGATATTTGTGCTACAGTAATTCACGGCTGATAATTTAATTGAATTTTCATATGTATGAAGCAGATGTTATAGGTTCTCTGCTACATCACTATGGTAGTGTTAGTCATGCAGATTTATAATAAAGCAATCCCTTATTGTTCCTTCCCACATTTATCTACATTTTGTGCTGCAGCTGATTTTGCAATTGTCTCATTTAATTATGAACGTTGACATCATTTACAGGATTTATGCATCTAATTAAGTGGGCTCTAATAGAGAAGTTTCAGAAATAAAGCCAAGAGACTAATATATGTTTTCTAGTGGTTACATTGGTTTCTATTGTTTCTCTTAAGCAAGAGGAGTGAGAAAAAAATGAGATCTTTGTTTCCTGATATCAGAAGGAGTCTTAAAATAAAATATTTTCAGTCTTCTCAGTCACATTATATATGAAGGAATATTTTAAAATGTTAAATTTATTGTTAATAATAAACACTGTGTAAAAGTAACATAGCAGAATCCAAAAGCAGAAGTGGTAGCAAGAGCTGAGAAGCCATGGTTATAGGCAGTCTGTTGACCAAGGAGATTTTATAACAATGGGTAAACCATATATTAAAGTGTATATTTATTCCTTGAATAAACCTTTATAAACTGTATGTGTGTGACATTAATAGAAAGTGTGAACCTTTTCATTTTCCAGGCAAAGATAAAATGAAAGAGATTTGTTGATTAATGATCCTCTAAACCGGTGGAATGGCCCAGCAAGGTCAGGAATGAGAAAAAATTCAGTTCATTAGTCAGCAAGTTTTCTTCCTCACGGTTTTATTACTCAAGCTTGCTTATTTATTGGTCAAGACAAGGGAAATGAACAGGAAAAAGGCCAGCTAAGGTTATAGTCCAGCTCTGTAAAAGGCAAATATGACTTCCCACCCTTCAGGGGTTTCTGTTTCTGCTCATCCCCCAGCCATCAAGTGTTGGTGTGGTCACAATTCGCTGAAAACCACAGGTAATATTAATTTAGTCTGACCTAGACAGGACAATAACTGTATTTTTTCATTTCCATGAATCTGTTTAAGCTTGGTGGTCCTTCCTGTTTTAAAGGCGAAGAGAGAGTTTACTATGTCCACAGATGCTTCGTCTGGTCATTTATTCAGGACCAGGCTCATCACTATGAGCCCTTTCCTGTTAAAGATGACAGTGGAGTAGTGGGGGTGCCACTGGTGGAGGTGAAGATGTTCAGAGAAACTTATGTGTGATAAGTATTTCCTATCTCATGGTAATACTTCATATCTTAATACGCCTTAAGGAGGTAGTGGACATTCAAGAAGATCTGAACCCAGAATAACTCACGGCTGATGAAAAATGATACTTGGTGAATCATGAAACAGCAGAATTCAGAGGGACATCAGTCATCAAGCCCATCCCTCTGCCCCAACTGTTATCCCTCTTTACCTGTACTAAACGTCCTCTTCTCCCTCCTGTCAGGTCACTCAGCAGTCTCTCTAGGCAATCTGTTTGTATGAGTAATAGTTGGGAAATTCTGTGAGTTTAAAATAATTCTGTCTTGTGTTGATTTAATCCTATAATTTTTGTGTCCATTCCCAGAAAACATGAAAAACAATTTATTGCTTTCTTTTACATATTTGAAGGTTTGGGTGTTGCCTTTCAATTTTCCGTAAGCTGAACAGGATTCATTTTTTGTAGTATGGAATGGAGAAGGGTATTCAATACCCATGAATTTAACACCTCTGTGCAGTATTTTTTAATTATGTAGCTGTCATCCGTCTCCTCCAACTTTTCAGCGTGATTGTAATGAACAGTATTTCTTTCCATTCTGATCTTTTCATCAAAATCTTGTTATGTTTTTTTGTTTGTTTGTTTTTTGTTTGTTTCCATTAAAGTCACAGCTCCAGGAGTCGTGGCATTGTTTGGAACTTTCAACTTTTCTTTGAAGAACTTTTCAGAGAGAAGTATAATGCAGATGGAAAAAAAAAAAAAAAAAGTAGTTTGTTCTGGGTCAGCATGCACATTCTTCTTCTCCCTCCTCAATCATATATAAACCTTTTTTTCCTCTTTAAAAGATCAGATTGGCAAAGGCTCTTATTTTGCTTATTTTAGCAATTCACGTGAAAGAACATTTGCTAACATTGTGTTGGCTAGCGGAGCACACAACAGCTGTGGAAGTTTCCCAGCACCTACGGTCAATAAGGAAATGGCTACTGTACTAGCTGAAAAACTGCAGCGGTTTTGAGAAACTCATTACCTCCAGGAGAGCTGTTGTATCCTTCTCAGAATGGAGGAAAATCTGATGGCTAGAGTATGGTGTTTTTCATCTACATGCTTTCAATTTGAATAAAAAACAGATGCAGAGGTACTAGCTTTCATTCCTCATCATATTGTCACTCTTATCAGCAAGCTGAACTGATAATATGTGGAAAAACTGTAGCTGGGTGGCCATTGCATTTAATCCTCCAGCAGTTATTTTTGCCCTGTTGTTTCTCACCCTTATGAAGACAGCCTTGCAGATACTCCATGGTTTACCCACTGCCACCGAGAACCTATTTCTGGTGGGGTTCTTCTGTAATCCCATGGAAAGCAGATCAGGCTAGCTGTAAAATAAAAAATGGCTCAGATTGTGGGAGACCCACAAGGTGACTTTACAAGAGTGCTATCAAAGAAGGAGAGGTGTGACTAGAATTAAGCAGAAGACAGCTGTGGCAACGGGGTGTCAAACGGCAGGATGGAGTCATCTGTCTGCTAATATCTTAACGTCTGCCACTTAAGCACACACCAGTGCTTGAATAGGTAATTTATTAGAAAGTTAGGGTATTGCTCTCCTTGTTTATGTTCTTCCACGTATTAGAGGAACAGGCATGTTTCATCTTAATATGCTGAATGTGTTTTTCTTCTGTCCACAATCCACAGTTAAGTGATTTAATTTTCATGTCTGGCTTCTATTTCTTCTGCAGAGCCAGAAATGTTACATCTGTAATGCTCTAATGCAAACTCCTTTAGAAGTCAGTGGAAAGTCTTCTGCTGACATTAATGGGCTTTAAATCACACTTTAAATCAAAGTTTTAAGTGAAGAACTGAGGTGGTAGCCTCTGTGTGTCTACAGATTAGGTTATTGATAACATTGGGTTATATTTTTAAGAAATGGAGATTCAGTTTAACAAAAAGACATGTAAATCATCTAATTGCTCGTCTATGTGCTATATCTGAAAATAAGCATGTTCTTTTCTCAAAGCACAGTGGACTTTTTTTTTCTCTTTTCTCTTTTCTTAATGTGGTTCCATCATGTTAAACCAAAAGGAAAATTGAATCATTTTATTGCTATAAGCTATTCATAGTGTTATAATCTGTGTATCTGTCAACCTTGGATATTATTGAAGGGAAAAGTGAGAGTGGGGAATGAACTCATCTGAACTCAACAGGAAACTAAGGAGGTACTTGCAAAATAAAATAAGCTTCAAATAGAAATGCTTGCAAAGAGGGAAGCAAGAATTAATGGAAGCAGCATTTGGAAGTAGAGAAGAAAGAGTTTGTTGGTCCTAAGCTAAGGGGCTATGCCCAAATTAAGGATGAGAGAGAATGGGTGGGATGTGGATACTTTGTTCTTCTCTGCTTTCCTGCGGGATCCAACAATTACTGATGTGAGGGATACATGAGGTTGGCTTCCTGCATGCTCTAGTGCGCTCTGGCTTTGGAAGTGTGTGAATTGCCAGCAACTGTCAATCTAATAGAGGGTTTTGCATTCCCTTTTTTGGTCTTTTGCGAATGCCTACGAATCTGAGGACTTCTGTTCTTTTGTAGGTTTTGTCTTGTCTCTCTGTAAAGGGAATAGAGGGGAAAAGAGGTGCTTGAAATATACTTTAAAGACAGTGCTTGGATAAAGGAGCTGAGAACAGGTACCCCTGACGCACATCACAGACTCTCCTGTGCTAGCGCTGCTGTGTAGCAGTGATAGCAAGAAAGTGGTTCAGAGCTTTTCAAGCTTCCCTCCCCCATCTGTATTTATACCCATGGATATTCTCCTTCTGCTGAAAGAACCATATTTAGAGAGATGATTTTCACACCTGTAATTACCACTCATTGTTCCCACCTTGGAATAGAAGTGCTAACATGTGAGGACATAGACTCCATTTGTGATTTATTTCAGGGATCTAATGAACCCTTTGAAAACATTTCCAAGCATACTCATACCCTCCACACCATGCTTACAGTGTATACAACAGACAAAGGAATATTTCAGAATAAAATTGTATCCTTTGTTTTTATAGAAACACTCTGTGCAAAACACTGTAAAAACTACTTTGTTCTTGATTGCTATCTAGTCTCATGGCTACAAGTTCATCATGGGTACAAGTTACTCCTGGGGCAATTCTGACTGGACACAAGAGGACAATTTTTCACAATGAGAACAGTCAGCCGCTAGAATAATCTCCCCAGGGAAGTGGTGGATTCCCCAGCGCCAGACATTTTTAAGATTTGACTGGAAAGGGTGCTGGACCATCTTGTCTAGACTGTGCTTTTGTCAAGAAAGGTTGGACCAGATGATCTTTGAGGTCCCTTCCAACCTCAACAGTTTTACTTCCTGAAACAGACCCCAATAACCCTGCTACTCTTCCAGCATTCCTCCATCAACACCAGGCAGACAAGGTGAAAAACAGACTACCAAAGGAAGCAAACCAGCTCCTTGGAAACGGAGTGGCAGAACTTGTTAATTAGACACGAGGCTGCCTGTGATGCCCTACGTCCTTCTGCAGTGTTGAGTTCTCTCATCTTGAATCTCTCAAAGCAAGTGCAGGTGAGGAGCGCATCCACAATTCTTCCATCTCTAAGTGATATACTGTGTCTTTACCACACACACGTGCTCCCGATCTTTGAAATGAATAGAGAGGGAAACGCCTGCTGTAAAATACTTCCCATGCTCCTTTGAAAAAGCAACACATCTGCTAATATTTATGTTTTTTCCATTTCCTTTTGTAATCCCCTCACCCTTCATACACAATGCCATCTAACGCCCATCTTTCACTTTCCCAGGATAAACCCCACAGATTTCACTCATCTCACATTTAACAGATGATAATCCCCAAGACAAAAAGTGAAATTATGCTAAGCTTCCAGCACAATCTATTCAGCACACTGCTGAAATGAGGTGCCGCAGTCTCTGCTGAGGTGCATTTGCAGCTCTTCCTTTCTCCACATAAGCAGAGGATGCCTGAAGCACCTCACATCACAGTCACAGCTCTCCTGATTGCTCCATATTACCTTCAGCCCTTCAGGACACTTATAGCTAATAAACTGGGTACACCTAAACTATTGGCAGGTTCTTTGTCCTTTCCATCACTTCACACAGGGTCAGCAGAATTAAAGATGTTTAGGTAAATAGTGTATGTGTATGGCTTATCTGTTATCTCCTGGCTTTCAGAGGTCTGCAATTTAGGAGCTCACTTGCAGAAAATACTCTTGGTAGCTGCAAATAGCTCTGGGCTTTTTGGGAAGTATTATATGTTCCAATGATTCCAAGTATTTTCAGAACATGAAATTCCTCCCCAAGTATACAGCCTGAATTAATATGCTGGGTGTATTTTCAACTCCAATGGCAAGAAGTGAAGGTGTTTTCCTTCCCTGTCTGAGTTATAGCTGAAGCCTGCATGGGGAACAACACGATTCTTGGGTAAGGTTCTTGTCTTGCAGATATTGTATGGAAAGAGGGAAACTATCTTCAAGCTCTCACCCTTAAAACACCAGTCCCAAACATCATATTGTCACGTTACAGACCCTGAGAGTCACTTTTACAAAATGCTGAACAATTCTTTCAACAGCTGAGCACACCCTGGGTTCCCATTTTCTTTAACAGGCATTAAGGAGCCTCAACAATTTCCAGAAGTGCCTGCAGCAGCACTGACCACCGGTGGGATTTCTGCGTCAGGGAGGAGCCCGGGAGGAACACTGATTTCTGTGATGCTACATACTGCTCCTGCACAAAGCTGCCCCATGACGATGCCCATGGCCTCAGCCTGCAGCCTCCTCCTTTGCCATTAGGAAAGCAGAGAGGAAGATGTTTGTTAGAAGGATTACAATCACAACTATCCCTTTAAGGAAGTGAGACATAATCTGTCCTTAATAAGTTTTAACAGGTATCTTATTTTATCTTATTTTCACATGAGTTAGCTAGTATTTCAGGTCTCTTTTCTTAAACCACATGAAAATCCCATAAAGCTCGGATAAAGTAAAGCAACTATTTGTGTAAACCTTTTTTGGTGAAGAGATGTTTTTGATTAAGAGGTGTTTTTAACCTGTGATCAGAGTGTCGAATACGATCGAATACGATCCAGGAGCTGAGTATCTTTGGTATATGCTCTTCAGATCCAGAGTATATCTGTACTGGTTCTGCTGTGTCCAAGGCTGATCTCCACTTTCACTCAAGGCATCGTTTTTCTCCATAAAGAATAGGTGACCTCCGTGCTAGGGTGAAGCGCATGGGGATTTTTAAAGCCAGGAGGATGGGGCACCTCATATTTTCTGTATGTACCTCAGTATATTTTCCATAGAAATATACTCTATCCTACTTAACATAAACTGACCTTCCTCTGCATCTTCTGAAGTACGGCAGTTACCTGACCTGCATCTGGAAATGGAGTTGTAGCTCTTCAGACAAATTAAGGTTACCAAAATGCCTGACTTCCAGGAAGTCCCGCACTGCTATATGCCCACATATCACTGATGTGATGGCTGTCTGAAGCCATACGTAATGACCTAATTCTTTACTTAATAGAAATTTTCCTACAGATTTAGCTGATGCAGGATTTTTTTTTTTTTTTGTGGGGAAATGAGTTATGCCAATATAAGCAGAGTTCTGTCAGTAATGTTCATTTAGTCCATATGAAGCAAAATGATAAAGGCCTTAATTTCTACCAGTAGCCACCAAGACTCAGGGTTTTGCTATAGCTCTGCTGGATCACTTTTCCAGTCCTTTTGACAGATCTTTCATATGCATGTCCTGCCTGCTTGCAAAACACTGTTGCAGTTAATTTTGTGCGAGTGATAATTCCCATGTTTCCCATCTCACCCCTACACTTCTGCAATTACTCTTGTTCCTTCACTACAGAGAATTAGTCTCACATTTTTATATTATTTTTGAAACTTTTCATGCACACAACTGGGCTTATGTCTGCAGATTTAAGACCTGTTCCCGCTTGCTGTACTTGTCCTGCCCTTGATTTACCATTTGAAATAATAAATGCAGAGCATTTATGCAACACTTTGCCTATGGAGGCTCCGCGGTGCAGAACAAAGAAGGCAGGTAACACTACTCCTGTTTTACAAGCAGTAAAACATGACATAACAGAGGTTTCGTCTGTTTCAATCGAGTTATACTGGTATTGGACCTGAGCAAAGCAGTGTTGGATTGAATATTTATAAAACACCAACCCTGTGACATCTCCTTTCACTGACACAGGGCTGAAGAACAGTAGTATTGAGATGGAGGGAGACAAAAGTGCCAGAATAAGTGCCTACCGCCAGGCACAAGTATAAATTGGGAGAGGAGGGGTGGCTGGAGGGCAGCCCTGCAGAAAGGGATGTGGGGTGCTGGCTGTCATCAGGCTCCGTAGGAGTCAGCAGCGTGCCCTGGCAGCCACGAGGGCAAACCCCATCCTGGGGTGCATCAAACACGGCATAACCAGCCGCTCAAAAGAGGTGATT
The DNA here is from genome assembly GCF_000708025.1 of Charadrius vociferus. Taxonomy (NCBI): domain Eukaryota; kingdom Metazoa; phylum Chordata; class Aves; order Charadriiformes; family Charadriidae; genus Charadrius; species Charadrius vociferus. The sequence continues at coordinate 3,548,139 of NW_009647680.1, forward strand.
ATCCCGCTGTATTCAGACAGGTGTTTCGCATACCTTCACCCTGCCCTTTGACACCCCTGGTATGTATATTGAGATCTTAAGCCAGCCTAAAGCAACGTAGCTCTATGAAAGCCAACAGAATGACACCACTTAGAGCCAGCTGACAGCCTCAGTCATAAACATCCCTCCTGTGAAGAGAGACACAAGTTGAGCTTGCTTTTTAAGATGCAGATGGGGTATCGACTGAAGTAGAGATGAAGACCACCGGGATAGTTTTGTTTCCAGTATAAGCATCAGTCTTCGTTACAGATTAAAAGCAGCGTGTCCGTGCAATGGCTCCATTTCTCTCATCATTTATTTTAATCGCTGCTGACTCGTTGTTTTGCCTCCAGTCACTTTGCTGTGACAACAATGATTAATAAGGATAATTCAGAAAGGTATGTTTATGGAGAAAGTAGGTTTTAATATCTGGGTGACAAACTTATAACTTATTTTTTAAAGCGAGACATCTCAGATTGAAATAAAGTTTAGAAAATATTGTGCTTTTATGTGACAAGCACACTGTAGCCCAATCGTGTTAATGAATCACTATATAGTTTACACTAAATAATTAAAAATAAATGGGATACCATATTAAAAATGTGCATGGGTTTCATTTTGGTTAATCACAAGTCATATTCAAGGCTAAAGTATATCAGTAGCATACGGCCATTCTGCAATTCCATTTTGCAGTCCCTGTAGAAACCACATTCAACTGGAAATGAGGCATAAATAGAGGATTTTCAAAGGAATTAATAACAGCCATTAACTGGAATCCAAAAATCCTTTTCATATTTTAGATACCACCTGATGTGACAAAGAATAGCTACAACCTCTTTCTTATTTCAAGAAATAGACGCAAACCGTGAATTGCAAAGGCTTTGCTCTCTTTTGGTTCAGAATTTATTATCTCACTGGCTGAGCCTTTATAGGTACTACATTTTGCAGCTAAGATTCAAATAACACACTTCCTATGCCACACAAGGCCAAATTTTCAGCCACATTCAGCTTCTGCTAGTGCAAACACGTCCGCCTGGTGTTTTGTTTGCAAACGGATGTTTGCATTTTCCAGGGGGATTATGGGAATAATCCATCCAATATTAAGGACTATCACACAGAGCTTGCTCAAAATTTCCAAATCTAACATCAGGCTTCTGAAACTCTACACAAATAAAATGAGATTAATTTTCAAGAACACTAGAAACCCGTCACTGCCTTTGACCTTACCAGGAGTTTGGGGTGCTACATAACTTGGAGAATGAAGCTCCTTTTATTTAGCTGCTGAGATATGAATTCAGGACCTTAATTTAGATGCTTGGTGTATGGCCATCCCACCAAGTTAAATGTGCTGGGGAAAGCTGCTGGGTGGAGGCCAATTGCCTTGAAACAGCTCACAGCAATGCTAGTCAGTTGCTCTAGCCACCAAGAGAGCGTGACTAAATGCCAACTGTCCAGTAGGAATGGTCCCTGGGCAGTTTAACATCCAGGACATACCTGGGATTTCAGTAGAAGAGATGGTGTGTAAAGCCCATGCACACACTGGGGAGCTGTGTAATGGTTTATTAGAAAAGATGACCTTGATCCAGGGCGCAGAAATGTTCCTGGGCACACTTGGATTAATTACCATAGGTGTAGTGTTTTGGTTCATAATTTTGCTTGGAGATTTTAGGAAAGTCAGGTTTAAGGTCATGCATTGGAGTAATCCTGTGGTTTTTACTCTGTTGAGAACCTTAGCACACCAGGAAGTTAATTTTTAGAAACTGAAGTCTGTCTGGGTACTTTAGGATGCTCAGCTACCCATTGGTCTAAACTTCTGCCACCTCTGTGAAGGACCTTGCTTTGCTCCATGTGATACACAATAGGAAGCACTTGTTCAGGAATACATGATGAGCAGACTGCAGTCGAGCACAGAAGCTGTACATAGCAAAAAGCAGAAGGATTTATGTTGAATGTCATATTTTCCATCCTATCCGAGCAACTATCAGGCATCTCACTCCCTTGTCTCCTCCTCCTTTTCAAACACAAATATGGGTTCCTGGTGTGTGGTGTGGGACCCTGCTCTTTTGGAGTCTTGCACTTTACTGGGCTGCTCAGGTGTGTTGCAAGGGCAGTTTCTCACCTTGGATATGTCTGAATAAGGGTGCAATGGAGCTGGAAGGGAGTGGCTTTAAAAGACTGTTGTTTTTTTTTTTCTTTTTTTTTGCCCCTAAAGGGTCACATTAAGGAATATTGCAAATCTTTAACAAAGGGAATGAGCTGCTATGCAGGAGCATTTTTATGGAAAGCCCATGTTTTCTATTCTCTCTTTTAAGGTTGAAGTCAAACCTCATGACATAAGCATTTATTCGTGTTGTACAAGGTGAAGGAGATGCAAGACAAGATCCCACGCCTTCCCCACTCCTCTCCTGCAGTAAAGCCCCAGAGCTGGAGTAGGAAAACCATCCCCTCTGTAGCTCGTTTCTTCTCAGTCCACAGAGCAATAATGTAATGCAAACACCGAAGTGTGTGTAAGAGCAGTAGGTAGCACTTAGTGCTATCATTGTACATGTGAGTAGAGACGCACTGCTACCTCAGGTTTGAATTCCTCAAACATTGAGTTTCTCCCTTCCTGTGCCCTTTTCTTTAATGATATATGAATTTTCCACAGTTTATTATAAAGTTAGAAACATGCCCACAATGCTGGGGAACTGTTCAGCACCTGTTCATCCAATGGCCAGACAAGCTATTAGGTGCCCCATCTGAGAAAGAGCCCAATAAAGCACATCCCACAATGCTTCGAAGAGGGTACTCGCGCTTATCTAAAGTGGATCAAGAGAACACACTCATCTATACCACATGTTCTCTTAAATTAACAAACACTTTAACAGCACAATAACTTGTATTCACAAGATGCAACTGAGTGGAAATCTGACTTTAGACTTATTGAAAACCCCTCTAATGAGAAATTAAAGCTACAGAATGATCTTATCGGAAAGGATTCTGAACACTTTCCTTGGACTGAGAAACAAAATCCCTGAATGCCCTTTTGTGCTCAGAGTCACTGAACGTTACTGACTTCTTTAAGGAACATCTTTAGCCAGCTATTAAATGAGATTGGAACCAATCAGACAATCTTTTACTGATGATTTCTGGAGTAAAGCATGAAAAGAACCAGAGAATTTGATCGCACATTTCCTCTTCTCGTCCTTTCATTCTGTTTAGCTCTGCTCCCTTTCTGTGGCTGAGTAAACAGCATTTGAATGTCAACGAAAGGAAGGAAGGTGGGATTTGTTTTGAAGGCCTTGGCCAAAAAGAGAGTTCATTAAGTTTCTTTGCAAAAACAGCTAGAGACTTCTTTGTATGATTTTTTCAATGCAGCTCTTTGGGGGGAAAAAAAAAAAAAAAACAAAAAAAAACAAAAAAGTAAGACATATTTCCTTGGGCATGGCCAGCTAAGGAATAGAGGATTATCAGAGGAGCACTTAGGAACACAGTTTCCACGGACTCCAATATGCTTGTTCAGTTTTCTAAAAGTCTTCCTCTGCCAGAAAAGGAAAAAATTATTTGTCAGTCTTTCAAATATGAACCAAATAAGAAAACTGTTAAGAACACGTAGACTTACTGTTTTTTCTCTCAGAGAGGAATTTCTGAAGTGGCAATGCATGAGTGCATCAGGAGCGCTATGAAATGTGTCTCACCAAGGGTTAACAGATGGGGTTCACAAGAACACATTGTGCAGAAGAAGCCAGAATTTGGATCTGTGGAGCTTGCCACAAGCTCCATCAGGTCTGAAATTTAGCTGGCCTCTAAAATGTTCAGGAGTGTTAGTGAAAAGCCTATGAATTCTGAGCTGTGGATTTTTCCTGGCTTTGTAACACTCAGGAGGTATTTCTTCAGGCTAAACAGATGACTTACAGACCTCTTAGAAGTACCATAAAAACGAATATTAGGAAATAATACACTCCACGCTATGTTGGCTTTGTGTAACACATTGCATAATATTTCTATGCACAGTATACTTTCTTTGTTGTGTGAAATATTCACAAGCTTTTTCAGAGAGATATAATTTTTGTACTGTGGCATCAGCTGTGTAATCAATGTTTTATTGGCCAACAAGATTGAAATGCAGCTCGTTCAATATTATTATGTGATTGAGGTTAGAAATCCCTCCCCCACTCCCAAAATAAAGTATTAGATAACCTTTATTTAACATTCTAGTGCTAATTCATTTCAACCAGATACAACTGATACTCACAGACAGGATATTTTTATAGCTGTGGAGGTTGGGACAGTGGCACTGCACATATGTTTAATTCCTTATCATCATGCTGATCAGCAATGTTTGTTTGCTAAATGCAGGTGGGATGAAGCTTGGAATGGCAGAGATCTGGCAGCGGTGAGAAATCAGGTACAGTTTCCACTTCCTTTCATCAACAAGATCCTGGGAATAACCTGCAAAAGAACTGGATCACTTCATATCAGTTTTGGATGCCTGCTCTGAATAAATCTGTGTCTAAGCTAGTCACCATCAGCTCCCTTTAATCAGTAGAAAGAACTAGGCATTTAAGGGCACAAATTAGATGTCTCATTTTAAGCTTCCCATTTTAGATGTGCAGTTTAGAATTAAACAACTCACTCTATTTCCATGCCCATTTCTCTCCAAAAGCTATAAGGGGAAGCTAGGAATCTACCTCGTATCTTGAAGTCTACGCTAAAGAGATTTAGTCAGGTGAAATCCAGCTTAATGAAAAGGCCAAAATTAATACCAAAAAGCTCTTTATAGCTGTATATAATGTTGGGAACGAGTTAACAGATCATCTTACAACAAAGACCAAGAAGTAAAACACTGGCTTTCCAGTAGAAATGGCTACTACACACTTCTGCTTGTGCTTCCCGTTTTGTTGAGAGATTTTGTCACAAAAATGCTAGGAGGAAAAGAAAGAAATGAGAAGTATATAGTAGAAATATTTTCTAGAATGTTAGACTCAATGCAATCTTAGCCTGAAAGTTTTTTTTCCCAAAAAGAGTGCAGGAATACAAAACTTTGCCAGTTGCTGCACATAAAAATAATCAGATTGAGCAAACACCCATTGAAAATTCTTTCAGTGTAAAATAATTCACAAACAGAAACACCTTAAGGTTGTAAAACATCTTGTCATGCATCTTGAAACATGTTGATGTGACAAGTTACAAGATGAAGCAATTTGGCAGGTATACATTAGGACAAGTACTATATCATATGTAAATACTTCACTGTTTACAATAGAATTTAAGTTTCTAATATTCCAGAATGTTTTTGAAAAGCCCATACGAGCCTCTTCAGGCAATGTGGGCACAAATGACTCTGTTATAGCTGAGAATGAATCTAAAGTTACACATGATGAAATGCAATCAAGCCATGGAAACTCGGAAAGTTACCACTCACCATCCAAGCTCCTAGCACTGATTATATGTACCTTTTTGGCATACAATCAAGAATGACTGAATCACTGTGGCGTAAGAAATCATTGCCCAGCAGCTGGGTGGTAATAACCGACTCTTCATGCTTTTCCCCACCATTGGGGAAACACATTTTGCTTCATCTAATATATTCCTTTTCATTATTGGAATAAGCCAGGAGGCACAACTGGCCAGCTGTGGAAGCTCAGCTGCATAGTGGCAATTTGTTCACCTGTCGAAATTCAGCCTTGTTAGATTGTGTGTCCACACCTGCTGTGCTATAGGCGTTAGACCTGCTTCTTTTAATGTGGGTGTTCGGGTTCCAGAATGTAGAATTTTTTTAAAAAAAATTGCCCTTGTGCACCAGTTGATCAGGATTTTTAACTACAGCTTAATCAACATGGACTTTTCAATGACAACAGATACAAATAAATAAATCCTTCCATCAGTTCCATCAGCTCAATCTTCTCTCCAGTTGTCCTCAGGATTTGGTGTGGTTAAAAGTTTCATGAGAATTAAGTCAGAGCAAAAGTTTTAAAAACCATTTATGTTAAACAGTGATGAAGTCCATATGTAATCTTTCTTCAGAAGCATCAGTACAGATGAAAGAAGGATCAGAAAGCTCTCTTTTCCTGCTATTACCCCAGGGAGAAGATATTGATATGGAAAATCAGGCTGTCCCTATATTTTTTATGGAAAGGTAGTCTTAAACTCATGCTCTGAAATAACCTCAAACCTTAAAAGTTGTCTTCAATCTGTTTTCTTCTGCATCTTCTGTTTCAGTAAGCATCCTCAGCAGATTCTTTCTGAAAGTCCCAGGGACACTAGAGGTCAAATAATTCCTTAAGACTGTCCTTTTGGGACACATCACTGATAAAACAGAACAGTGCAAACTGTAGGAAATGTTTTCTATAAAATACATTGTAGAGCAGCACTGCAGCACAGGACTCCATGAATAATTGATTTCTTGGTTTGACTGCTAAATGGAGGAGGAAGTTTTATTTCAACCTCCAGCTTTTTTTATTTTTCCACTTGTCTAAATAAAAAAAAAAAATTAAAAATAATTCAGTGAAACATTTGAAATGTTCCATTTGAGCTGAAATGAAGAGCCTTATTCTAATTTTGGACATCTTTTGGAAAAATGAGACTAATAGCTCTAGACGACTTTGTTCAAAGCCCTTTCCCAAAATAAAGGAAGAAAGGGCAATATGTCCCTTCTAGTCAGAAGTTTAATGTGAAGGGAACTTTTTCAGGACTGAGAGACTTGAGCTCAGTTCCCTGCTTTCTCTGGGGGAAGGAGGACTCAAATTTCCTATGGATGTTTCCCTAGCTCACTTGCTATTGGGCTTTTTGGGTGGGTTGTTCTCAAACTGTAGTTTTGTAATTGGTAAAGTCAGGTGGAAGATGACCTTGCTGATGAAAGCTACAGGATTGTTCTTCCTCTGCCTTGTCCTCGGATGCCTGTTCTCTTTCTCTCCTTAGTGCTGCTCCTCACACTTG